>NC_092086.1:21604420-21691920 GCF_045679555.1 Salvelinus alpinus
GAGAAAGAGAGAGAGAGAGAGAGAGAGAGAGAGAGAGAGAGAGAGAGAGAGAGAGAGAGAGAGAGAGAGAGAGAGAGAGAGAGAGAGAGAGAGAGAGAGAGAGAGAGAGAGAGAAAGAGAGAGAGAGAGAGAGAGAGACAGCAACGCAATTAGACCCAACCAAATCATGAGAAAACAAAAAGATAATTACTTGACACATTGGAAAGAATTAACAAAAAAACTGAGGAAACTAGAATGCTATTTGGCACTAAACAGAATACCTGACCACTGTGACTGAACCAAAATTAAGGAAAGCTTTGACTATGTACAGACTCGGTGAGCATTGTCTTGCTATTGAGAAAGGCAGCTGCAGGCAGACCTGGCTATCAAGAGAAGACAGGCTATGTGCACACTGCCCACAAAATGAGGTGGAAACTGAGCTGCACTTCCTAAACTCCTGCCAAATGTATGAACATATTAGAGACACATATTTCCCTCAGATTACACAGATCCACAAAGAATTCGTAAACAAATCCAATTTTGTTAAACTCTCATATCTACTGGGTGAAATACTACAGTGTGCCATCACCGCAGCACGATTTGTGACCTGTTGCCACAAGAAAAGGGCAACCAGTGAAGAACAAACATCATTGTAAATACAACTTATATTTATGTTTATTTATTTTCCCTTTTGTACTTTAACCATTTGTACATCGTTACAACACTGTATATAGACCTAATATGACATTTGAAATGTCTTTATTCTTTTGGAACTTTGTGAGTGTAATGTTTACTGTTGATTTTTTATTGTTTATTTCACTTTTGTTTATTATCTATTTCTCTTGCTTTGGCAATGTAAACATATGTTTCCCATACCAATGAAGCCCTTTAAATTGAATTGAAAGTGAGAGAGAGAGAGAGAGAGAGAGAGATGCTCCAGGGATAGTAGTAGCAGGAATCACTGTATTTTGACTGTATTGTTTTCTTGTTTTATTTGTTCATGTATTAATTTCCCTTTTGTGATGAGCAGACTGGTTTGCTGTTGTACCACTAGGGGGACTCATGTCTTATGGACATTCATTTAAGCGGAAGGCTGGCTTTGCTTTGGATCACCTCTCCTGTGATAACAGAGGTGCTGTACACAACACAGCTTAGACCTGCCTTTAGTCCTTCAGTTACAGCTGTAGAGATCCTACAGGATAGAGACGGAGCATAGACCTGCCTTTAGTCCTTCAGTTACAGCTGTAGAGATCCTACAGGATAGAGACGGAGCATAGACCTGCCTTTAGTCCTTCAGTTACAGCTGTAGAGATCCTACAGGATAGAGACGGAGCATAGACCTGCCTTTAGTCCTTCAGTTACAGCTGGAGAGATTCTAAGGTAATAATACCGTAGGATATTCAGAGTCACAGCCCTAGTTACTGGAATCACAGCCCTAGTTACTGGAATCACAGCCCGAGTTACTGGAATCACAGCCCTAGTTACTGGAATCACAGCCCTAGTTACTGGAATCACAACCCTAGTTACTGGAATCACAGCCCTAGTTACTGGAATCACAGCCCGAGTTACTGGAATCACAGCTCGAGTTACTGGAATCACAGCTCTAGTTACTGGAGTCACAGCCCTAGTTACTGGAATCACAGCCCTAGTTACTGGAATCACAGCCCGAGTTACTGGAATCACAGCCCGAGTTACTGGAATCACAGCCCGAGTTACTGGAATCACAGCCCAAGTTACTGGAATCACAGCCCGATTTACTGGAATCACAGCCCGAGTTACTGGAATCACAGCCCAAGTTACTGGAATCACAGCCCGAGTTACTGGAATCACAGCCCGAGTTACTGGAATCACAGCCCGAGTTACTGGAATCACAGCCCGAGTTCCTGGAACTCCACGTGTTATTATATTTGCATATGATCAAGAAGAAAATGTGTTATTGTATCTCTTGATAATATCAATCCAAGAGACTCCGACACCAGAGGGTTGAATTAAGGACTTGGCTCCAGATATGGACACACTTTGTACCCTTTTCACACCATACTGAGCTGAACTATATTTTATTTTCATTGTCTTTCATGGTCCTTTTCAGCCCTGTTCCAGGAACTGTAGTGAATGTGTAATCAGGCCAGCTCAAAACAGCTTGGTTTGGCTTGGTGATCCATATGGGTCTCTTTCCTGTGTGTTAGGCCTGCAGCACGTCAGATGAGGACATATTGAAGGAACAGTCCCTAGCGACCAGGAGAGGAGACAGGTCAATATTGTCTCTGTTTGATGGGACATGCAATAGTCACTATCTTGATAGATTCATTGATTCCTACAGCAAGCAATGGTGGTATGCCTGTCGGTGGATGGGATATGAGGAGCAGTTTTCCAATGAACATGGAGAGATTTGATGTGTTTATTCACGTGCGTGTGCATGCATGTGTGTTTGCATGTGTGTGTTTGTTTGTGTGTGTTAGTGTGTGTGCCAATGTGCGTGTCTGCATGTATGTGTGTGTATGGTTGGGTTGGGAGGCAGCAGGTACCACCTTGACCTTCAGCAGGTCTCCTCCACCTCCACCTCTGGTTTGACCATCCACACTCCCAACTCCTGCTAGTCACCCCTGCCTGCAGCTCATCAATCCTCAGTGTCATCGTTACCACACTCCGGGCCATTGACATAATAACCATGACGTGAAGACGTGAAAATGATGAATGGGCTTTTCCGGTCAGGAAGCAGTGGTTGAGGTCAGAGACACTCCACACTCTTTCATCTCCACATCCATTTTTCACTTTCTTCCCTCTGCCATGGTTCTCTCCTTTTTTATCTCTCTCAGTGACTCTTGTCCCTCTCCATGTCTCTCTCTCTCCATCTCCATGTCTCTCTCTCTCCCTCTCCATGTCTCTCTCTCTCCCTCTCTCCCTATCCATGTCTCTCTCTCTCCCTCTCCATGTCTCTCTCTCTCCCTCTCCATGTCTCTCTCTCTCCATCTCCATGTCTCTCTCTCTCCCTCTCCATGTCTCTCTCTCTCCATCTCCATGTCTCTCTCTCTCCCTCTCCATGTCTCTCTCTCTCCCTCTCTATGTCTCTCTCTCTCCCTCTCCATGTCTCTCTCTCTCCCTCTCCATGTCTCTCTCTCTCCCTCTCTCCCTATCCATGTCTCTCTCTCTCCCTCTCCATGTCTCTCTCTCTCCCTCTCCATGTCTCTCTCTCTCCATCTCCATGTCTCTCTCTCTCCCTCTCCATGTCTCTCTCTCTCCATCTCCATGTCTCTCTCTCTCCCTCTCCATGTCTCTCTCTCTCCCTCTCCATGTCTCTCTCTCTCCCTCTCCATGTCTCTCTCTCTCCCTCTCTCCCTATCCATGTCTCTCTCTCTCCCTCTCTCTCCCTCTCCATGTCTCTCTCTCTCACAAGCACCTCACCTCACGAGCCAAAATATAATCTTCCACCCACAAAAAGTTATCCAAATAACATGGGGTGAAAAGTTTCTGAATTCTCTCAAATTGCAGCTTATTTGATTCTATAGTTAGAATGCAGTATGCTTCATATCCCCCTCCCCTCCAGGATTCTATAGTTAGAATGCAGTATGCATCATATCCCCCTCCCCTCCAGGATTCTATAGTTAGAATGCAGTATGCATCATATTCCCCTCCCCTCAGGATTATATAGTTAGAATGCAGTATACATCATATCCCCCTCCATGATTCTATAGTTAGAATGCAGTATGCTTCATATCCCCCTCCCCTCCAGGATTCTATAGTTAGAATGCAGCATGCATCATATCCCCCTCCCCTCCAGGATTATATAGTTAGAATGCAGTATGCATCATATCCCCCTCCCCTCCAGGATTATATAGTTAGAATGCAGTATGCATCATATCCCCCTCCCCTCCAGGATGATATAGTTAGAATGCAGTATGCATCATATCCCCCTCCCCTCCAGGATTCTATAGTTAGAATGCAGTATGCTTCATATCCCCCTCCCCTCCAGGATTCTATAGTTAGAATGCAGTATGCTTCATATCCCCTCCCCTCCAGGATTCTATAGTTAGAATGCAGTATGCTTCATATCCCCCTCCCCTCCATGATTCTATAGTTAGAATGCAGTATGCTTCATATCCCCCTCCCCTCCATGATTCTATAGTTAGAATGCAGTATGCTTCATATCCCCCTCCCCTCCACGATTCTATAGTTAGAATGCAGTATGCTTCATATGCCCCTCCCCTCCAGGATTCTATAGTTATAATGCAGTATGCTTCATATCCCCTCCCCTCCATGATTC
Organism: Salvelinus alpinus; assembly: GCF_045679555.1. NCBI lineage: Eukaryota > Metazoa > Chordata > Actinopteri > Salmoniformes > Salmonidae > Salvelinus > Salvelinus alpinus. The sequence continues at coordinate 21,608,661 of NC_092086.1, forward strand.
TATAGTTAGAATGCAGTATGCTTCATATCCCCCTCCCCTCCAGGATTCAATAGTTAGAATGCAGTATGCTTCATATCCCCCTCCCCTCCAGGATTCTATAGTTAGAATGCAGTATGCTTCATATCCCACTCCCCTCCATGATTCTATAATTAGAATGCAGTATGCTTCATATCCCCCTCCCCTCCATGATTCTATAGTTAGAATGCAGTATGCTTCATATCCCCCTCCCCTCCATGATTCTATAATTAGAATGCAGTATGCTTCATATCCCCCTCCCCTCCATGATTCTATAGTTAGAATGCAGTATGCTTCATATCCCCCCATAGTCTAACCCTAACAACACCACAGTCTAACCCTAACAACACCACAGTCTAACCCTAACATCACCACAGTCTAACCCTAACAACACCACAGTCTAACCCTAACAACACCACAGCCTAACCCTAACAACACCACAGTCTAACCCTAACAACACCACAGTCTAACCCTAACAACACCATAGTCTAACCCTAACAACACCACAGTCTAACCCTAACAACACCACAGTCTAACCCTAACAACCTCACAGTCTAACCCTAACAACCTCACAGTCTAACCCTAACAACACCACAGTCTAACCCTAACAACCTCACAGTCTAACCCTAACAACACCACAGTCTAACCCTAACAACCTCACAGTCTAACCCTAACATTACCACAGTCTAACTCTAACATCACCACAGTCTAACCCTAACAACACCACAGTCTAACCCTAACAACACCACAGCCTAACCCTAACAACACCACAGTCTAACTCTAACAACACCACAGTCTAACCCTAACAACACCACAGTCTAACCCTAACATTACCACAGTCTAACCCTAACAACCTCACAGTCTAACCCTAACAACACCACAGTCTAACCCTAACAACACCACAGTCTAACCCTAACAACCTCACAGTCTAACCCTAACAACACCACAGTCTAACCCTAACAACCCCACAGTCTAACCCTAACAACACCACAGTCTAACCCTAACAACCTCACAGTCTAACCCTAACAACACCACAGTCTAACCCTAACAACCTAACAACACCACAGGCTAACCCTAACAACACCACAGTCTAACCCTAACAACCTCAGAGTCTAACCCTAACAACACCACAGTCTAACCCTAACAACACCACAGTCTAACCCTAACAACCTCACAGTCTAACCCTAACATTACCACAGTCTAACTCTAACATCACCACAGTCTAACCCTAACAACACCACAGTCTAACCCTAACAACACCACAGCCTAACCCTAACAACACCACAGTCTAACTCTAACAACACCACAGTCTAACCCTAACAACACCACAGTCTAACCCTAACAACACCACAGTCTAACCCTAACAACCTCACAGTCTAACCCTAACAACACCACAGTCTAACCCTAACAACCCCACAGTCTAACCCTAACAACACCACAGTCTAACCCTAACAACCTCACAGTCTAACCCTAACAACACCACAGTCTAACCCTAACAACCTAACAACACCACAGGCTAACCCTAACAACACCACAGTCTAACCCTAACAACCTCACAGTCTAACCCTAACAACACAACAGTCTAACCCTAACAACACCACAGTTTAACCCTAACAACCTAACAACACCACAGTCTAACCCTAACAACACCACCGTCTAACCCTAACAACCTCACAGTCTAACCCTAACAACCTAACAACACCACAGTCTAACCCTAACATCACACCAGTCTAACCCTAACAACCTAACAACCTCACAGTCTAACCCTAACAACCTCACAGTCTAACCCTAACAACACCACAGTCTAACCCTAACATCACCACAGTCTAACCCTAACAACACCACAGTCTAACCCTAACAACACCACAGTCTAACCCTAACAACACCACAGTCTAACCCTAACAACCTCACAGTCTAACCCTAACAACCTAACAACCTCACAGTCTAACCCTAACAACCTCACAGTCTAACCCTAACAACACCACAGTCTAACCCTAACAACACCACAGTCTAACCCTATCAACACCACAGTCTAACCCTAACAACACCACAGTCTAACCCTAACATCACCACAGTCTAACCCTAACAACACCACAGTCTAACCCTAATAACACCACAGTCTAACCCTAACATCACCACAGTCTAACCCTAACAACACCACAGTCTAACCCTAACATCACCACAGTCTAACCCTAACAACACCACAGTCTAACCCTAACAACCTAACAACACCAGTCTAACCCTAACAACACCAGTCTAACCCTAACAACCTCACAGTCTAACCCTAACAACCTAACAACCTCACAGTCTAACCCTAACAACATCACAGTCTAACCCTAACAACCTCACAGTCTAACCCTAACAACCTAACAACCTCACAGTCTAACCCTAACAACCTCACAGTCTAACCCTAACATCACCACAGTCTAACCCTAACATCACCACAGTCTAACCCTAACAACACCACAGTCTAACCCTAACAACCTAACAACCTCACAGTCTAACCCTAACAACCTCACAGTCTAACCCTAACATCACCACAGTCTAACCCTAACATCACCACAGTCTAACCCTAACAACACCACAGTCTAACCCTAACATCACCACAGTCTAACCCTAACAACCTCACAGTCTAACCCTAACATCACCACAGTCTAACCCTAACAACACCACAGTCTAACCCTAACATCACCACAGTCTAACCCTAACATCACCACAGTCTAACCCTAACAACACCACAGTCTAACCCTAACATCACCACAGTCTAACCCTAACATCACCACAGTCTAACCCTAACAACACCACAGTCTAACCCTAACAACCTAACATCACCACAGTCTAACCCTAACATCACCACAGTCTAACCCTAACAACACCACAGTCTAACCCTAACAACACCACAGTCTAACCCTAACAACACCACAGTCTAACCCTAACAACACCACAGTCTAACCCTAACAACACCACAGTCTAACCCTAACATCACCACAGTCTAACCCTAACATCACCACAGTCTAACCCTAACAACCTAACAACACCACAGTCTAACCCTAACAACACCACAGTCTAACCCTAACATCACCACAGTCTAACCCTAACAACCTAACAACACCACAGTCTAACCCTAACAACCTCACAGTCTAACCCTAACAACACCACAGTCTAACCCTAACATCACCAAAGTCTAACCCTAACAACCTAACAACACCACAGTCTAACCGTAACAACCTCACAGTCTAACCCTAACAACACCACAGTCTAACCCTAACAACACCACAGTCTATCCCTAACAACACCACAGTCTAACCCTAACAACACCACAGTCTAACCCTAACAACACCACAGTCTAACTCTAACATCACCACAGTCTAACCCTAACATCACCACAGTCTAACCCTAACAACACCACAGTCTAACCCTAACAACACCAGTCTAACCCTAACAACACCACAGTCTAACCCTAACATCACCACAGTCTAACCCTAACAACACCACAGTCTAACCCTAACAACACCACAGTCTAACCCTAACATTACCACAGTCTAACCCTAACAACACCAGTCTAACCCTAACAACACCACAGTCTAACCCTAACAACACCACAGTCTAACCCTAACAATACCACAGTCTAACCCTAACAACACCAGTCTAACCCTAACATCACCACAGTCTAATCCTAACATCACCACAGTCCAATCCTAACAACCTCACAGTCTAACCCTAACATCACCACAGACTAACCCTAACATTACCACAGTCTAACCCTAACATCACCACAGTCTAACTCTAACATCACCACAGTCTAATCCTAACATCACCACAGTCTAACCCTAACAACACCACAGTCTAACCCTAACAACCTCACAGTCTAACCCTAACAACCTCACAGTCTAACCCTAACATCACCACAGTCTAACCCTAACATCACCACAGTCTAACCCTAACAACACCACAGTCTAACCCTAACAACACCACAGTCTAACCCTAACAACCTCACAGTCTAACCCTAACATCACCACAGTCTAACCCTAACATCACCACAGTCTAACCCTAACAACACCACAGTCTAACCCTAACAACACCACAGTCTAACCCTAACATCACCACAGTCTAACCCTAACAACACCACAGTCTAACCCTAACAACACCACAGTCTAACCCTAACATCACCACAGTCTAACCCTAACAACCTCACAGTCTAACCCTAACAACCTAACAACCTCACAGTCTAACCCTAACAACCTCACAGTCTAACCCTAACAACACCACAGTCTAACCCTAACAACCTAACAACCTCACAGTCTAACCCTAACAACACCACAGTCTAACACTATCCACACCACAGTTTAACCCTAACAATCTCACAGTCTAACCCTAACAACCTCACAGTCTAACCCTAACAACACCACAGTCTAACCCTAACATCACCACAGTCTAATCCTAACAACCTCACAGTCTAACCCTAACAACACCACAGTCTAACCCTAACAACCTCACAGTCTAACCCTAACATCACCACAGTCTAACCCTAACATCACCACAGTCTAACCCTAACTAACAACACCACAGTCTAACCCTAACATTACCACAGTCTAACCCTATCAACCTAACAACCTCACAGTCTAACCCTAACAACACCACAGTCTAACCCTAACATTACCACAGTCTAACCCTAACAACACCACAGTCTAACCCTAACAACCTCACAGTCTAACCCTATCAACACCACAGTCTAACCCTAACAACCACACAGTCTAACCCTATCAACACCACAGTCTAACCCTAACAACACCACAGTCTAACCCTAACAACCTCACAGTCTAACCCTAACAACCTCACAGTCTAATCCTAACAACACCACAGTCTAACCCTAACAACACCACAGTCTAACCCTAACAACCTATCAACACCACAGTCTAACCCTAACAACACCACAGTCTAACCCTAACAACCTCACAGTCTAACCCTAACAACCTCACAGTCTAACCCTAACAACACCACAGTCTAACCCTAACAACACCACAGTCTAACCCTAACAACACCACAGTCTAACCCTAACAACCTCACAGTCTAACCCTAACAACCTCACAGTCTAACCCTAACAACACCACAGTCTAACCCTAACAACACCACAGTCTAACCCTAACAACACCACAGTCTAACCCTAACAACCTATCAACACCACAGTCTAACCCTAACAACACCACAGTCTAACCCTAACAACCTATCAACACCACAGTCTAACCCTAACAACATCACAGTCTAACCCTAACAACCTATCAACACCACAGTCTAACCCTAACAACACCACAGTCTAACCCTAACAACCTCACAGTCTAACCCTAACAACCTCACAGTCTAACCCTAACAACCTCACAGTCTAACCCTAACAACACCACAGTCTAACCCTAACAACACCACAGTCTAACCCTAACAACCTATCAACACCACAGTCTAACCCTAACAACACCACAGTCTAACCCTAACAACCTCACAGTCTAACCCTAACAACCTCACAGTCTAACCCTAACAACACCACAGTCTAACCCTAACAACACCACAGTCTAACCCTAACAACACCACAGTCTAACCCTAACAACCTCACAGTCTAACCCTAACAACCTCACAGTCTAACCCTAACAACCTCACAGTCTAACCCTAACAACACCACAGTCTAACCCTAACAACACCACAGTCTAACCCTAACAACCTCACAGTCTAACCCTAACAACACCACAGTCTAACCCTAACAACACCACAGTCTTTTCAAATAGAACATTGTATTGAATGTACGGAACATTTATTCTTCACAATACCAATCTACAAGAAGTAGGTCTTGAACAAAGCCTGTCACATATATTGTCCTCTTAAAACCTCTTTAAAACTGTCACATGTTCACTGCATGTCCAGGAGCATGAACATAGTATGTACAGTGTATCAATTGGCCTCAACCCTCAAGATCATTGTCAAATGTAGGGCCTTATCCCCCCTGGTCCAGTCAAGAAATAGGACAACATAGCGGAGTGGAGGGGACAATTGTCTCCATATCAGACTTGTTTGGTCCATGTCGTCACATCACCAACACCAACCAAGAGTTACAGTGATCCGAGGGACCTTTTGTCCACCAGTCATTGTTGTGGCCTGCCTACCCATCGCATACCCATTCTATGGCGGACAATGCTGTCCATTGAGCTTATATGAATTGCTGCAGTTTATTGGTTGTTGATCTGAATGGGAGTCTTACACTGTTCCAAGAGATGTTGCTTTTTTTTAATGTTAATGGACAAAATGGTCGGTCTTGATTTGCTATGTGATGTTGACAGGTTGGCGTTTCTACTGAAACTACTGTCAAAGTAGTCAAAGTCCAACGTCCCAAGGCAGTAGGACTAATAATAATGCTGTGTCGTCATCAGCTATTTAAACTTCTGTGTTGTCGTGTTATGCGTGTTAGAGTGGCTGGGAACATGAAATATTCTCACTAGCATATATTTTTTTCAAAAATAATTGTCCTCTACTTTTTAAGTCACCAGTTGCCACTGGCTACATGCTAATATTTGACAATACGCGGGCTCCCGATTGGCGCAGCAGTCTAAGGCACTGCATCTCAGTGCTAGAGGCATCACTACAGACCCTGGTTCAATTCCAGGCTGTATCACAACTGACCGTGATTGGGAGTCCCATAGGGCGGCGCACAATTGGCTCAGCGTCGTCCGGGTAGGCCGTCATTGTAAGTAAGAATTTGTTCTTAACTGACTTGCCTAGTTAAACAAAGAGTATTATTTTTTAAAGATAACACTGTAAATGTTAAAAGTCTGTCACTCTCAAATTACTCTTAAGAAATGTTGCTTTAAAAAGTGTTAAAGTCAAAGAGATGTTCCTAGTTAAATATTGAGTGTCTCACTTGTTTTGAAGCTTTTGGATAGCAGTTTAGGGTGTATTACTTACCACATGTTTAGGAGTTGCACCAGCTCTAAGCTGTCCTCCAGAATGTTCCTTCCTGAGCCCCTACTGCCAGTATAGCTGTAATGAACTAGTCCCTTGTCTGTATGTGCCCCTGGGGCAGAGCAGTAGTGGTAGATAGTTAGGAGATTTAAGCATCCTTTGTTAGCGGGGGCAACTTCTTCTTCGGCTCCACAGCAACAAGATCACTGGGTTCAACATGTCAGTAACATATCTTTACCATAGAAACGTGGGAAGAATACAGAGAAACAAATTACATGGTCAGGCTGTAACCTCTGTTTACCCTGAAGAGTCTATTGGTTCAATCTAAGTAACATATTACAAAACTCCCCATCGAAATCTGTCAGTTTAAGCTGTTGGCCTTCCGCATCTGCGGTGGAAGCTGATGTATTGTGGCCACTCTATGGAAAGGGGAGACTGTAACCAACACAACAGTGGTCTCCGTTTTGCTCTGTGACCCCCACAAGTTTTACGGGACTTATCTGAATTTGGTTAACGCTGACGTGCCAACTTCTGTCTTTAGCGTCCGAACCGTTTGAGATACAAACTAATATCACCCCACTATGGAAAGACGAGACATTATTTTAAAACAAATCACAACAGAATTAAAAAAGAAGAAGAAAGCTGGACCTCAAATAATAAGTCGACCTACAGAAACGTCCACGGACACTATTAAATATGCAAATCATGTAAGTAGCCTAATAATGAACCCGTGGACTGATGTGAAAACAGATTTGTATTTGTCGTAATTGATCTATTATGTTTCTAAAACGTGAAAAAAAAACGTTCATAAACATTATTTTCAACACAAACCAAAAAAGGAAAGAGGAGACTCTCATGAACACAACGGAGTTCTCTGTTTATTCCACTAGTGTCACGGGACTCGTCTGAAGGTAACCCATACAAACACATGGAGGTAGTATTGTGTCACGGGACTCGTCTGAAGGTAACCCATACAAACACATGGAGGTAGTATTGTGTCACGGGACTCGTCTGAAGGTAACCCATACAAACACATGGAGGTAGTATTGTGTCACGGGACTCGTCTGAAGGTAACCCATACAAACACATGGAGGTAGTATTGTGTCACGGGACTCGTCTGAAGGTAACCCATACAAACACATGGAGGTAGTATTGTGTCACGGGACTCGTCTGAAGGTAACCCATACAAACACATGGAGGTAGTATTGTGTCACGGGACTCGTCTGAAGGTAACCCATACAAACACATGGAGGTAGTATTGTGTCACGGGACTCGTCTGAAGGTAACCCATACAAACACATGGAGGTAGTATTGTGTCACGGGACTCGTCTGAAGGTAACCCATACAAACACATGGAGGTAGTATTGTGTCACGGGACTCGTCTGAAGGTAACCCATACAAACACATGGAGGTAGTATTGTGTCACGGGACTCGTCTGAAGGTAACCCATACAAACACATGGAGGTAGTATTGTGTCACGGGACTCGTCTGAAGGTAACACATACAAACACATGGAGGTAGTATTGTGTCACGGGACTCGTCTGAAGGTAACCCATACAAACACATGGAGGTAGTATTGTGTCACGGGACTCGTCTGAAGGTAACCCATACAAACACATGGAGGTAGTATTGTGTCACGGGACTCGTCTGAAGGTAACCCATACAAACACATGGAGGTAGTATTGTGTCACGGGACTCGTCTGAAGGTAACCCATACAAACACATGGAGGTAGTATTGTGTCACGGGACTCGTCTGAAGGTAACCCATACAAACACATGGAGGTAGTATTGTGTCACGGGACTCGTCTGAAGGTAACCCATACAAACACATGGAGGTAGTATTGTGTCACGGGACTCGTCTGAAGGTAACCCATACAAACACATGGAGGTAGTATTGTGTCACGGGACTCGTCTGAAGGTAACCCATACAAACACATGGAGGTAGTATTGTGTCACGGGACTCGTCTGAAGGTAACACATACAAACACATGGAGGTAGTATTGTGTCACGGGACTCGTCTGAAGGTAACCCATACAAACACATGGAGGTAGTATTGTGTCACGGGACTCGTCTGAAGGTAACCCATACAAACACATGGAGGTAGTATTGTGTCACGGGACTCGTCTGAAGGTAACACATACAAACACATGGAGGTAGTATTGTGTCACGGGACTCGTCTGAAGGTAACCCATACAAACACATGGAGGTAGTATTGTGTCACGGGACTCGTCTGAAGGTAACCCATACAAACACATGGAGGTAGTATTGTGTCACGGGACTCGTCTGAAGGTAACACATACAAACACATGGAGGTAGTATTGTGTCACGGGACTCGTCTGAAGGTAACCCATACAAACACATGGAGGTAGTATTGTGTCACGGGACTCGTCTGAAGGTAACCCATACAAACACATGGAGGTAGTATTGTGTCACGGGACTCGTCTGAAGGTAACCCATACAAACACATGGAGGTAGTATTGTGTCACGGGACTCGTCTGAAGGTAACCCATACAAACACATGGAGGTAGTATTGTGTCACGGGACTCGTCTGAAGGTAACCCATACAAACACATGGAGGTAGTATTGTGTCACGGGACTCGTCTGAAGGTAACACATACAAACACATGGAGGTAGTATTGTGTCACGGGACTCGTCTGAAGGTAACCCATACAAACACATGGAGGTAGTATTGTGTCACGGGACTCGTCTGAAGGTAACCCATACAAACACATGGAGGTAGTATTGTGTCACGGGACTCGTCTGAAGGTAACACATACAAACACATGGAGGTAGTATTGTGTCACGGGACTCGTCTGAAGGTAACACATACAAACACATGGAGGTAGTATTGTGTCACGGGACTCGTCTGAAGGTAACCCATACAAACACATGGAGGTAGTATTGTGCCCCCAAAAATACGGGGTTAAATATGTTTTAAAAATATATATAGATATCGATATAGATATAGGACACACACTTCTAAACCTTATTCCTTATGATACATGTTTTTACTGTCTTGTTGTCATGTATGAACGTCTTTCTATGGGCTATAGTAAAAAAGGCCAATCATTTTTAAATATTTATTTTTGCGATAAGTAAGGTGTCCTAAAATTAAAAATCAAATAGTTAAATGATCCATGGTATGACCATCTTAAAACAATTGCATATGTCAGCGTAGTAGAGATGGAGGATTGCACCCACACTATGTTAGTTTTCCAGTGTTGACCTGGCTAGGTTCTAGGTAACATTGAGCATTGAACTGAGTCTTCTGCTGCAAGGGTTTAACATTAGTCTAGCATCAGGTTCATAAACATTAAAGCCAGGTTGACTACATCGACCATGATCCTTTGCTAGTTATAGCCACTTTCACCATGATCCTTAGCGATTATTTGGTGCCATTCAGCAATATAGCGTGCTTCAAATTAAAATACTTCTGGCTTCACGCACCATCGGGGGTTTTTCAGAGGAATACATGGATGATGTCAGCACTATCACTATCTACTGTTTGGGAATGTCTATGGGCTGGACCCAGCGGGAACCCATGACCTTTGGCACTTCAAGCACCATGCTCTACCAACTAAGCCACACAGGAAGCACATGGTTAAGGCAATTGGGTAGCGCTTCACATTAGAGCATGTACCAAAGTGGTAACAACATGGTAATAGTATAGTAACAAGCTATAGTTACTCACAATTGTTGTAAGATGGTCATAACATGGATCATTTAGCTATTTGATTTGGAATTTTAGGAAACCTGTAGGTATAAAAGAAAAAGATGAAACATTGAATGTGGCCTTACTACTATTAGCCCATATAAACACATTGAATGTGGCCTTACTACTATTAGCCCATATAAACACATTGAATGTGGTCTTACTACTATTAGCCCATATAAACACATTGAATGTGGTCTTACTACTATTAGCCCATATAAACACATTGAATGTGGTCTTACTACTATTAGCCCATATAAACACATTGAATGTGGTCTTACTACTATTAGCCCATATAAACACATTGAATGTGGCCTTACTACTATTAGCCCATATAAACACATTGAATGTGGCCTTACTACTATTAGCCCATATAAACACATTGAATGTGGCCTTACTACTATTAGCCCATATAAACACATTGAATGTGGTCTTACTACTATTAGCTCATATAAACACATTGAATGTGGCCTTACTACTATTAGCCCATATAAACACATTGAATGTGGCCTTACTACTATTAGCCCATATAAACACATTGAATAACACATTCATACACGGCAAAACAGAACCCCGGTTCCCTTAAAAACCTATTGATTCATTTTATTTTTTTACCAGTCTGTACTGCCTTACCTTCAGACGAGTCTCGTGAAGCTTGTGGGCGTTGTAGAGCAAAACGGAGATCACGTCCGTTTTCACGAGAGTCTTTCAGTGGTGTGTAGCTCAAACCTTTTGGACTTGACTTGTTTGTTAGAAGACCTGTTCAGAGTTGGGGTGCCGGCGTCAGCGACTTGAGACGAGTCCCGTGAAGCTTCCGGGTGTCGCGGTCGTGAGAGTCTCAGATTTCTAGAACTGGGTCCAAAGACTTTCTAGCCCAAACGTTGGGATGCTACAGATGTTTCTGCGTCTCCTAGTCTGACAAACACCGCTGTAGCTCTGCCACCTTCCACCGCCGGTGTGGAAGGCCGACATGGGAGGATGCGGTGGATTGAGACACAGCCAATGTAAAAATGTCATCTCCAGTTTAAACAGAAGGATTTTGATGGGGATTTTTTATTATTATGCCAATTAGATTTCTGGACATCAAAATAATTATGTAAATCTTAACACATCTATTTCATCCATCCATATTCCCTCACCCAGATCCCCTCCCTCTCTCTCTCATTTGACCGATTCCCTCACCCAGATCCCCTCCCTCGCTCTCTCATGTTACATATTCCCTCACCCAGATCCCCTCCCTCTCTCTCTCATGTTACATATTCCCTCACCCAGATCCCCTCCCTCTCTCTCTCATTTTACATATTCCCTCACCCAGATCTCCTCCCTCGCTCTCTCATGTTACATATTCCCTCACCCAGATCCCTCCCTCTCTCTCTCATTTTACATATTCCCTCACCCAGATCCCCTCCCTCTCTCTCTCATTTGACCGATTCACTCACCCAGATCCCCTCCCTCTCTCTCTCATTTTACATATTCCCTCACCCAGATCCCCTCCCTCTCTCTCTCATTTGACCGATTCACTCACCCAGATCCCCTCCCTCTCTCTCTCATTTTACATATTCCCTCACCCAGATCCCCTCCCTCTCTCTCTCATTTTACATATTCCCTCACCCAGATCCCCTCCCTCTCTCTCATTTTATATATTCCCTCACCCAGATCCCCTCCCTCTCTCTCTCATTTGACATATTCCCTCACCCAGATCCCCTCCCTCTCTCTCATTTTACATATTCCCTCACCCAGATCCCCTCCCTCTCTCTCTCATTTTACATATTCCCTCACCCAGATCCCTCCCTCTCATGGGTGGCATGCGTGAAAATATATCTCTGCACAGAGATTTTAAAAAACATCAGTGTGCATATTAAAAAGATGCAATATGCAGCATAGTTTGTGAGGTGATGCATGGATGCATGGATTCTTTGCTCTTTCCACCACTGGATTCAGAACAGGCAGTGTAGACATACCGGTACAGGCCTAGACACGTGAATGTTTTAGATGGAGGCTGGTTCTGTTGCTTCTACTAGTCTATTGAAGCATCCCGCCAATGATCTGGGGTTGTTAAAGTTTTATCTTTGGCAGGACACCGCTGGCTTGTCAGGTTGTGGAGAGGGAAAACGATATGGTGCATTTAAAGATCTATAAAAATGCTCCTCCATCTTTGGGAGACGTATTAGCTCAGACGTTGACATACGACTCATCACTTTTATGTCTGAAACACAATTGGCCATTGGGATTTGAAATTAATCTGACAGAGGGGCCCATCTGCTGCAGAGGCCTGTTGGCCATTGTGAACACTGATTCTATCTTTGCGAGGGACATTTTTAATTGGGCACTTCATGCGAACAGCATATACGTGTCACATAAACGTACCTGTTGGTATGACTTTTATGCTGGATCTGGTGAGGGGAGTTCCTTACTAATCAGTGACCTTAATTCATCAATCAAGTACAAGGGAGGAGCAAAAACCCACAGACACTCGGCCTTCCGTGGAATGAGTTTGACACCTGTGTTGTACACATTCAATCAATATTTGTTTTAAAATGGATTTAGCTGCAAAACTACAACATTTCAGGGATTAGCAAATGTTTTTTTTGTTGTTTTTGGAACTCAGTCAGGGTCTCAATTTACTGTTGCAAGTTAGAATAGTAGGTGCAATTTCCTGTTGCAAGTTAGAATAGTAGGTGCAATTTCCTGTTGCAAGTTAGAATAGTAGGTGCAATTTCCTGTTGCAAGTTAGAATAGTAGGTGCAATTTCCTGTTGCAAGTTAGAATAGTAGGTGCAATTTCCTGTTGCAAGTTAGAATAGTAGGTGCAATTTCCTGTTGCAAGTTAGAATAGTAGGTGCAATTTCCTGTTGCAAGTTAGAATAGTAGGTGCAATTTCCTGTTGCAAGTTAGAATAGTAGGTGCAATTTCCTGTTGCAAGTTAGAATAGTAGGTGCAATTTCCTGTTGCAAGTTAGAATAGTAGGTGCAATTTGGAAATGTGGTTTTGTGCATCAGCAGTTTGTTATGTCAGTCAATGAGTCCAGCGGTCAGCTATCTGAACATTGTCATCATGGTGTAATTACCGGCCAGGGGCCCCCTTGAATTTGTTAGTCAGTCTCACTCAGATATCATATTAAAAACTGCAAACATTTCTCTCCACCCTATGGCAAAATGTGTAGAATTGCAGGAAATGAGCTGTAAAACTGAATTCACATTTGCCTTGGACTTTAAGTATTATTCTCCCTGTGGTCTTTTGAGCTCCAATGAGAGGGGAAGTGTTGTGTTTTGGGGACTGGGCCAGTAGGCTTGCTATGCTGAGAATGTGTCTCCTCATTGATCAGTCATCACAGACCAGTCTATCAGTCAGCAGCTTCTTTTTACTGCACTGGCCAGCTGGGCTAGATATCTATGTAATGAGGGCTGGAAGTTGGGAACGCTCCAGGCTGTTGCACCACCATGTTAATAATATATTTCTATACTTTATATATTATTTATTTCATTATATCATTAATTCACAAACACTTCATTTGGATCGTCCCAAGTAGATGGTCTGTAGATGTTCACTAACTGTCAACAACATTTCAAAAAACAATCCACTCACCCTAACCTTAACCCTTAACCTTAACCTTAACCCCTAACCTAGCCCTTATTCTAACCCTAACCCTAGCCTTAACCCTTAACCCTTAACCTAGCCCTTATTCTAACCCTAACCCTAGCCTTAACCCTTAACCTAGCCCTTATTCTAACCCTAACCCTAACCTTAACCCTTAACCTAGCCCTTATTCTAACCCTAACCTTAACCCTTAACCTAGCCCTTATTCTAAACCTAACCCTAACCCTAACCTTAGCAAGCAGTTGCTGATCAACAGATAGTTTGTTGATAGTATAACCATCTGTAGATCATCTATATGGGACTATCCAAATAGTGTGACCTTTATTTCTGGTCGTATGTGACTCTTTTGGCCACTCAGTTTTGTCTGACTGGGAGATTTCAAAATCAAATCAAATGTTATGTGTCACATGCGCCGAATACAACAGGTGTAGACCTTACTGTGAAATGCTTTCTTACAAGCCTTTAACCAACAATGCAGTTTTAAGAAAAATGAGAGTTAAGAAAATATTTACTAAATAAACTAAAGTAAAAAATAAAAGAGCAACAATAAAATAACAATAACGAGGCTATTTGCAGAGGGTACCGGTACCCGAGTCAATGTGCGGGGATGCAGGTTAGTCGAGGTTATTGAGGTAATATGTACATGCAGGTAGGGGTAAAGTGACTATGCATGGACAATAAACAGCGAGTAGCAGCAGCGTAAAACAAAGTGTAGGGGTCAATGTAAATAGTCCGGCTAGCCATTTCATTAGCTGTTCAGCAGTCTTATGGCTTGGGGGGAGAAGCTGTTAAGAAGCCTTTTGGACCTAGACTTGGCGCTCCGGTACCGCTTGCCGTCTATGAATAGGGTGGCTGGATTCTTTGGCAATTTTTAGGGCCTTCCTCTGACACCGCCTGGTATAGAGGTCCTGGATGGCAGGAAGCTTGGCCCCAGTGATTTACTGGGCGGTACGCACTACCCTCTGTAGCGCCTTGCGGTCAGAGGCTGAGCATTTGCCATACCCGGCGGTGATGCAACCAGTCAGTATGCTCTCAATGGTGCAGGGGTATAACTTTTTGAGGATCTGAGGACCCATGCCAAATCTTTTCAATCTCTGAGGGAGAATAGGTATTGACGTGCCTTCTTCACGACTGTCTTGGTGTGTAGTCCACGATCATCTGTCTAATTTGTGTGTCATGGGTGTGCTTAGGCTAGATTGTGTCCACTGTAATTCTAAGGGTTTGAAGTGACTATTACCCATTTCAGACAGAGGATGTGGTATATACTGTACCTGTACAAAATGTTTGTAGGAACCCCTTTCAAACAGCCCCGTATGTACCACTGATGTACAGGTATATGCCTTTATACAAATCAGTGGGTAACTGGCAAATGAAGAGTGCTGCAGGGTGTTGTTAAACCATGGGTGCTTTTTGCGTTTAAAATTTGGGAGGTGTTAAACAATGGAAGTGTTAATGAATTTACCAGCAAAAAGCAGTGAACCATTCACACAGACCTGATAGCTGTATTTTGATGACAGGGTCTGTTAAAATGCAGGAGTCATGTCTAAGTCTTTAGGTGGGTTTTACCCCCTTGTTTTTTACCCCACTACCCTTTTCAGGTACACCAACAGCTGCTGTAAAGAAGCAGGCCTGGTCAAACAGTGGGGTTTTGGTCTGTGTAGGAAAGGAAGATACTGCATGGTTACTTGACTAGTGTGTCGTTATGCCTGTGTCCTGTGTTGTTTTGCGACTGCTGACTCAAGTGGATCCATCTTACGCTATTGGTTGGCATCTGGTTGCATTTCGCCCTACAGTCACCTCAAAATGATTGTCGCCATTTTCGACACAAGATATTTATTAAGACTGTTGTTCTTCAGGTTAGCTTTTTTCTGCCCATCCTGTCTTCTATCACGTTGGCATTGCAACACACCTTGTCTCAATTGTTTTTAGATCATAATTCAGTCTCTCAGTTGGCAGTCCATTTGTAAGTGTAGCGTCTTTTGGCAGACTGTTACTGGCTTGACGCAATCAAGCCCCACTGAACAACAATCCCTCTTTAAAACGAGAAAAAACTGAAAAGGTTACTTTTGAGATATTAATATGTTAAATGTTGAATAAATGAATGTGAAAAATGGTATTTCAGAAAGTAGTGTGTTAGAGCACACTATAAGGAGGATAATGAACCAATATGTTGTCTGTATCATGTACAGTTCACGGATCATAAGGTCTGACAGGAAGCATGTATAGGTCTAAAAAGGGCCTAAAATGGCCACTTTCATCCTGATTTTCAAAAGAAAACTGTGTGATACAAATGTAAATAGCATGTCAAACATCCTTTCTCCCAATGAAGGTTCTATGTGAGGATTGCTAGAACAATCTGAGATAGCAGAAATATTTTCGGGCCTTTCCTGGCGTGGAATAGACCCCTTTCTCTCTTCCATCCCTTTAACATTGCAACACACCTTGTCTCAATAGTTTTTAGATCATAATTCAGTCTCTCAGTTGGCAGTCCATTTGTATGCGTGGCGTCTTTTGGCAGACTGTTACATGGCTTGACGCAATCAAGCCCCACTGAATAACAATCCCTCTTCAAAATGAGATTACCAGCAGTAAACATATTTTCCACTTGCCTATGAACAGAAATCATGTGATTTAATTTCACTATCAAATTGACGTAAGAGAAATCACAAACTATCTGAAAACTCCAAACCCGCTCACAATTGAATCCATTTAGGTTGGTCCCGCAGCACCAGTAGAGGGAAGTGGATAAAGGCAGGGGTTGTGTGAAATGAAATGAATGTGAGGCTGTGAAAGGAGGAAGCCCAAAGGGGCTCCATGCAGCAATGGAGAGAGGCTTCTGTAGCAGAGATACTGGCTCTGTGTTAGTTAGCTCTGATCTGCATTATCTTCTGTGCCCAGTTTAGCCCATGTGATGTTTGTGCAGGGCCCCTGGAAACCTGCTGCAGCTGCACGGGGGTGAAAAATGGATCGCCTCACAAACTCCCTTTCTTCTCTCAAACAAGAGCTTTTAGTGACAACGGCCATCAGTCACATGACCACTGACCCCCCTATCACACCCCCCCCCCCCACCCCAACATCCATCTCCCAGAATGCACCCCTCTCAACCCCACCAACCACTGCAGATGTTGGGAACAGAACATGGAGAACAAGTTTAACGATGGAGCCTCAATACAGGCCCTGTGTGTCTTAAACCAACAACAGCTGTATCAGACAGCTGTGATTCAGATACATGTTACAGGAATTCTGTGCCTTAAGACTCAGCACACTTTATGGCCAAGAGTTTGTTATGTTCGTAATACATATTTGAAACTGAAAACAAAACTAAATTAATGTACGTAAGCACACTTAGTTTTCAGTTGTGCACATGTGCATTGGATCCCACTTCTGACACCATGTGGGGTTCCAACAATGGCTGAATAAAAGATCACACTTAGTGTCCTAGAGTAGTCACAGACTGAACTATAGTAGTCACAGACTGAACTATAGTAGTCACAGACTGAACTATAGTAGTCACAGGCTGAACTATAGTAGTCACAGACTGAACTATAGTAGTCACAGACTGAACTATAGTAGTCACAGACAGAGCTATGGTAGTCACAGACTGGACTATAGTACTCACAGACTGAGCTATAGTGGTCACAGAATGAGCTATGGTAGTCCCAGACTGAACTATAGTAGTCACAGACAGAGCTATGGTAGTCACAGACTGGACTATAGTACTCACAGACTGAGCTATAGTGGTCACAGACTGAGCTATAGTAGTCACAGACTGAGCTATGGTAGTCACAGACTGAACCTTAGTAGTCACAGACTGAACTATAGTAGTCACAGACTGAACTATAGAAGTCACAGACTGAACTATAGTAGTCACAGACTGAACTATAGTAGTCACAGACAGAGCTATGGTAGTCACAGACTGGACTATAGTACTCACAGACTGAGCTATAGTGGTCACAGAATGAGCTATGGTAGTCCCAGACTGAACTATAGTAGTCCCAGACTGAGCTATGGTAGTCACAGACTGAACTATGGTAGTCACAGACTGAACTATAGTAGTCACAGACTGAACTATAGTTGTCACAGACTGAGCTATAGTAGTCACAGACTGAGCTATAGTAGTCACAGGCTCAGAGTTGGAGGAGTGTTTCAAATATCTCTTGATGACATACACAACATTATGCATTGGCAAGGCATATGGTTTGCCCTTTTTATGACTCCAATGCTACATACAGTATATATTTTGTATTTGCATAATAATTTTAGGGTGATATGAAAGTAGAGTTTCTGAGGTTTCCAAAACCATATTGCACACAATGATTATTAACTGTTAGATAGACAGAGAGTTGGGAAAGTTATACACATTGGCCCTGCTGTGGTCACCTGTTGGAATGAGAACCCTATGGCTGTATGGTCTTGGGTTCTGGAGAGCCAGGCGGGTGTGACTGGAAGGGATAGTTAGACCTAGTTCCTGTTCCATGGTATTAATTTGTTTTACAGTGACAATACTTTGACATTGTTGTTGCTGAGAAGGACAGATAACAGAGATGTAATGTGTGTGCAGCAATGAGAACTGCTCTAGTTGATTTCTGAGAACCAGATACCTTCCCAACAGTTAAGGTCAATGCTTTAAATCGCCCGCGTGTCAGAATGGAGACCCAAGCAATAAATAGCACAGTGAGTGAGATGGTTGTACGGTCGTCTAGAAGATTCAGATTAATAACATCAGCCAGACAGCAACGCTGCTCAGCACATTTTACATTACATTTGACATTTTGGTCACTTAGCAGACGCTCTTATCCAGAGTGGCTTAGAATTAGTGCATTAATCTTAAGAGAACTAAACATGATACTACTACCATTAGGGGATGATACTACTACCATTAGGGGATGATACTACTACCATTAGGGGATGATACTACTACCATTAGGGGGATGATACTACTACCATTAGGGGATGATACTACTACCATTAGGGGATGATACTACTACCATTAGGGGGATGATACTACTACCATTAGGGGATGATACTACTACCATTAGGGGGATGATACTACTACCATTAGGGGGATGATACTACTACCATTAGGGGGATGATACTACTACCATTAGGGGGATGATACTACTACCATTAGGGGATGATACTACTACCATTAGGGGATGATACTACTACCATTAGGGGATGATAATACTACCATTAGGGGGATGATAGTACTACCATTAGGGGGATGATACTACTACCATTAGGGGGATGATACTACTACCATTAGGGGGATGATACTACTACCATTAGGGGATGATACTACTACCATTAGGGGATGATAATACTACCATTAGGGGGATGATAGTACTACCATTAGGGGGATGATACTACTACCATTAGGGGGATGATACTACTACCATTAGGGGGATGATACTACTACCATTAGGGGATGATACTACTACCATTAGGGGATGATAATACTACCATTAGGGGGATGATAGTACTACCATTAGGGGGATGATACTACTACCATTAGGGGGATGATACTACTACCATTAGGGGGATGATACTACTACCATTAGGGGATGATACTACTACCATTAGGGGATGATAATACTACCATTAGGGGGATGATAGTACTACCATTAGGGGGATGATACTACTACCATTAGGGGATGATACTACTACCATTAGGGGATGATACTACTACCATTAGGGGATGATACTACTACCATTAGGGGATGATACTACTACCATTAGGGGGATGATACTACTACCATTAGGGGGATGATACTACTACCATTAGGGGGATGATACTACTACCATTAGGGGGATGATACTACTACCATTAGGGGATGATAATACTACCATTAGGGGATGATACTACTACCATTAGGGGGATGATACTACTACCATTAGGGGATGATACTACTACCATTAGGGGGATGATACTACTACCATTAGGGGATGATACTACTACCATTAGGGGGATGATACTACTACCATTAGGGGGATGATACTACTACCATTAGGGGATGATACTACTACCATTAGGGGGATGATACTACTACCATTAGGGGATGATAATACTACCATTAGGGAATGATACTACTACCATTAGGGGGATGATACTACTACCATTAGGGAATGATACTACTACCATTAGGGGCCGGTGGTAGCCTCGAGGTTAGAGAGGCGGGGGTTGCCGGTTCGAAACCCCTGAGCCGCCTGTGGGGAAATCTGGAGGAAGTGAAACAGCAACCGGAGGGTTACAGGCATCAATATCCCAGTATACTACCTACCGCCATTGTGCCCTTGAGCAAGGTACTTTACCCCTAATTGCTCCAGCCCATGTGCTGCTCCCAGCCTGTGATGTGTGTCACGTTGGGTACTGTGGCAGCAAAATATTAAGAATATTTGTATGCAATACAAGTATAAGTATTGTATTGCATTATTTTCGTGATAATTTTTAAATAATTTTATATTTGTGTGCATTTCTTCGTCTATGTCCCAAATGGCACCTATTCTCTGCACTACTTTACCGATATGGCTCTGTTTAAAAGTAGTGCACTGCTAATGTGATGGTGTTTTAATAAGTAGCCTAAACTAAGAATACGTGGTATTTTTACTCAAGTCAAATATTTAACTGGGATTAGGCTATGATATAAATCATAATTTGAAAATAAATTAACAAACTATTTTATTAATCTACGCTACTTTCTTGGACGTCTCATCCTGCTGTCATGCTAGTTTATCTTAGGCCTGTGTCTGACTTCTTTGACAAATACATGTATTTTAAATTTGGATTTGAAGACACTGCTTGTTTGTCCAATTTAATTAATTCAATTTTGATTGAGGATTTTTCTCCGGAGTGGTTGACAGGAAATGGAAGCGCGACACCGCTCCTCATCGGTAATGAAGGAGTTACTAATATGACGTCAATGCTCTGTGAGTATGTGAAAAGAGATATCCTCCGGAGATATTTGAGAAACAAGGAAATTTGCTTTTAACAAGACAATTCTTCAATTTAGGGGACATAACTTAATGAATTCCCTGCAGACAGTGCTAGATGCATCTTTATAGAATGGCTTTCTAAGCAATTCGTTTTTACATTTATGTTTTTTTACTTTGGAGTGGAACGTCACTCGATAGACTAGTTGTTTGTGGGGTTTTGCTAGGAGTTTAGGGGCGCTATAGGCTAGCTAGGGTATGCTGAAATGTAGGTTAGCAGGCAACGAAAATGTAGCAACGAGTGACAATGTAATATAGTAGCCTATATAAACGTTTGTTTCTTCAATTTCTAACATGCAAACTCAGTACAGGGTGTCGACGGATTTTGCGTCCCACTCATTTACAAGAATTACTGAAATCTTCCGTAGATATAATTCGATGTGTGCTGAAATGTCGATTAGACAGAGATGGATTGCTTGTCTGATGGACGTTCTCACGAGGCTCCCCCGCCTTTTGTCTGGAGAGAACAGCAGTATGTCGAGATAAAGGGACCAGAGAACTCGCAGCCATTTAAGTTGGGAGAGTTCTGCATCCACAGAGAGATCTGGACGTTTCTGAAGAACCAGCTCACAAATCCAAACCCGTTTGAAACGGAAGGGTGTAAAACACGAGTGACACCCATTTGTTTTTGTTTTTTAATTGGAAAGAACACTGTTGGTTTAGATTTCAATTTTCTTGTCAGTTAAATGGAATTATAATGTTTTTTTTTATGCATTAAACAAGCAAAACGAATGCAGAGTATGGTATTGATTCATTTGACTGTAACATGGTTAACTGTCAATAGTTTGTGTTTCAAATCAAATTTTATTTGTCACATACACATGGTTAGCAGATGTTAATGCGAGTGTAGCGAAATGCTTGTGCTTCTAGTTCCGACAATGCAGTAATAACCAACAAGTAATCTAACCTAACAATTCACCACCACAAAGTTGTTGTGGTGGTGAATGATGGAACAGAACATGTTTTAAATATGGTAGGCTACATTTCTAATTGTCTGTAGCCACAAGAAGCGAGCATGCAGTGAATCAATGAACGCAATTCATTCTCAGCTGGAATTCTGAAGTACGAATGGACTATAGCTTAGATTTTCTATTCCATTTGTATTACTAGCTTCTAGATTTCTACTGTGAGGTTCATACCACTAACCCCTCTACTGACCATGTTAGCATAATTTGCCATAATAATCATTTATAAATCCCAATCAGTACAAAGACCAACAAGGTTTCTACCATGTCTGGCATCTCCTGGCCACTTTGTATTAAGGCATAAAATATGGTTAAAAGTATCAAACAACTATAACAATTCTGAATATGAATGATAACAGTTAGCATGTTTAAGGATTTTATTTATACAAATAATTGAATGTAATTGTCATATTTGGGTTAAATTATTAATTTAAAGTTGCCAGACACACACAGAGAGAGAGATTCCAATATCCTTCATGTAAGTAAAGGTTGGTTGTGTATAATCGTTTATAGAAAATAAATACATTCCTAGTAACATGTTGACAATCATATCTTCCAGATAGGCCTATAGGTAAGATCCCATGGCTATGTCCTTTCCCTTTTTAGCATGTTGATATGGCCCCAGATCCTCCCAATGCACTGAGGGCCAGATTCCGATTTAGGAAATGAAGTCTTTCTTACGCACGCCTTTCCTACGCACTTCTCAGTAGTTGGTATTCAAACGTACCTTATGAAGGTGTGTAATGGGCTTTGCGGGCGTGGATCCCTTGCCTGCACTGAATACATGTAATTCAACTGCTGAAAACAGGTTACCCGAATATAGGGATCAATGAAAGAATGCCCTCTATGCATCTTCCTCCCCGTTTTAAATCTGTTAGATTTAAAAATACTCTGATATTGTAGATGATTTAGGCACATTTTAGGGTTAGGAAAGTATGTATGAATCATTAAAAAAACGTTTTGGAAAGCCTTTACACACAAAATATATTGATGAAGTGGTTTAATTAGTCCTGAAAGTTGTCATATTCAAGATCAATCCATGAAATATTGGAAGGTGGAAAAAAGTGTAGAGAACGGGATGCCTAGTCAGATGGATGACTGAATGCATTCTCCCGAAATGTGTTTTCAGCATTTAACCCAACCCCTCTGAATCAGAGAGGTGCAGGAGTCATTTAACCCAACCCCTCTGAATCAGAGAGGTGCAGGAGTCATTTAACCCAACCCCTCTGAATCAGAGAGGTGCAGGAGTCATTTAACCCAACCCCTCTGAATCAGAGAGGTGCAGGAGTCATTTAACCCAACCCCTCTGAATCAGAGAGGTGCAGGAGTCATTTAACCCAACCCCTCTGAATCAGAGAGGTGCAGGAGTCATTTAACCCAACCCCTCTGAATCAGAGAGGTGCAGGAGTCATTTAACCCAACCCCTCTGAATCAGAGAGGTGCAGAGGGCTGCTTTAATCCACGTGATCGGCGCCCAGGGAGCAGTTGTTGGGGGTTAACTGCCTTGCTCAAAAGTAGAACGGCAGATTTTTTTTCACCTTGCCAGCTTGGGGATTCAAACCAGACAACCTTTCGGTTACTGGCCCGACGCTCTCTAGGTTTAAAGTGATATGTGTGGTCTGATTTGCATAATGATCCAAATAGGCTACATGTCCCAAATTATTGCACAACGCCTAATATGATCCACTAATGCTAGCGACCCTCAGGAACAACTTACCAGGACGTGACAGAGGAAAGAAAGGTAAACTGAATGAAATGATGCAAAATGTAAGCTACAAATTGAAGAAAAATAACACAAAAGTGACAGTTATAAATCTACACTACCGGTGAGAAGTTTTAGAACACCTACTCATTCAAGAGTTTTTCTTTATTTACATTTTTTTTAACATCGTAGAATAATAGTGAAGACATCAAAACTATGAAATGACACATATGGAATCATGTAGTAACCAAAAAAGTGTTAAACAAATCAAAGTATATTTTATATTTGAGATTCTTTAAATTAGCCCCCCTTTGCTTTGATGACAGCGTTGCACACTCTTGGCTTTCTCTCAACCAGCTTCACCTGGAATGATTTTACAACAGTCTTGAAGGAGTTCCCACATATGCTGAGCACTCGTTGGCTGCTTTTCCTTCACTCTGCGGTCTGACTCATCCAAAACCATCTCAATTTGGTTGAGGTCGGGGGATTGTGGAGGCCAGGTCATCTGATGCAGCACTCCATCACTCTCCTTCTTGGTAAAATAGCCCTTACACAGCCTGGAGGTGTGTTGGATCATTGTCCTGTTGAAAAACAAATGATAGTCCCACTAAGCCCAATCCAGATGGGAAGGCGTATCACTGCATTATGCTGTGGTAGCCATGCTGGTTAAGTGTGCCTTGAATTCTAAATAAATCACAGACAGTGTCACCAGCAAAGCACCCCCACACCATAACACCCCCTCCTTCATGCTTTACGGTGGGAAATACACATGCGGAGATCATCCATTCACCCACACCGCATCTCACAAAGACATGGAGGTTGGAACCAAAAATCTTCAATTTGGACTCCAGACCAAAGGACAAATGTCCACCGGTCTAATGTCCATTGCTCGTGTTTCTTGGCCCAAGCAAGTCTTATCTTCTTATTGGTGTCCTTTAGTAGTGGTTTCTTTGCAGCAATTGATCATGAAGTCCTGATTCACACAGTCTCCTCTGACCACTTGATGTTGAGATGTGTCTCTTACTTGAACTCTGTGAAGCATTTATTTGGGCTGCAATTTCTGAGGCTGGTGACTCTAATGAACGTATCCTCGGCAGCAGAGGTAACTCTGGGTCTTCCATTCCTGTGGCGGTCCTCATGAGCCAGTTTCATCATAGTGCTTGATGGTTTTTGTGACTGCACTTGAAGAAACTTTCAAAGTTCTTGACATTTTCCGAATTGATTGACCTTCATGTCTTAAAGTAATGATGGACTGTTGTTTCTCTTTGCTTATTTGAGCTGTTCTTGCCATAATATGGACTTGGCCTTTTACCAAATAGTGCTATCTTCTGTATACCACCCCTACCTTGTCACAACACAACTGATTGGCTCAAATGCATTAAGGAAAGAAATTCCACAAATTAACTTTTAAGAAGGCACACCTGTTAATTGAAATGTATTCCAGGTGACTACCTCATGATGCTGGTTGAGAGAATGCCAATAGTGTGCAAAGCTGTCATCAAGGCAAAGGGTGGCTATTTGAAGAATCTCAAATATACAATATATTTGGATTTGTTTAACACTTTTTTGGTTACTACATGATTCCATGTGTTATTTCATTGTTTTTATGTCTTCACTATTATTATACGATGTAGAAAATAGTAAAAATAAAGAAAAACCCTTGAACGAGTAGATGTTTTAAAACTTTTGATCGGTAGTGTATGTGCCCAGCCATAGGCTATAATTAAAACTTTCTGAAGCACACACATCACCTTGGCAGGTTCAGTGCGACAGAAGTCTAGAGTTTGGGTGTCCAAATTTCATTCGTGCAAATTACGAGGGCACACATTGAAAATGTGGAATAACCACACAGCTCTTTATAGCCTATTTCACCGAGGAAAAGGGTCCGCAATACATATCCTGTTGATATGATTTTCAGTTTGCTTCCATATGGCTAGTTTCACATTCGTCTCCAGGGATCATAAGGAAAAGTCATCTAAAACAATTACTATGTGTATTTTACAATCCCCTTCTCCAAATGGATGACTTATTTACCTAGTTCTAATCAATAGCACTTATCCATGTATAAATTACAGTGCATGGAGAATGCTGTTGTTTCTATCAGAAAAAAAGAAAGTAGATGCTTTTTCCACTTGGAACCGTCAGGTTCGCTCTACCTTATTCACGCGTAAAGGTGGTGGAATTATGGGGGAATTAAGTCACGGTCAGAATACGGTTTATCTGTAGACACACCTCTGCCACACCTTCATTTCTTCCATCTCCACCCAAAATAAATAGCGGGTGAATAGCACACTATTCGCATGCTTAAATTCAAGGTCAGAATACGCATAGAGAGAAGAGTGCATAGAATTACGTTCCATTTAAGGTCAGAATACGCATAGAGAGAAAAGTTCACAGAATTACGTTCCATTTATGTGCTCTTAACTCGGGTCGGAATCGGGGCCTGACTGCATTATTCTCACATGCAAGGTGTCCATTTCAGAAGGCTTATTCTATTTTGCATAATTCTACTTCATATTAAAACTATGTGTTTGTATGCGTTGATGATCAGATTGAATCAGCACTAGTGTCCAATGCCTAACCAAGAGCTGGGCCTGTAGCTGTGACATGAGCGGTAGTAAGAGATTCACACATCAGAAAACAACGGACCCCGTTCAATTGATGGTATAGCCTATAGGGTATAATTTGACAGTAGCTTACAGGCAGCTCGGTGGCAAGCAACATTCTGTATTTCATATTACAGTACGCCTGTTGTAACATGAATACGGTATGAAGACAAGTACTGTGTAATAACACACAGTACAATACTGTAAAATTGATTGTATTATACTGTAAAAAACTAAACGCTACTGAAATTGGAATGAATGAATACATGGATGAATGAATTCCATGTATTGATGGTAGGGGTTTGTATTTCACAGTATTTTACTGTAATTACATAGGATTGGTGCAAGCAGGTTTGCTACTAAGTGTTTACATATTACAGCATATCAATTAATGTTTGGTGTTTTATATCACTCACACTTCTAGAGGCCTTAATGACGGCTTCCAAACTGGCATCAACTACAAGGAAAAACAGATCAAAAGGACATGGCTAAATGCTTAAACTTAACGTTCAAGACTTGCTGACACTTCAATCAGTCCCCTATACATTTTTAATTGATGGGGAACTTTAGCTACATAGGAGTATAATTGGTACAGCATGCTCACTCATGGGGTGCAACAAATAAGGCACACCTCAAAATATGTTAACGAGCCAGAAACAACAATACCATGCACCCACTAGTGGTCAAAAGGTTTTTGGCGCTCTAAAGATATGGTATGGTAACTGTATTCTGTGGGATGGAATTACAGTACCATTCGAAATACAGCAATTTCCCCACAATACACCATAATTAACAGTATGCTGCAGTAAAATGTTTCAACGTTTTTTACTGTTGATAATACCTAAAATGACCGCATAAATTACAGTTTTCCGTTGCAGTGTAGGTACACTACAAAAGTATGTGGACACCTGCTCGTGGAACATCTCATTCCAAAATCATGGGCATTAATATGGAGTTGGTCCCCCTTTGCTAATATAACAGCCTCCACTCTTCTGGGAAGGGTTTCCACTAGATGTTGGAACATAGCTGCGGGGACTTGCTTCCATACAGCCACAAGAGCATTACACGGAACCCAAACCGGCTGTGCGCGCGCGCCATCGTGCATACATTTATTTTGTCCCCCCACACCAAACGCGATCACGACACGCAGGTTAAAATATCAAAACAAACTCTGAACCAATTACATTAATTTGGGGACAGGTCGAAAAGCATTAAACATGTATGGCAATTCAGCTAGCTAGCTTGCACATGCTAGCTAATTTGTCCAATTTAGCTAGCTTGCTGTTGCTAGCTAAATAAAACGGTCAACCAAATCGTTTCTAGTCATCCCTCCTCCTTCCAGGCTTTTTCATCTTTGAACTTATATGGTGATTGGCATCTAAACTCTCATAGTAGTACCACGATGACCGGCAAAACAGTTCGTCTTTCAATTACCCACGTGGGTATAACCAATGAGGAGATGGCACGTGGGTACCTGCTTCTATAAACCAATGAGGAGATGGGAGAGGCAGGACTTGCAGCGCGATCTGCGTCAGAAATAGGAATGACTTCTATTTTAGCCCTTGGCAACGCAGACGCTCGTTTGCGCACGCGAGCAGTGTGGGTGCAATAATTGAATAACATGGATTTCTAAATTTATTTTGCAACGCTCGCGCACGCGACGTGTCCGGTCTGGTCAGCATGTTAGTGAGGTTGGGCACTGATGTTGGGCGATTAGGCCTGGCTCTCAGTCAGCGTTCCAATTCATTCCAAAGGTTTTCGACAGGGTTGAGGTCAGGGCTCTGTGCAGGCCAGTTAAGTTCTTCCACACCGATTTCGTCAAACCATTTCTGTATGGACCTCGCTTGTGCACGGGGGCATAGTCATGCAGAAACAGGAAAGGCCCATCCCCAAACTGTTGCCACAAAGTTGGAAGCACAGAATCGTCTAGAATGTCATTGTATGCTGTAGCGTTAAGATGCCCCTTCACCGGAACTAAAGGGCCTAGCTCAAACCATGAAAAACAGCCCCAGACCATTATTCCTCCTCCACCAAACTTTACAGTTTGCACTAAGCATTGGGAAAGGTAGTGTTCTCCTGGCATCCTCCAAACCCAAATTCATCCGTCTGACTGCCAGATGGTAAACCGTGATCACTCCAGAGAACACGTTTCCACTGCTCCAGAGTCCAATGGCGGCAAACTTTACACCACTCCAGCCGACGCTTGGCATTGCACATGGTGATCTTAGGCTTGTTTGCGGCTGCTCTGGCATGGAAACCCATTTCATGAAGCTCACGACGAACAGTTCTTGTGCTGACATTGCTTCCAGAGGAAGTTTGGAACTCGGGAGTGAGTGTTGTAACCGCGGACAGACAATTTTTACACACTACGTGCTTCAGCACTTGGCGGTCCCGTTCTGTGAGCTTGTGTGGCCTACCACTTCGTGGCTGAGCCGCTGTTGCTCCTAGACGTTTCCACGTCACGATAACAGCACTTACAGTTGACCAGGGGAGCTCTAACAGGGCAGAAATTTGACTAACTGACATGTTGGACAGGTGGCATCCTATGACGGTGCCACGTTGAAAGTCACAGTTCTTCAGTACGTGCCATTCTACTGCCAAAGTTTGTCTATGGAGATTGCATGGCTGCGTGCTCGATTTTACACACCTGTCAGCAACGGGTGTGGCTGAAATAGCCGAATCCACTAACTTGAAGGGGCGTCTACATACATACATAGTGTATGTAGTCCTATGCTTGGATTCCTTTTTATTACTCAACATTCTTTATGCCTTTCTTGACATTTTTGATGCAGTGAATTTCTCTTCCCCAACACAGGTTTCAATAAAAGGGGGCTGTCAGTAGTTCATGCTCGTCTTTAAGAGTTTCGTTCCCCAAACCCTTCTTAATCTTAATTGAAACCTTGTGCATTTTATTACTGACAAACCCACTATACCGGATGGGAATCAATTGGCCGAGTTAACACGTCAAACTCAAAATTCCCTCCACCAACATACACTTCACCTTTAGCATCGTTCATGTTTTCATGTGGGGCTAAAACACTCATGGCTTTATAGCAAGAGTAACCTAATTGTTTCATGAATTGTAGCCAAACCTTGAGTCCTTGCACACCTTTCTATGTTTACTAGGTACGGAACACAATGTGTTAGATTTCATGTCTTACCATGTAGGCCTATAGGATGCATGCAATCAGTTCCTGCATGACGGCAACAGGCAATGAACAATTGAAGAGTTTATTTCCAAAACGCTACATCCACCAACTTTTCACATTTGTGTTTTGTCACAAATAATGATTGCTTATGGGTACCTTCATCTATGTGTAAAATATCACTGTTCTCAGATTTTTTATTCATAGATTTTAGATGTGTATTAAAATGTTGTTTTTTGTCAAAACGCTATATATCCATTGTTTAGCTGGAATGGGATGTTCATATACTGTATATTTTACTGTAATGTGGTCATCTCACCTAGCTATCTTAAGATCAATGCACTTACTGTAAGTCGCTCTGCCAAAGAGCATCTGCTAAATGACTAAATTGTCAAATGTAAATGTTTTAAATGCAGATCTCATATTACTGTATTGATTCATTTTTGTATTATTATTTAAATAGTGATGTCACAATTGTATCCAACTTGTAAGTCGCTCTGGATAAGAGCGTCTGCTAAATGACTTAAATGTAAATGTAAATGTATCATTTGTACAGTCATTTATACATAAAAAAAATTGTGCAAAAAACAGTTTACTTATTTCTCTGAGAGTGAGGCAGATATATAACGTTTTCCAAAAAAAACATGAATATTTGTCTCTCAGAAATGAAACCATCAAGTAATAGATTGTCTGTCATTGAACAACCCCATGACATGATTAAATAGTGGGAAAAAACACACCAATCTCTTTCATAAGTTATGTAAAGAATAAAAGCTAATTTACCAACATTTATGAAAATGGGTATATAGCGTTTTGGAATGAAACTCAAATGATCAATAGTGTCAGACATACAGTGTCTTCAGAAACTATTCTCATACCTCGACTTTTTCCACGTTTTGTTGTGTTACAGCCTGAAATTAAAATTGATTAAATTGAGACTTTGTGTCACTGATCTACACACAATACCACATAATGTCAAAGAGGAATTTTGTTTGTAGAACATTTTGGAAATAAATAACAAATTTAAAACTGAAATGTCTTGAGTCAAAAAGTATTCAAGCCCTTTGTTATGGCAAGCCTAAATAATTTCAGGAATAAAAATGTGCTTAACAAATCACATAATAAGTTGCATGGACTCATTCCGTGTTCAATAATAGTGGATAACATAATTTTTTTATGACTACCCCATCTCTGTACCCCACACATACAATTATCTGTAAAGTCCCTCAATCGAGCAGTGAATTTCAAGCACAGATTCAAGCACAAAGACCAGGGAGGTTTTTCAATGCCTCACAAAGAAGGACACCAATTGGTAGATGTGTAAACATTAAAAAGCAGATGCTGAATATCCCTTTGAGCACGGTGAAGTTATTAATTAGGCTTTGAATGACGTATCAATACACCCAGTCACTACAAAGATACAGGCGTCCTTCCTAACTCAGTTGCAGGAGAGGAAGGAACCTGCTCAGGGATTTCAACCATGAGGCCAATGGTGATTTTAAAACAGTTACAGAGTTTAATGGTTGTCATGTAAGAAAACTGAGGATGGATCAACAACATTGTAGTTACTCCACAATACTAACCTTATTGACAGTGAAAAGAAGGAAACCTGTACTGAATAAAATATTCCAAAACATGCATCCTGTCTCCAACAAGGCACTTTAGTAATACTATTGAGGTTTTTGTTGCATAAAACAAAACGGAATACAGCTAGCTATGAGCACAGGCAAAATCCTAGAGACGAATTCACCTTTCAGCAGGACAATAACCTAAAGCACAAGGCCAAATCTACACTGGAGTTGCTTACCAACACGAAAATGTATGTTCTTGAGTGGCCTAGTTACGATTTTGACTTAAATCGTCTTGAAAATCTATGAATAGACTTGAAAACGGCTGTCTAGCCATGATCAACAATCAACTTGACAGAGCTTGAAGAATTTTTAAAAGAATAATTGGCAAATGTTGCACAATCCAGATGTGCAATGCTTAGAGACTTACCCAAAAAGACTCACAGCTGTAATCGCTGCCAAAGGTGCTTCTACAAAGTATTGACTCAGGGGTGTGAATACCTTATGTAAATGAGATATTTCTGTATTTCATTTTCAATAGATTTGCAAAAATGTCTAAGAATTTACACATTCCATAAATGGGTGAGAATTAAAAACATTTTGGGGGGGAATTTGGGCTGTACCACAACAACATGTGGAATAAGTCAAGGGGTATTAATACTTCTGAATGTACTGTAGGTCTAGTAATGTCAATGTTTCTTTATTTTTTCTAATGATTTTGATATATTTAGGTTTTTACTGGGATTTATAGACCTATAGCCTACATCACAGAACATATTTAGCACAATATTCATAAGAATAACAAGGACGTTGTTAGGCAATCGTTTCAATGCAGCCTATACACATTGCAGGGACTGATCAATTCACCTTGTATAGGCCTACCTTTATCAGACAGACATTGCACCTCGTGTGTTACACCACTATGCGCTATGACAAGCATGAGGTGTTACAGCTTTTACAGTGTATTGCACGTGCTCTTATTTTCACATTCTCTTGTATGTATCATAATTTGCCTCTTGGATATAAAAAGCAAGTGTCTTGCGTTGCAAAACATCTTTGGGTATATGGGCTGCTGTGTCCACTACGTGCACGGCTACAAAGGGGCCTGTTCCCTTGGTTGGATGTGGGTGGGAGCTGGAGAGATTGTCAATCAGAGCCGCTTCATAGACCAGGGACAATATCCTTCGTAAGAAATCAGTCACTCCGCATTTAGTATCAATGTGCCCCGCTATAGGGCAGCGCAGCACGCACTGGCACACCGTTCATATGGGAGAGAGAAAGCACTTGTCGTGTGTGAGCGTGTGCGTGTGTCGACCTATGTTTGCGCGAGCGCGTGATGAATTTTGAGACTGGCCACAGCCTCTCCCATAACGTGCGCTCAACCTGTACGCGCGTACACACAGGTGTAAAGAGGCTATAATGACACGAAGCACTACAATGCCCACCATATCTCTTCTAAATGCACATTTCAGTATTAAGCAGGTCTACTTGACATTTTGTTGAATAAGGACTACAATTCTGTATTGTCCTGATGGACTGGGCATGAAAGTGACTGAATAAATCCACTTGAATTCAAATCAAATCAATTCTGAGGCAGGTGTGGACAGTTTGGTTTTATGTCAATTGGTGTTTGAGTAAAATGTAGAATATTCTGGATAGTTTTAATCGATTTATCTTGCTTGCATTTACCTCGAGGTACATTCCTTAATGAGTCTGAAATTGCATTTTAACTGCAGGTAGCCAATGGATATCTACAAATACCGAATATTTATGGCTATATCATAATGAATTACATATTAAGTTACAAATGTTGCAACAAACGATAAGTAAATATGAATCAATTTGTGTATATATTTATTTTTACCTATCGTGTTATAACGGGTTATAACCAGTCCTAGTCTTGTAAAATATCTGTTTACTATTCCCACTAACATTACCATATGCATACTGGTGTAACTAGGCCGTCGCCATAGTTCAGGGGTCACCGACCTAGAGAAACCATGGTGATGAGTTCTCAGAATCAACACCATGCTCCTCCACAATCCCACCTAATGTCAGCCTATTGTTGGGTCTCAATCATTATTTTTTATTAAAATATTCAGTCGCAGGTCTAGGTTTAATCAATATTGCAATGATGTATGTCAAAAATAACTGTCTGTTTTTTATTGCCACGGTGACGAAGATGAATGTTATGTATTGTCTGTATATGTAAACAATAAAATAGCAAAATAATAAAGAAAATACAGATAATTCTCCATTTTATTTATTGTTGAAAAATAAAACAACATTAGTATTCAATGTATATGATTCCTCCATAACTATACAAAACATCTAAATGTCTCTTTCATAAATTAGATGACTCTTAATTATGGCAATTTATATTTTTCCAGTAAGATACAGTGCATCATTAAATGTAATGTACATTTTATTCTATTCATAGCCTAAATATTGTCTCATGTAAATAAAGTTATCTCACGTAAACACAACATATTTGCTCCTGTTTTGTTATTTTACAGTATGTACAAACACATTTTATTGCAGTAGAGGCACACAATTTTGCACAATCGTATATATTTTACATTTGCAGAGTCTACGGTTGCAGACTATGCCCTTCCCTCGCATAGGCTACTGGTTTTCTTTTCAGACAAATTATCCCAACAGATTTCAGTGATCGCGGAGTGTAGGCTTTGGCCACAGATACTATTCTCATTTTACAGCGACTGATCTATTGAAGGCTATTAACTACTTTTTAATGTTAACTACGTGGTGATCATCCTATTATTATTTCTACAGAAGATAACAAGCGGTATTTTCGCAAGCACAGCTATTTGTTTAACACTATATACGACAAACCTCAAGCAGCCACAACATTTCTAGTTGTTAAATAGGCCTATTGGTGAAAGGGTCCATTTACATTTTCTCCATTGAAACTCCGAGAGGAGGGACTCCGGTCTTGCTGTTTCACTTCTTTCTCTATGAGACGATATATCTACTCGCTGTATTCCATTCATCTGGTGATTCGCGACGGTTGTCTCAAAACGTTTACTGCTAAACCATTGTTGCATCGCATTTATCCGAAATATAACCTAATTTAAAAATATATATAATGTTTAACTTCCCCTCTTCCTGCCCGCCGTATTCCCTTTGATTCACGCTTGACTCATATGGCTCGAGGGCGAATGGGGTCCGAGTATGGAGCGCCTTGAAACGGTCTCGTCTTATCTCCTTTCATCATCTAACCCTGGGACGCCTTGAAACCGCAGGGCCAGTTATTGCTTCTTTTTTTTGCAGACAGCCCAATGCGGACTGGACAGCACCCAATGAGAGTCTTGTTTACACTCTGTGAGTGACAATGCTCTGGCAATGTGCCAGCCAATCAAAACGTATATTGAGTGGGACTCATTTTTAAACCCTTTATAGTCCATATACTAATAGATACAGGAGAAATGTTCACTTGTTACACTGATGATGCCTTCTATAGTTTTTCTTCCAACGCAGGTGGTTGAACTAAACACACCTGATCACAACCTTCTGAAATAATAGCCCTGCAAAATAAGCATTTGAGGCATGTTGTCATGCTTTGAAGAAACACTTTTCTATCTGAAGTTGTCACAGCATGAAAGCCCTGACCTCATCGTTGTGCTCATAGACACTTCAGACAGAAATAGGAGTGATTATTGAGTAGTAGACCTAAAGATATAGACCCTTCGTAACTGTACATCCTTATTCCAAATATATTATTATAACAACTAGTCTATTGATCCACCAATGTGTTCCCATCCACGAGGCACTGATATTTTTAATACATTATTTTATTACAAAATATGCCTGATTTAACTGCTTTAAATGCGCATTTGAATGTAAGGATTTTAGGGAGATTTGTATTTTGGACACAAGAAAAAAGTTTATCATACTAACTAGATAGACAGTGCATGCTTGTCTCATTAAAAATGTTGAATAGTGTTAATAAAACAATGTGTAATTTCTGAAAACTACAGATACGTCCAGAATGACACATTACTTAATTACTTACAGACAGACACATCATAAGGGACAACTACAGTATACATTTTAACATATAACATACTGAACAAGTTTTCTAATTATTTATTATATTTATTAGTCTAATAGCCTACATTGCTTTGATTCAAACAACAGGGCTTTACTGTGAAAATGTTTATTATTAGTGGTGGTATTGTGGATGTATGTCTATTTGTGTAGGCCTAAATGTTCAATTGCTAAAACCTACATGTAAAAAGCCCACTGTAAAACTTTAAATCTGGCGCGCATCACTTTGTTCAGTCGCTACACTATTGGCTCTTGATATGGGCCAATCAACATCTCGTGTGTCCCCGGGCGAGCGGCACAAGCTCATTATCATGTAGGTATCCGGCCAATGGGCGAATGTGTTTACCCTCCCCGAGATGCGAGGCACGAGCTGATCAGTGCACTGGGAAAGAGAATTGCTGTTCGGAGATCCGAGCCTCGATTCTGTAGTCTAGAAGCCCGAATCCCGGTGCTTTCAGCAGATTGAACGACGTACTGCGCAGCTCCAAATGAAAACCTATAGGATGTAACCGTAGGCACACGTTTTTGTCCAAATGAACGTAATTTTTGGTCTGTATTTTTTCCCCTTTATTTTATAATTTCCTAATTTATTGTTATGCAAGGATTTAACATACCAGTAAGTAAATTGTATTTTATATTTTCTTGATCTTGGCAAATTAAACCATGGCTTTCTGTCGACCACGAACACAACATTTGAAATGACAGGACTAATAACTAAATAATTCATGGATGTAACAATTCTACAAAAGCCCAGGTAATTTTATAAACAACACAATTACAGTATGACACACCTAGGCTGTAACAGTGTAATAATTGCAAGCAAGTGTATGCTAGGTCAATATTAAATTCTGCATGCAATGTCTAAATTCAATGTATGTAAATATGAGGCTTTGTGCGCATATCTATTTATGGGCTGGCTTTTAAAATTAAAATGTTAATTATGCGGTTGGCGTTATTTAAAACAAAATTAATAGGCCTAGCCCAAACTATTATTATTATAACACAATAATTATATTTAGAGTATATATTTGCAATTGGCATGAGGTGATCTACCGAATAGACTACAGTTTATTTTCCTACATTTTTATTTTACAAAGACAAAACTGCATTATGTAGCGGCATAATCGTTTTGGTCGAGATTTATTGATCGACGACGCATTTAATCAATTTGTAAATGAGTAATCATTGTAGTTGCTTGAGTCGTTTATTTTACAGGATACCTGATATTATATGAATTCGGCCTATTTCATGTTACATGGCCGCTCTAAGATGTATTTATTTTTGTATTTACCTCGATTGTCTGTTGGCAAATCATTCTAAATGGTTCAACCGTCAATTTAGTTTATGTAGGATTAGTAACATAGCCAACACGCCGTGGTGGTATTTGTATAGGGAATAATGTTTACAATCGTTGCCCTGCTATGGTGTATTCCCACCCCGCCAGGTTTGACGTGGATGGGCGCCTCTCCCGCAGCATGATCCGACCCAATAAAAGATAATTTGATTTATCATCCGAGTTCCTGTGTCCGAACGGATTCTGCAAATGAAATATGCAATGCAATTGAATTATTGGCGTCGATCATTTGAACATGTTAGCAAACAAGACAGTTTTCGTGTATAAATTCACATAGCATGAGTCCGACACAGCTTTGTGTAGTAGGCTAGGCTACCAACCACGAAGCGTTCCCCCTATTACGCTGTAATAAAAATGGTCATAGCCTACTCGCCCCAAATAGCCATGGCGTCTTCGCATTTCTAAAAGGTAATATAGGTTTGCAATCAGGTTGTTCTTAGATAGTCTTGTTTTAGTCGTCTAACATATGTATGCGTGCGGTTTATGACTTTATATCAGCCCGGTGAAGGACTGTAGCAAGGCTAATGGCTGACTGCAAGCAGTTTAAATGTGGAGACAAAGACAGGCGCCGCCACGGTCATTCACCTTGGGTTTTTAGTACTAGAATTTTGGGGATTCAGCATTTTTCATGTCAAAATCAAACCTTTCACGATGAAGAAACTTGAACAGCATTTATACATAGGGATTTATATCAATTAAAATATTTGGCCAATACTTCCAATGTCCATGCAAATATTGTTTTAGATAGCTGGCTAGGCTGCACTGTTTACTTATTCCTTGGACAGTCAGTTAATAAAGTGAGAAAATAAATAACCAATGTATAGCATTTTACAGATGAAGGAATATTGGTTTAGCCCTATACACATTACATGCTCTTGTACTTGATTATAATGAGAGAGAGAGAGAAAGCTCGAGTGATAGGCTATATTATATTTATGCAGTAGCCTAAAGGCTAGAGGTTATATTAGGGTTGCTACTCTTTGATTACCTGAAATAAAAGCGTAAATGGGTCACGAAAGATGAGGAGCTGGAGAGCAGCTATTTACATGGACAGTTTGGACACGCACAAGTTCTTGATGAATTGATAACGACGTTTCGGACGACGTGCATTTTGATGTGTAATTCTCACATGGGGGTTTCAGTAAAATTACTTCGCAGATATTTCACATACGTGGAAATAATCACGTTACAGTCAAGCGTACTGTCCAAGACAATATCCCATTGTTAGGCCTATGCATAGACCAGCATTTTGACACGAGCCTAATAAATATACATGATCAACTATACATTTATTTTTAATAATGAACATGCCTGTATTATGGTTGAATAGTCAAAGACCATATGATCAGGAGGGAGCAGTGTTCACCTAGAGATATTAATGCACATTTAGGCATAATCAATTGGAAATAAAAAAAATCCTTAATTTTGTGCAGTTTGAGCATTCTGTCTTATAAATCATGCATTTAGTTCATCAATAGCATGTCCTTGTCCCAATAATTCTTAATCTATCTAATGAAACGTGCTAGATGCACGTCTCCACAGATTAAACACTATTTGCCAAAATTGACAGTTGACAAAAGTGAATGTATTGATTGTTCTGATGAACTGTACGATAAGGTATGAATAAAATAACACAACTATGGGATATGACATTTACAGCCCTCAGTGCACAAAGTAAGACCTTGAACAGACTACAGAGAGACCTGATGTGTTCAAGCCAGGCTCCAACGGTTTCAGTACTACATCAAGGAAGGCCTTTCCCTCAATAGCATAATCAATAGAGATTGCAGTAGGCCTATAGGCCTGCCTGTCAGTCGCAGTAAACCCTTGGTCCGTCGTATACGGTTGTAGAAAACAAAGATTTGGGTGGTTGTTCTTATTGTTGCTGATCCCGTGTTGTTTTCTTGCAGCGTTTACACTCCCTCAAGGAAGGGAAGACTGAACAACGCTTTTGTCTCAACCGTTCACTGCTTCTGCATAATAGTTATGAATATCTTAAGCACAGCCTGTGACATGTATAACTGTATATAACAGTAAGGCAAATCTACACAGTAACGCTATTCCAGCATATGACATCAACAACTGTAGGCCTTTAGAATGTTATAATTTTCTAAACATTCTCTCTGTCAATCAAAACCCTTTTCATTTTTATTTCTTGCAGAAAAGATGATTCGGGGCTACGTTTTTGGCTGGAGAAGCCTTCGACCGACTAAATGCAACATTTAGACCTATAAAGGATTATTATATGGATTGCATTTGATTATCTTGGTCTCCCCGCTGGATTTCGGATTATTCACCTTTCGCCAGTATGGAGGGACGGGATTTTGCTGCGCCTGCCCACCTCCTATCGGAGCGGGGCGCGTTGGTACACCGCGCCGCCTCTCGGATCGCCTCCACCGGCCACAGTTCAGTACAGCATGGCGGTCATTTCCCGTCAGGAAAATACTACCCTTCTCACATCCCAATGGCTCCGCATTCAGGTTGGTAAAATATATATACGTGTTGTTTCACCATAGACCATTTTGAACACAATATATTAGTCCATCGAATTTGTGGCAAATGTCCCCAATCCCCCTGCATGCATTGCGCCAGATAATTAATTAGCACGGGAGGTTGGCAGCTAAGGGACGTTACTAACGAATTTTGCACTAAATATGTCCAGAATGATTTTGCGGTATAATTATGATTTACACTACATGATTTGTTCATGTTGTTTTAGTGGTTTCACAAACCCCGGGTTATATTAGGCTGCATCATGCATATGTAAAGCAAGCACATATTACACATCCGTGGTGCTCTATTACGCACACGCTGTGGGCTACTGTAAACAAAATGTCTGCTACTGTACTTGACCATTTGTTGATGTTGAGTGGGTGAATTGTAATTTGGTTTAATGGGCCACGTGTAATAAATGTAGTAACTTTGTGGAGTCAATTGTACCCAATTGTTGCGGCCTATTTCATTTAAACCTTGTGGTCTAATGAATTAGACAATTGGTCGTTTTTACCAAATGCACGTTTTTTTTAAACGCAGCTTTCCGGCGTCCTCCTTTTTCTTCATTGACATGCCGGTGATTCTGAGTGATATTCATGAGTGTCATGCTGCTGTGGTTGATGGCAAGCACCCGAACAAAAGCCTGGGCGTTCACTGTTCACGGAAGTGCGTACGGCGACTGAAGGGAGATCTAATGTATGTAACCAGACATATAGGTATAGCCGCGGGAAAATCCTCCTTCTATATCGGGCTTTCGCAGTGCATGCATCAGTGACTTAGGTATATATTATCGAAGTGTACTGCATGTAAATAGGCACGTGTGTCAACATGGAGTGCCTGCGTGCGTGTCCCCACTGGACGACCAACTAACTGTATTATATAGGGACAACCAAAACATGGGGAAGGTGCAACGTTAGAAGTTCATATTCACACCAGTTACATTTTAGGGTATGGGAGGAGCGTATCAAAGTTTGGGGAGACCCCACTGGGCACACAGTGGTTGAATCAACGTTGTTTCAACTTCATTTCAATAAATTATTTTGAACCAATGTGGAATAGAAGTAGAATTGACATCTGTGTCCAGTGGAACAACACCACACAATAGTTGGATTTAGACGTCACATTAAACTGCCTAACATATATAATTCATATAATAGTTTGTTTTTGTTGTCATTAATACTTCCACAATTTCCACAAATAATCCTTGTCATTAGATGATATACCCACTTGCAACTTTAAGGTCATTGGGGTCACCATAGAGGACAACAGCACTATATTTCCTATATGTTACAGGCAGGTGCGGGGTATGGTTAAATAATTAAATAATCTATAGAAGTTATTGAATATTTGATTCATATTTGGCAAAGGCTGAGTCATCGTTTCCCCTACCATTGCCCTGTTTCTGAATTATGCTGAGACGTTGCATTTTGGAGTCCCCCATAGTGTTGATTTAAATATCCTGTTATGCTCTTCTAGTGCATTTGTCCAAATGACATCTGATTATAGCAATTACACCAATTCTAATACAAATATGTTTTTTTTTATACATTATTGGAATGTACTGCACACACTGTATACATTATATCAAAATCAATATACATTTGTTGACAAGGGGCTCACGATGCCTCTTCCCGTCTGTCTGTCAGGCATGTACTCCTGGCCTTTGCAGGAGATTGTGACGTGGTTAGCTCTTATAAAGGGCAATATGGCAGCAGGTCTGGGTATGTCTGTGAATGCCTGGTTGGTGCTCTAGGGGTTTTCCTGGCATTCCCCCCAACCACATAGACAACAGCTACAGTGCAGTGGTTGAAGGGAGGGAGAGTGATTTGGAAAAAAAGGCAAACCATATTTTTTATTAGGTGTATTATACTTTTGTCAGTTGATTTTTACAATTTGTAAAGTTATCTATTGTGTTTTTTCAATCTCTCATTGATAACCAGTTGGTGTGCACCTCATGTGGAGTTCCTGGCAAAATCCATCATTTGAAAATGTTAGGCATTTTTGCCCACTGGGTCCAATCTCTTCCCAGTAAACTGGGAACATTCCTAGGACCTTAGCTAACATTCTACATTCTAAGTTCTAGTTAGCAGTTTTATCTAACATTAGAATGATAACATCCCAAAACATTAAAAGAATGTTTTTCATAACAGAATATTTTCTTCTTCTTCAGAAAGTAATTAAATGTAATATCCTTGAAATGTCTCCTCAGATGCACTAAGATGTAATGCACAACTTCTGTAACAACCACCACAAAACATTCCCCTGGGGTTGTTGTTAGGTTTCCAGGTAATGTAATAACAAAATGTGTTCTGGGAACGTTCGTGCAACATCGGGTGAATGTTTTATACAAA
Source organism: Salvelinus alpinus (assembly GCF_045679555.1). Classification (NCBI taxonomy): domain Eukaryota; kingdom Metazoa; phylum Chordata; class Actinopteri; order Salmoniformes; family Salmonidae; genus Salvelinus; species Salvelinus alpinus. The sequence goes on from NC_092086.1 coordinate 21,650,169, forward strand.
CATTGTATAATCATCAGCACAACTGGAAAGTTTTTGTGTATTAGAACTTTTGGGGCAACCTAATTGTACTTCATTTTATAGTCATTTAGCCCGAATGAATGTTCTGGGAACGTTCACAGAACCAATTTCGGTTTGCTGGGTTATTCGTCAAACGACTCAATCTAATTGATTTTGATGTAAGGTTGTTGGAAAGAATAGACAGTTGTAGACCCATTTAGAAACACCATCGGATCCACCCAACGTTTTTGAACAGGTGCATTAAGACATTCTTGCAATAAATCACAAAATCATGGCAATTACATAACGTTAAAGATGGTTAGCATTCAGCTGTACTATTCATTGATTTCACTAACACCAGATTGTTTTAAAGTCTATTCACAAATCCATTGATTTGTTACTGTATGTTTTTTGTTGTTGTTGTCTTGATTTAGTATTTTGTTACCAGAAATGATCCTTTGATGTTTGGAACACATCATAAAGCAACCTATTGGATGAGAATTTGAGTATAACTCATGAATTAGTGTAAAAAAAAAAAAATGACTTAAAAAAATGTGATTTAGAAAATGTGATTTGTTGATGATGCATCTAGATACTCTCTTATCAGTGTTTAGGGACTTGTACTGAATAACCTGAACAGGACAGATCTACATGTTTCACACAGCTACAGACAATACCATCATGCATTTATCATTTAAGCAGATTGAATGGGTTCTTTAAGCACTTACAAATTTGTAGCATATTGTACAAATTGGAATTTGTTACATATCATACGAATTGCAGGATTACACGGTTGTTTTTTATTGCAGGACGTAACGTCATACCAAATGGATGATGTAAGACACAATGGTGCACAGTTTTCAGGGACCTGTTTTGGCTCATGAGCGCTGCTTTCAGAACTACTTGGTGAAACCTTTCTAACGGAACTTTAAGAAATAACAAAATGTGGAAATAGATTCTCAACAAAATGTGGACTTGGACCATCCAACACAGACTGAATATTCCTACTGTACGTGACAGACTGAATATTCCTACTGTACGTGGCAGACTGAATATTCCTACTGTACGTGGCTGAAATCCCATTTGAACATCTTCAACTAAACAGGTTTCTTTTGTCTTCCAGGAGTCATTAGTGTCTCTTCACCTGTCTTGTCCTGGGCACTGCTACCATTAGGGAAAACAGCACGTTGTTTGCTGAGACTGTTGAATCCTTCAGTTTTCTCTGTGCTTTTCCCCCGGGGACTAACTCACACACTGTTTCCCATGAATACTTTACAAAGAGCATTAATATTTCAGAGTTGGTGTAAAAATGCATTCAGAAGCAGGTTTGTGCTGTGGCTCCTTGAAAGAAGTTCCTCTGTCTGATTTTAGGGGTGTTTAATCATCAACCATCTCTCTCCACTCTGGCTGCTGAAAGACGTCTGGAAACTGGCGCTGTTGCTGCGACTCCCTCTCTTGGCTTGGTAACCGCTCTGTTCCTCGCTGGGTTACGATATTCCTACATGTTTTGGTAGGAAACGCACACTGTCGCTTCCACACAAGGGGGATTTCAGTTGTAATCTGGGCTCCTGTACAGAGAGGACGCAATAAAGAAGCCTATATTCTCTCCCTTGTCTGTTGAAGCATGTTGCTGAACCCGCTAGACATGTATATCTGCCACTGTCTCTCTTCACCCAGAGCAGCCAGACAGTCATTTGTCCTGCAAGTCAGGTGGTTGATGAGTGGCCTGTACTAGTCTAGCAATGTCCTCGCTGAATCTGACAGAAGAACTATTCCTCTGTTCCTATACACACACACAGAGGCACAGATTCTACTTATTGGTGATGCGTCATTTCATTCTGCTACAAAGCTAAATATACACCGTATTCATTCAAACGGTTTTCTTACTACCCTTCTGGTTGATTAGCAGAGCGAACCACAGCCGACCTGGTAGCAGAAAACTAGGAGACACAGTGGAGCTGTCTTTACTGCTGCCATTTCTGACCTGGGGGTCATCTTTCAGCCATACTGTTCTGATCATTGGGGTGCGTCTGGGAGGTGTGTGTTAAAACAGTAGGGGGGGTTAGGTTAGGGCTGGTAGAAGGGCTTCGGCCCTGGAGGGGACCGTCCATGGCTGAGAGCTGCTCTCAACACCCCATGTAATCAACGGTCATATTTATGTCACGTTCTTAAAGACACAAAGGGACAGACAAACACACTCACACACACACACACGCATACACGCACACACGCACACAAACATACACACTCACACTCATACACACACCAGCACACCGACACAGACACACACACACACGCACACAAACATACACACTCACACTCATACACACACCAGCACACCGACACAGACACACACACACACACACACACACACACACACACACACACACACACACACACACACACACACACACACACACACACACACACACACACACACACACACACACACACACACACACACACACACACACACTCACACACTCGCTCCTCTTCCCTTACACGTCCCACTCTCTCCTCTCTCTTATCTTTTTCTTCTCTTTCTCTCTCTTCTTTCTCTTTCTCTCTCTTTCTTCTCCTCTCTCTCTTCTCTCTCTTCTCTCTTTCTTCTCCTTCTCTCTCTCTTCTCTCTCTTTCTCTCTCCTCTCTCTGTTTTCTTCTCTCCTCTCTTCTCTCTCTTCTCTCTTCTATCTCTTCTCTTTTTTCTTCTCTCTTTGCCTCTTGCTGTCCTCGGTCCTCTCCTCTGTTTCAACCGCCCCATTCTGACCAGGAAGAGCCTTGTGTCTGGGAAGCCAGTGGTCTCATTCTGACCAGGAAGAGCCTTGTGTCTGGGAAGCCAGTGGTCTCATTCTGACCAGGAAGAGCCTTGTGTCTGGGAAGCCAGTGGTCTCATTCTGACCAGGAAGAGCCTTGTGTCTGGGAAGCCAGTGGTCTTATTCTGACCAGGAAGAGCCTTGTGTCTGGGAAGCCAGTGGTCTCATTCTGACCAGAAGCCAGTGGTCTCATTCTGACCAGGAAGAGCCTTGTGTCTGGGAAGCCAGTGGTCTCATTCTGACCAGGAAGAGCCTTGTGTCTGGGAAGCCAATGGTCTCATTCTGACCAGGAAGAGCCTTGTGTCTGGGAAGCCAGTGGTCTCATTCTGACCAGGAAGAGCCTTGTGTCTGGGAAGCCAGTGGTCTCATTCTGACCAGGAAGAGCCTTGTGTCTGGGAAGCCAGTGGTCTCATTCTGACCAGGAAGAGCCTTGTGTCTGGGAAGCCAGTGGTCTTTCCTGACACTTCTGTTTCAGCCAGTCTCCTTTGCCCCGGGGCCATTGTTGCAGAGGACCAACTTTGTGTGTTTTACTGCGTGTTGTTAAAGATAAAAAACACCCTCTCCTCCCTCTTTATTGTTTTCTGCTAGGATGTCCCTGTCAGTCCCCTGGCTGTTTATGTCCTGGCTGGCTGGATATCCGAGCAGATCGCCTCTTCAAAGGTTAGCACTTCTGTCTGGCTTCAGCCCCCTTGTATTTTTCCTTCCAAAGGGGAATAAATCACTTTACAATGGGTTTTTATTGAATGCCTCATTGCTGGAATATCCCAATGGCCTGGGGGGCTGGTGGGGGGAGGAGGGCATCAAAGACAAAACACAGGTGTTTGGTGGAGTTAGGAAAGTGGCTGGTTACAACCTTGTCTTAAAAAGAAACATTGGTGGGTGAGGGGAGTGGAGTGGGTGAAGGTTGTTTGTGAGATAGGATGGGACTGGCGCCGTCTTGGCCTTGCAGTGTCTTGTGTTGTGAACACAGTTCTCCTTCACTCCCCCGGCCACTGCTGATAGTCTGGCCAGAAGGGGAGGGCCGGGGGCGGGGCAGTGGCTGGACTCTGGCTGCAGCGCCTCACTGTAATTATTTGGTGCCAACTCTCAAAATCACAACCATTTTTGGGATTTGGCGAAGGGAAAATAATAAAGCTCTGAGACCTACCTTTGAAGTCTGAACGAACAAAAAATGACATCTTAAATAGCCCACAAAATATGACATTAAAAAGCAACTTGTTTCAGGGAGCCGCTGTGGTGGGAGTGTAGTGACAGAACGTGGGTCTTCTGCCAAGTTGCATTTGGCCACGGCTCTTTGTACTTATGCCTCGTGTTCTCCACCCTCTCTGGGCCTCTGTAAAAGCCTGCTGGCCTCCAAGCCTCCAGCCTTCCAGAGTCACTGGGCTTGTTTTTGTGGATTGTCGTGAGATGACATGACCGTCACAGAGCAGACATGATGTCATGAGGTGTCTCGTTAAATGGTTGGCGATCACCTGGCACGGTGGCACCCTACACCTGGCTGAAACACACACCTGGTGGGGAGGGAATGACCGGCTGCTGCCACCAGCTGTCACCCTGCAGCCTGCTTGCTGACGTTACTCCCCCTGGAAATCAGTCTACACTGCTCCCCAGGAAATCAGTCTACACTGCTCCCCAGGAAATCAGTCTACACTACCCCCTGGAAATCGGTCTACACTGTCCCCATGGAAATCAGTCTACACTGCCCCCATGGAAATCAGTCTACACTGCCCCCACGGAAATCAGTCTACACTGCCCCCCTGGAAATTAGTCTACACTGCCCCCACGGAAATCAGTCTACACTGCCCCCACGGAAATCAGTCTACACCGCCCCCACGGAAATCAGTCTACACTGCCTCCATGGAAATCATTCTACACTGCCCCCACGGAAATCAGTCTACACTGCCCCCCTGGAAATCAGTCTACACTGCCCCACGGAAATCAGTCTACACTGCCCCCATGGAAATCAGTCTACACTGCCCCCATGAAAATCAGTCTACACTGCCCCATAGAAATCAGTCTACACTGCCCCCCTGGAAATCATTCTACACTGCTCCCCAGGAAATCAGTCTACACTGCTCCCCAGGAAATCAGTCTACACTGCTCCCCAGGAAATCAGTCTACACTGCCCCCATGGAAATCAGTCTACACTGCCCCCCAGGAAATCAGTCTACACTGTCCCCCTGGAAATCAGTCTACACTGCCCCCATGGAAATCAGTCTAAACTGCTCCCCAGGAAATCAATCTACACTGCTCCCCAGGATATCAGTCTACACTGTCCCCATGGAAATCAGTCTACACTGCCCCCATGGAAATCAGTCTACACTGCCCCCATGGAAATCAGTCTACACTGCCCCCATGGAAATCAGTCTACACTGCCCCCCTGGAAATCAGTCTACACTGCCCCCCTGGAAATCAGTCTACACTGCCCCCATGGAAATCGGTCTACACGGCCCCCCTGGAAATCGGTCTACACTGTCCCCCTGGAAATCATTCTACACTGACTCCATGGAAATCAGTCTACACTGCCCCCTGGAAATCAGTCTAAACTGCCCCCCTGGAAATCAGTCTACACTGCCCCCATGGAAATCAGTCTACACTACCCCCATGGAAATCGGTCTACACTGCCCCCATGGAAATCAGTCTACACTGCCTCCATGGAAATCATTCTACACTGCCCCCATGGAAATCAGTCTACACTGCCCCCCTGGAAATCAGCCTACACTATCCCCCTGGAAATCAGTCTATACTGCTCCTCTGGAAATTAGTCTACACTGCCCCCACGGAAATCAGTCTACACTGCCCCCATGGAAATCAGTTTACACTGCCCCCCTGGAAATCAGCCTACACTACCCCCCTGGAAATCAGTCTACACTGCCCCCCTGGAAATTAGTCTACACTGCCCCCACGGAAATCAGTCTACACCGCCCCCATGAAAATCAGTCTACACTGCCCCCCTGGAAATCAGTCTACACTGCCCCCCTGGAAATCATTCTACACTGCTCCCCAGGAAATCAGTCTACACTGCTCCCCAGGAAATCAGTCTACACTGCTCCCCAGGAAATCAGTCTACACTGCCCCCATGGAAATCAGTCTACACTGCTCCCCAGGAAATCAGTCTACACTGCCCCCATGGAAATCAGTCTACACTGCTCCCCAGGAAATCAGTCTACACTGCCCCCATGGAAATCAGTCTACACTGCTCCCCAGGAAATCAGTCTACACTGCCCCCATGGAAATCAGTCTAGACTGCTCCCCAGGAAATCAGTCTACACTGCTCCCCATGGAAATCAGTCTACACTGCTCCCCAGGAAATCAGTCTACACTGCCCCCATGGAAATCAGTCTACACTGCCCCCCAGGAAATCAGTCTACACTGCCTCCATAGAAATCAGTCTACACTGCTCCCCAGGAAATCAGTCTACACTGCCTCCATAGAAATCGGTCTACACTGCCCCCATGGAAATCAGTCTACACTGCTCCCCATGAAAATCAGTCTACACTGCTCCCCAGGAAATCAGTCTACACTGCTCCCCAGGAAATCAGTCTACATTGTCCCCCTGGAAATCAGTCTACACTGCCCCCATGGAAATCAGTCTACACTGCCCCCATGGAAATCAGTCTACACTGCCCCCCTGGAAATCAGTCTACACTGCCCCCCTGGAAATCAGTCTACACTACCCCCTGGAAATCGGTCTACACTGCCCCCATGGAAATCGGTCTATACTGCCCCCCTGGAAATCGGTCTACACTGTCCCTTTGGAAATCATTCTACACTGACCACATGGAAATCAGTCTACACTGCCCCCATGGAAATCAGCCTACACTACCCCCCTGGAAATTAGTCTACACTGCCCCCCTGGAAATCAGTCTACACTGCCCCTATGGAAATCAGTCTACACTACCCCCTGGAAATCGGTCTACACTGCCCCCATGGAAATCAGTCTACACTGCCCCCATGGAAATCAGTCTACACTGCCCCCATGGAAATCAGTCTACACTACCCCCCTGGAAATCAGTCTACACTGCCCCCCTGGAAATTAGTCTACACTGCCCCCCTGGAAATTAGTCTACACTGCCCCCCTGGAAATCAGTCTACACTGCCCCCATGGAAATCAATCTACACTGCCCCCATGAAAATCAGTCTACACTGCCCCCCTGGAAATCAGTCTACACTGCCCCCCTGGAAATCAGTCTACACTGCCCCCATGGAAATCTGTCTACACTGCCCCCCTGGAAATCAGCCTACACTGCCCCCCTGGAAATCATTCTACACTGCCCCCCTGGAAATAAGTCTACACTACCCCCCTGGAAATCAGTCTACACTGCCCCCCTGGAAATTAGTCTACACTGCCCCCACGGAAATCAGTCTACACTGCCCCCCTGGAAATCATTCTACACTGCCCCCCTGGAAATCAGTCTACACTACCCCCCTGGAAATCATTCTACACTGCCCCCCTGGAAATAAGTCTACACTACCCCCCTGGAAATCAGTCTACACTGCCCCCCTGGAAATTAGTCTACACTGCCCCCACGGAAATCAGTCTACACTGCCCCCCTGGAAATCATTCTACACTGCCCCCCTGGAAATCAGTCTACACTACCCCCCTGGAAATCAGTCTACACTGCCCCCCTGGAAATTAGTCTACACTGCCCCCCTGGAAATCAGTCTACACTGCCCCCATGGAAATCCGTCTACACTGCCCCCCTGGAAATCTGTCTACACTGCCCCCCTGGAAATCATTCTACACTGCCCCCCTGGAAATCAGTCTACACTGCCCCCATGGAAATCAGTCTACACTGCCCCCATGGAAATCAGTCTACACTGCCCTGCCCGCTATAACCAGCCGGTCAATTCTTGATGGTAGGGGTAGTGGCGGTGGACGCTCTCGTCTGCCCTTAACCCAAGCAATGAGGTCACTATCCAGATTCAGTGTCTGTCTGCAACTCAGTCATAGGGTGAACTGAAGAGGGGGGTGGAGGGCATCCCTGTTATTGACACATGGACCATTTATACAGACAGATGTCATTACTGTAATAACATATGTCATTACTGTAATATCAGATGTCATTACAGTAATAACATATATAATTACAGTAATAACATATGTCAATACAGTAATAACAGATGTCATTACAGTAATAATTAGCATTATTGTAATAGCCAAACATCAAAAGAATGAGACAATCATCCAATCAAGTATTCATTAGTAATACAGGACTGATTTGATCAGATTTCTCTGAAGATACTAAATGCAGTGGTGCTTGTTTGCTCACATCCCATTCCGTGAAGGTAAGGGGGATGTTTGTGTGTGTGGAGCAGTCTGTGTCCGGAGTAGGTAGCTAGCGCTTGGCTTCGCAACAGCCACTTCTGGCTGGAGAGTCAGTGTGGTCACAGAGACGGGGCTCTTCAAACAGACCGCCAGCCGCCCGTCCCTTCCCCCCTCCACACCATGTGGCCTGGTGCCATGGTGGAACCCTGGCCCTGCAGCACGGGGCGGCACCACAAGACCAACACAAAGGAGACTCACGGGTGAGAGAGAGCGGCATGCTGGGTAATACCTTCCTGTATCAAGTTTCAGGGGCTTGGATTTCAAAAGTGAAATAAACAATAAAGATTAACAGTAAACATTACACTCAGAAGTTCCAAAAGAATAAAGACATTTCAAATGTCATCTCTTTCTCTCTCTCTTTCTCTCTCTCTCTCTCTCTCCATGTCTCTCCTCACCTCCTCTCCTCTGCTCTCCTCTCCTCTCTTCTCCTTTCCCCTCTCCCTCTCCGTAGTATCAGCCTGCTTTTCATCAGACAGCCGCAGGCCCACCTCGGCGTGGCCGTATTGCATGTGACAGCTGTTAGACATTATTAACGGCTCATGCAGAAAATCCAGATTACTTGTTTTTAATTTAATTTCAATTTTATTATTGTAATCTTTCAGCGGAAAGAACATATACACACACACACTGGGCGAGGGCAGCAGGCGAAACGGGCGGGAGTTGAGACGCTGGGCTGGGTTGTGTGTGTGTGTGTGGTTAAACCTTCCACCCCAGACAGGTGCATTGTTCCCCTCATAACAGCCCAGACTGTCCCTCCCTACTGGCTCTGTCTCTAGTGGCCCCAGCGGGCCCCTGTAGACCCCAGGGGATTGAGCTCTAATGCTTCCAGTGTGATGAAGAGGTTGAATGTGGGCGTTATCTCTAGCCTACAGAGTGATGGCTGTACTATCAGTAATATAGATAGTAATACAAATATGACGGTTGTTCCTCCTCTCCTAGATGATATGCTTCAGATGCATGTCCCTCAACCTGTACATACACTGAGTGGACAAACATTAGGAACACCTTCCTAATATTGTGTTGAACAGCCTCAATTTGTCAGGGCAAATTGAGGCGTTCCACAAGGATGCTGGCCCATATTGACTCCAATGCTTCCCACAGTTGTGTCAAGTTGGCTGGATGTTCTCTGGGTGGTGAACCATTCTTGATACACACAGAAACGGTTGAGCGTGAAAACCCAGCAGCGTTGCAGTTCTTGACATAAACTGGCACCTATTACCATACACCGTTCAAAGGCACTTACATATTTTGTCTTGCCCATCACCCTCTAAACAGCACACAAACACAATCCATGTCTCAATTGTCTCAAGGCTTGAAAATCCTTCTTTAACCTGTCTCCTCCCCTTCATCTACACGGATTGAAGTGGATTTATCAAGTGACATCAATAAGGAATCATAGCGTTCACCTGGTCAGTCTATGTCATGGACACACCCCCAGAGGAGGGGGTGTTGATGTTAGCTGAATGCAGATAAACCCAAATAATGGTCTGTGATTTAGTGACTGTCAGTGAAGCAGCGGGCGGCGCCGTGGTGGTGACACGCAAGCCACCTAAACAATGAGACGCTACGCCACCTCTGCTGCTAAATATATGCAGAGTTTTCTGCCATTAAATATACATGCAGCATGCCTCTCTGGGATGTTTCATCCCTTTTGTGAGAAAACAAAGATTAGCAACAGGAATTCCATTTTAATAAGTCTCGGGGGACCCTCCAACCAGCTGCCTGCTTCACAATACGACGGGGACTTGTTGCTCTCTGTGCGTGCATCTGAAATGTCTTTCCCCGCTCCTCTTTTTTCCTCTCTGACGTTGATTAGTCTTCCCCCGCTCTTATCATGTTTTTTGGTGAATCCCTTGTTACGTTGTTTTACACTAGTCACTCGTTAATGTCTGTGTGTTTCCTCTCTGTAGCGACTCCTTAGTCTCATTTTGTTTTGTTGTCGTTCTTTCCCTCCTCTCCTCTATTCTGGTGTATCCCCTTCTCTGTTCCTCCCTCTGTTCCCCTTCTCTGTTCCTCCCTCTGTTCCCCTTCTCTGTTCCCCTTCTCTGTTCCTCCCTCTGTTCCCCTTCTCTGTTCCTCCCTCTGTTCCCCTTTTCTGTTCCTCCCTCTGTTCCCCTTCTCTGTTCCTCCCTCTGTCCCCCTTCTCTGTTCCTCCCTCTGTTCCCCTTTTCTGTTCCTCCCTCTGTTCCCCTTCTCTGTTCCTCCCTCTGTTCCCCTTCTCTGTTCCTCCTTCTGTTCCACTCCGTTGCTTCCTCTGTCCCCCCCTCCCTTCCACCCTCCCTCCACCTCCTCCGTTCCCTCCTGCCGTCTCTGTCCACTAGGTTACACTGCTTCCTCTCCTCTCTCTGCTCTGACATGCATACTGCATACTGGATGTGGGACAAATGACTGTTTCCTCAAGCAACAGATGTGTGCTTGTCTGCTCTGTGCTCTGCACTGCACGCCACGTGCGGACGCTGACGCGATGAACTGACCTTGCAGGGGGAGGGGTGTGTGTGTATGTCAGCATGAGTGTGTCTGTGCATTCACACATGCATATGTGTGTGTGTGGCCAAACAGCCACACAGACCAGCCTAGTTTACATCTAATTATAGAAACTCATCTATTTTATAACAAGCCTTTTTTCTTCTGGATTTTTAGATTATACGATAGAGAGAGAGCGGGAGAGAGGGAGAGAAAGAAAGAGAGAGCGATAGAGAAAGAAAGGGAGAGAGAGAGAGGGAAAGAGAGAGAAAGGGAGAGAGAGAGAGAAAAGGAGAGAAAGAGAGGGGGAGGGAGGGAGAGAAAGAGAGAGAGAGAGCGATAGAGAAAGAAAGGGAGAGAGAGAGAGGGGGAGGGAGGGAGAGAAAGAAAGGGAGAGAGAGAAAGGGGGAGCGAGAGAGAGAAAGAGAGGGGGAGGGAGGGAGAGAAAGAAAGAGAGAGGCACCATTGCCCTAGAGCACACCAACAACTATACATAGCTCAGCCTAAACATCAGCACCACAGGTAACTTCCACACCGCTGTGAGCCATGTGAGAGACAAGTCATGAAGGGCCTTCTACGCCATCAAAAGGAACATACAATTTGACATCCCAATAAGGATCTGGAAAAAAAGACTTGAATACGTTCTAGAACCCATTTCCCTTGATGTTTGTGATGTCTGGGGTCCACTCACCTGACCACTGTGACTGACCCAAAATGAAGGAAAGCTTTGACTATGTACAGACTCAGTGAGCATTGTCTTGCTATTGAGAAAGGCTGCCGTTGGCAGATCTGGCTCTCAAGAGAAGACAGCCAATGTGCACACTGCCCACAAAATGAGATGGAAACTGAGCTGTACTTCCTAACCTCCTGCCAAGTGTATGACCATATTAGAGACACAGATTTCCCTCAGATTACACAGAAACCACAAAGAACTAGTAAACAAATCCACTTTTGATGCCATCACAGCAGAAAGATGTGTGACCTGTTGTCACAAGAAAATGTCAACCAGTGAAGAACAAACACCATTGCAAATACAATCCATATTTAGTTTATTTATTTTCCCTTTTGTACTTTAACTATTTGCAGATTCTTACAACACTGCACATAGCCATAATATAACATTTGAAATGTCTTTATTCTGTAGAAACTTTTGTCAGTGTAATGTTTACTGTTCATTTCTCATTGTTTATTTCACTTTTGTTGATTTCCTAGTTCACTTGCTTTGGCAATGTAAATATATGTTTCCCATGTGTCCATTTAGAGAGAGAGGGTTCAGCAGGCTGACAGTCCACTGGAGAGTGGGGGAGGGGCTTGTTCAGCAGGCTGACAGTCCACTGGAGAGTGGGGAGGGGCGTGTTCAGCAGGCTGACAGTCCACTGGAGAGTGGGGAGGGGCGTGTTCAGCAGGCTGACAGTCCACTGGAGAGTGGGGAGGGGCTTGTTCAGCAGGCTGACAGTCCACTGGAGAGTGGGGGAGGGGTGTGTTCAGCAGGCTGACAGTCCACTGGAGAGTGGGGAGGGGCGTGTTCAGCAGGCTGACAGTCCACTGGAGAGTGGGGGAGGGGCTTGTTCAGCAGGCTGACAGTCCACTGGAGAGTGGGGGAGGGGCTTGTTCAGCAGGCTGACAGTCCACTGGAGAGTGGGGGAGGGGCTTGTTCAGCAGACTGACAGTCCACTGGAGAGTGGGGGAGGGGCTTGTTCAGCAGACTGACAGTCCACTGGAGAGTGGGGGAGGGGCTTGTTCAGCAGGCTGACAGTCCACTGGAGAGTGGGGGAGGGGCTTGTTCAGCAGGCTGACAGTCCACTGGAGAGTGGGGGAGGGGCTTGTTCAGCAGACTGACAGTCCACTGGAGAGTGGGGGAGGGGCTTTTTCAGCAGGCTGACAGTCCACTGGAGAGTGGGGGAGGGGCGTGTTCAGCAGGCTGACAGTCCACTGGAGAGTGGGGGAGGGGCTTTTTCAGCAGGCTGACAGTCCACTGGAGAGTGGGGGAGGGGCTTTTTCAGCAGGCTGACAGTCCACTGGAGAGTGGGGGAGGGGCGTGTTCAGCAGGCTGACAGTCCACTGGAGAGTGGGGAGGGGCTTGTTCAGCAGGCTGACAGTCCACTGGAGAGTGGGGGAGGGGCTTGTTCAGCAGGCTGACAGTCCACTGGAGAGTGGGGGAGGGGCTTGTTCAGCAGGCTGACAGTCCACTGGAGAGTGGGGGAGGGGTGTGTTCAGCAGGCTGACAGTCCACTGGAGAGTGGGGAGGGGCTTGTTCAGCAGGCTGACAGTCCACTGGAGAGTGGGGGAGGGGCTTTTCAGCAGGCTGACAGTCCACTGGAGAGTGGGGGAGCAGCAGATTGTCTAATACATATAGCCTGACCTCCATTCAACCTCAGTGTGGAACTATCAAAGGAAAGTATGTCACTATCTGGTGTATTTGCCTGGATTTTCACTAGAAAACTGTTAGCTATCAGACCAACACCACGAGAACCACTGAGTTAGGAGCCAGCCCTCCAAACCCCCAGCTTCACCCCCCTCCTGCCCCAATTCATTCAAAACCAAAGCGCCGTACATCACTTCAGCCAAAACAAAGGGACAAAACGGTTTATATTAGGGATTAGCATTGTATAACATGTATCTAATATTAAAGAGACAACTCTATCCCTCTGCTAATCCCTTAGGCTGGGTGGCTTGTGTGTGAGGTGCCTGATATCCAGCTGGATGGACGGGGCTGCTGGAGTTAGTGCTATCTGAGCGGAGGGGCTGGGAGGGGGAAGATAGCTGTCTAGTTGGTGTGTGTGTTTGCTGTCAGGATTGATTGTATACGCTGTGGCTGCAAGGTGAGGAGGGCCAGGCTGTGAGAATGGCATGCCTGCACCAGCCAGGTTACAGGCTGTATAGCTAGCTGACAGGCGAGGAGGGACCAGCCAGGTTACAGGCTGTATAGCTAGCTGACAGGCGAGGAGAGACCAGCCAGGTTACAGGCTGTATAGCTAGCTGACAGGCGAGGAGGGACCAGCCAGGTTACAGGCTGTATAGCTAGCTGACAGGTGAGGAGGGACCAGCCAGGTTACAGGCTGTATAGCTAGCTGACAGGCGAGGAGGGACCAGCCAGGTTACAGGCTGTATAGCTAGCTGACAGACGAGGAGGGACCAGCCAGGTTACAGGCTGTATAGCTAGCTGACAGACGAGGAGGGACCAGCCAGGTTACAGGCTGTATAGCTAGCTGACAGGTGAGGAGGGACCAGCCAGGTTACAGGCTGTATAGCTAGCTGACAGGCGAGGAGGGACCAGCCAGGTTACAGGCTGTATAGCTAGCTGACAGGTGAGGAGGGACCAGCCAGGTTACAGGCTGTATAGCTAGCTGACAGGCGAGGAGGGACCAGCCAGGTTACAGGCTGTATAGCTAGCTGACAGGCGAGGAGGGACCAGCCAGGTTACAGGCTGTATAGCTAGCTGACAGGCGAGGAGGGACCAGCCAGGTTACAGGCTGTATAGCTAGCTGACAGGCGAGGAGGGACCAGCCAGGTTACAGGCTGTATAGCTAGCTGACAGACGAGGAGGGACCAGCCAGGTTACAGGCTGTATAGCTAGCTGACAGACGAGGAGGGACCAGCCGGGTTACAGGCTGTATAGCTAGCTGACAGGCGAGGAGGGACCAGCCGGGTTACAGGCTGTATAGCTAGCTGACAGGCGAGGAGGGACCAGCCGGGTTACAGGCTGTATAGCTAGCTGACAGGTGAGGAGGGACAAGCCAGGTTACAGGCTGTATAGCTAGCTGACAGGTGAGGAGGAACCAGCCAGGTTACAGGCTGTATAGCTAGCTGACAGGCGAGGAGGGACCAGCCAGGTTACAGGCTGTATAGCTAGCTGACAGACGAGGAGGGACCAGCCAGGTTACAGGCTGTATAGCTAGCTGACAGACGAGGAGGGACCAGCCAGGTTACAGGCTGTATATCTAGCTGACAGGTGCTTTAATAAAGAGGCTCTGAGGCCGGGAACAGAGCCCACTGTAAGCAACAGGAGCCAGGTGCCACACATGCACGCATGCAAACACACACACACACAAACCCTCCCCACTACCCACCCCCTGTATTCTCAGACGTGGCAGGCAAATTAATTGGCCGTGAGTGTGTAATGTATATGCCTAGATAAAGGTGTGCTGTCTAGGCCGAGGCGTAGCGTAACGGCTGTAATGATGGCCCCATTGTGTTGATGTTGAGGGGTGTAGTTAGCGTTGCGTCGCGGTGCAGCTAGCTGGGGCCCTCGCTTGCTTGGAGGGCTGGATAGTTCCTGATTAATAGCTGAGAATGCTTTGAAGTGACACATGAGTGCAATGGGCTCACCAGGCTAATAGTAATAGCATCAGTGTGTGTGTGTGTGTGTGTGTGTGTGTGTGTGTGTGTGAGTGTGTGTGTGTGTGTGTGTGTGTGTGGAAACGCTCTCACTTCCTCAACCTTCATTAGCCACTATTCTCTCTCGCTCGCTTTCTCTTGCTAAGTCGCTATCTCGTACCCACCAGTGTATTAATATTATGGGATAGGCTTCATTCATACAGGTGAGATGTGGGTTAATATTATGGGATAGTCTTCATTCATACAGGTGAGATGTAGGTTAATATTATGGGATAGTCTTCATTCATACAGGTGAGATGTAGGTTAATATTATGGGATAGTCTTCATTCATACAGATGAGATGTAGGTTAATAGGTTGGACACCAGTTAGACAGAGACTGATGTTCTATTTGATCTCTCATATCGACAGATGAGCCACAGCTGTGTCTTTGTGTGTTTGTGTTTGTGTGTGTATGTGTGCGTGCTCATGAACATGTGTGTGTGTGTGTGTGTGTAAGTGTATGTTTTATTGGCGCATGTGTGTGTATACATAATCTGATTACTTTCAGTTACGTTTAGATTACTTTCCCGTTAAGAGGCATTAGAAGAAGACAAGAATGTATGTTACCAATTGAACTACATCTATTGCAGGATAAATCAATGTTAAAGTTTACATAGCTAGCCATATATGGATGTTACATTTTACTTTATGGGTTGGTTATGTTGGCTTCTTCTAACCCGTCGCTTTCTACTACAGATAATAATACGATTAGGCTATATCTTTACATATCTTTCAAATTTCCAATAATTCCAATGAATTGAATACCCCTTGATCTTCAAGAATAGGACCTGGATATATGGAAACATAGATTAGCCAAATTGATCATGACCCCAAAACTATGGCTCTATTAGCCTACTCTGTTGTTTATCTTAAAAAATAATGTGCTGCTCTCATGGAATGGCTTTGAGCACTAGCGAAAATAGCTATTTGCATGTGAAAAATGTATGCCATATGCTACATTTGCTACAGTTTTAAGTTTTTGTTAGTGACACTTTGATATCTCGATAATTTTCAGCTGTTTAAGTCGATCAAACGTGCTCGAGTTTGAGCATGTGTTCGTTAGGGCTATGGATATTTTTTTTAATAAGCACGAATTAGATTGAGCAATAAAAGCCCCACTGGTCTTCTTAAATTAAACTTGTTGTTGACAGTACAGAGCACAATACCACAGCAAAGTTTAGAAGGGAGGAACTCCCTCAAACTGTTATTCCATAGGCTGGGATCTGCACTATGCATCTGTTGCAAGAGCGCATTTTTCACTGGCTGTTCACTGGTCAATGATTGACAGGCAGCTTAAACTTCTTAAATCGAACCATTATTGCCTTAGGCATAAGGTTAGCATGGTGGTTAAAGTTAGCCTTAAGCATAAGGTTAGCATGGTGGTTAACGTTAGCCTTAGGCATAAGACTAGCATGGTGGTTAAGGTTAGCCTTAGGCATAAGGTTAGCATGGTGATTAAAGTTAGCCTTAAGCATAAGGTTAGCATGGTGGTTAACGTTAGCCTTAGGCATAAGGTTAGCATGGTGGTTAAAGTTAGCCTTAAGCATAAGGTTAGCATGGTGGTTAACGTTAGCCTTAGGCATAAGGTTAGCATGGTGGTTAAAGTTAGCCTTAGGCATAAGGTTAGCATGGTGGTTGAAGTTAGCTTTAGGCATAAGGTTAGCATGGTGGTTAAAGTTAGCCTTAAGCATAAGGTTAGCATGGTGGTTAACGTTAGCCTTAGGCATAAGGTTAGCATGGTGGTTAAAGTTAGCCTTAAGCATAAGGTTAGCATGGTGGTTAACGTTAGCCTTAGGCATAAGGTTAGCATGGTGGTTAAAGTTAGCCTTAGGCATAAGGTTAGCATGGTGGTTAAGGTTAGTGTTAGGTTGGAAATCCAATGTTAATTGTAGAAATAGGTGGTGCTTACGACTTTGCTTGGCCAGATAGTGACGACCCTAATCTCATCTCTTGGCATTCTTATCTTCAAATATGCATTTACCCAGTAGACCTCTCTCTTACCTGATAGATAGCCTACTCCCAGAGCCATGTATTTAGAGAGTTGGGCCAAGAGGTTTCTGCATTATGATACATTTACATGACTCTACAACATTCTATGACCATGTTAGTTCTTCATTTACATGACTCTACAACATTCTATGACAGCCATGTTAACTCTTCATTTACATGACACTACAACATTCTATGACAGCCATGTTAACTCTTCATTTACATGACACTACAACATTCTATGACAGCCATGTTAGCTCTTCATTTACATGACTCTACAACATTCTATGACAGCCATGTTAGATCTTCATTTACATGACACTACAACATTCTATGACAGCCATGTTAACTCTTCATTTACATGACTCTACAACATTCTATGACAGCCATGTTAGATCTTCATTTACATGACACTACAACATTCTATGACAGCCATGTTAGCTCTTCATTTACATGACTCTACAACATTCTATGACAGCCATGTTAACTCTTCATTTACATGACACTACAACATTCTATGACAGCCATGTTAACTCTTCATTTACATGACACTACAACATTCTATGACAGCCATGTTAACTCTTCATTTACATGACACTACAACATTCTATGACAGCCATGTTAACTCTTCATTTACATGACTCTACAACATTCTATAACAGTCATGTTAACTCTTCATTTACATGACACTACAACATTCTATGACAGCCATGTTAGCTCTTCATTTACATGACTCTACAACATTCTATGACATTCTATGACAGCCATGTTAACTCTTCATTTACATGACACTACAACATTCTGACAGCCATGTTAGCTCTTCATTTACATGACACTACAACATTCTATGACAGCCATGTTAACTCTTCATTTACATGACTCTACAACATTCTACAACATTCTATGACAGCCATGTTAACTCTTCATTTACATGACACTACAACATTCTATGACAGCCATGTTAACTCTTCATTTACATGACACTACAACATTCTATGACAGCCATGTTAACTCTTCATTTACATGACTCTACAACATTCTATAACAGTCATGTAAATGAAGAGTTAACATAGATAACAGTATTTACTCAGCTATAAAGGTGGTAATCTAGGTTCCCTGCTAGATAACAGTATTTACTCAGCTATAAAGGTGGTAATCGAGGTTCCCTGCTAGATAACAGTATTTACTCAGCTATAAAGCTGGTCATCGAGGTTCCCTGCTAGATAACAGTATTTACTCAGCTATAAAGGTGGTCATCTAGGTTCCCTGATAGATAACAGTATTTACTCAGCTATAAAGGTGGTCATCTAGGTTCCCTGCTAGATAACAGTATTTACTCAGCTATTAAGGTGGTCATCGAGGTTCCCTGCTAGATAACAGTATTTACTCAGCTATAAAGCTGGTCATCGAGGTTCCCTGCTAGATAACAGTATTTACTCAGCTATAAAGGTGGTCATCGAGGTTCCCTGCTAGATAACAGTATTTACTCAGCTATAAAGCTGGTCATCGAGGTTCCCTGATAGATAACAGTATTTACTCAGCTATAAAGCTGGTCATCTAGGTTCCCTGCTAGATAACAGTATTTACTCAGCTATAAAGGTGGTCATCGAGGTTCCCTGCTAGATAACAGTATTTACTCAGCTATAAAGGTGGTCATCGAGGTTCCCTGCTAGATAACAGTATTTACTCAGCTATAAAGGTGGTCATCTAGGTTCCCTGCTAGATAACAGTATTTACTCAACTGTAAAGGTGGTCATCGAGGTTCCCTGATAGATAACAGTATTTACTCAGCTATAAAGCTGGTCATCGAGGTTCCCTGCTAGATAACAGTATTTACTCAGCTATAAAGGTGGTCATCGAGGTTCCCTGCTAGATAACAGTATTTACTCAGCTATAAAGGTGGTCATCGAGGTTCCCTGCTAGATAACAGTATTTACTCAGCTATAAAGGTGGTCATCTAGGTTCCCTGCTAGATAACAGTATTTACTCAGCTATAAAGGTGGTCATCGAGGTTCCCTGCTAGATAACAGTATTTACTCAGCTATAAAGGTGGTCATCGAGGTTCCATGCTAGATAACAGTATTTACTCAGCTATAAAGGTGGTCATCGAGGTTCCCTGCTAGATAACAGTATTTACTCAGCTATAAAGGTGGTCATCGAGGTTCCCTGCTAGATAACAGTATTTACTCAGCTATAAAGGTGGTCCTCTAGGGTCCCTGCTAGATAACAGTATTTACTCAGCTATAAAGGTGGTCATCGAGGTTCCCTGCTAGATAACAGTATTTACTCAGCTATAAAGGTGGTCATCGAGGTTCCCTGATAGATAACAGTATTTACTCAGCTATAAAGGTGGTCATCGAGGTTCCCTGCTAGATAACAGTATTTACTCAGCTATAAAGGTGGTCATCGAGGTTCCCTGCTAGATAACAGTATTTACTCAGCTATAAAGGTGGTCATTGAGGTTCCCTGATAGATAACAGTATTTACTCAGCTATAAAGGTGGTCATCGAGGTTCCCTGCTAGATAACAGTATTTACTCAGCTATAAAGGTGGTCATCTAGGTTCCCTGCTAGATAACAGTATTTACTCAGCTATAAAGGTGGTCATCTAGGTTCCCTGCTAGATAACAGTATTTACTCAGCTCCAAAGGTGGTCATCGAGGTTCCCTGCTAGATAACAGTATTTACTCAGCTATAAAGCTGGTCATCGAGGTTCCCTGCTAGATAACAGTATTTACTCAGCTATAAAGGTGGTCATCGAGGTTCCCTGCTAGATAACAGTATTTACTCAGCTATAAAGCTGGTCATCTAGGTTTCCTGCTAGATAACAGTATTTACTCAGCTATAAAGGTGGTCATCGAGGTTCCCTGCTAGATAACAGTATTTACTCAGCTATAAAGCTGGTCATCTAGGTTCCCTGCTAGATAACAGTATTTACTCAGCTATAAAGGTGGTAATCGAGGTTCCCTGCTAGATAACAGTATTTACTCAGCTATAAAGCTGGTCATCTAGGTTCCCTGCTAGATAACAGTATTTACTCAGCTATAAAGCTGGTCATCAAGGTTCCCTGCTAGATAACAGTATTTACTCAGCTATAAAGGTGGTCATCGAGGTTCCCTGCTAGATAACAGTATTTACTCAGCTATAAAGCTGGTCATCAAGGTTCCCTGCTAGATAACAGTATTTACTCAGCTATAAAGGTGGTCATCGATAACAGTATTTACTCAGCTATAAAGGTGGTCTTCTAGGTTCCCTGCTAGATAACAGTATTTACTCAGCTATAAAGCTGGTCATCGAGGTTCCCTGCTAGATAACAGTATTTACTCAGCTATAAAGCTGGTCATCGAGGTTCCCTGCTAGATAACAGTATTTACTCAGCTATAAAGGTGGTCATCGAGGTTCCCTGCTAGGTAACAGTATTTACTCAGCTATAAAGGTGGTCATCGAGGTTCCCTGCTAGATAACAGTATTTACTCAGCTATAAAGGTGTTCATCGAGGTTCCCTGCTAGATAACAGTATTTACTCAGCTATATAGGTGGTCATCTAGGTTCCCTGCTAGATAACAGTATTTACTCAGCTATAAAGGTGGTCATCGAGGTTCCCTGCTAGATAACAGTATTTACTCAGCTATAAAGATGGTCATCGAGGTTCCCTGCTAGATAACAGTATTTACTCAGCTATAAAGGTGGTCATCGAGGTTCCCTGCTAGGTAACAGTATTTACTCAGCTATAAAGGTGGTCATCGAGGTTCCCTGCTAGATAACAGTATTTACTCAGCTATAAAGGTGTTCATCGAGGTTCCCTGCTAGATAACAGTATTTACTCAGCTATAAAGGTGGTCATCTAGGTTCCCTGCTAGATAACAGTATTTACTCAGCTATAAAGGTGGTCATCGAGGTTCCCTGCTAGATAACAGTATTTACTCAGCTATAAAGGTGGTCATCTAGGTTCCCTGCTAGATAACAGTATTTACTCAGCTATAAAGGTGGTCATCGATGTTCCCTGCTAGATAACAATATTTACTCAGCTATAAAGGTGGTCATCGAGGTTCCCTGCTAGATAACAGTATTTACTCAGCTATAAAGGTGGTCATCGAGGTTCCCTGATAGATAACAGTATTTACTCAGCTATAAAGGTGGTCCTCTAGGGTCCCTGCTAGATAACAGTATTTACTCAGCTATAAAGGTGGTCATCGAGGTTCCCTGCTAGATAACAGTATTTACTCAGCTATAAAGGTGGTCATTGATGTTCCCTGATAGATAACAGTATTTACTCAGCTATAAAGGTGGTCATCTAGGTTCCCTGCTAGATAACAGTATTTACTCAGCTATAAAGGTGGTCATTGATGTTCCCTGATAGATAACAGTATTTACTGAGCTATAAAGGTGGTCATTGATGTTCCCTGATAGATAACAGTATTTACTCAGCTATAAAGGTGGTCATCGAGGTTCCCTGCTAGATAACAGTATTTACTCAGCTATAAAGGTGGTCATTGATGTTCCCTGATAGATAACAGTATTTACTCAGCTATAAAGGTGGTCATCGAGGTTCCCTGCTAGATAACAGTATTTACTCAGCTATAAAGCTGGTCATCAAGGTTCCCTGCTAGATAACAGTATTTACTCAGCTATAAAGGTGGTCATCGATAACAGTATTTACTCAGCTATAAAGGTGGTCTTCTAGGTTCCCTGCTAGATAACAGTATTTACTCAGCTATAAAGCTGGTCATCGAGGTTCCCTGCTAGATAACAGTATTTACTCAGCTATAAAGCTGGTCATCGAGGTTCCCTGCTAGATAACAGTATTTACTCAGCTATAAAGGTGGTCATCGAGGTTCCCTGCTAGGTAACAGTATTTACTCAGCTATAAAGGTGGTCATCGAGGTTCCCTGCTAGATAACAGTATTTACTCAGCTATAAAGGTGTTCATCGAGGTTCCCTGCTAGATAACAGTATTTACTCAGCTATATAGGTGGTCATCTAGGTTCCCTGCTAGATAACAGTATTTACTCAGCTATAAAGGTGGTCATCGAGGTTCCCTGCTAGATAACAGTATTTACTCAGCTATAAAGCTGGTCATCGAGGTTCCCTGCTAGATAACAGTATTTACTCAGCTATAAAGGTGGTCATCGAGGTTCCCTGCTAGGTAACAGTATTTACTCAGCTATAAAGGTGTTCATCGAGGTTCCCTGCTAGATAACAGTATTTACTCAGCTATAAAGGTGGTCATCTAGGTTCCCTGCTAGATAACAGTATTTACTCAGCTATAAAGGTGGTCATCGAGGTTCCCTGCTAGATAACAGTATTTACTCAGCTATAAAGGTGGTCATCTAGGTTCCCTGCTAGATAACAGTATTTACTCAGCTATAAAGGTGGTCATCGATGTTCCCTGCTAGATAACAATATTTACTCAGCTATAAAGGTGGTCATCGAGGTTCCCTGCTAGATAACAGTATTTACTCAGCTATAAAGGTGGTCATCGAGGTTCCCTGATAGATAACAGTATTTACTCAGCTATAAAGGTGGTCCTCTAGGGTCCCTGCTAGATAACAGTATTTACTCAGCTATAAAGGTGGTCATCGAGGTTCCCTGCTAGATAACAGTATTTACTCAGCTATAAAGGTGGTCATTGATGTTCCCTGATAGATAACAGTATTTACTCAGCTATAAAGGTGGTCATCTAGTTTCCCTGCTAGATAACAGTATTTACTCAGCTATAAAGGTGGTCATTGATGTTCCCTGATAGATAACAGTATTTACTGAGCTATAAAGGTGGTCATTGATGTTCCCTGATAGATAACAGTATTTACTCAGCTATAAAGGTGGTCATCGAGGTTCCCTGCTAGATAACAGTATTTACTCAGCTATAAAGGTGGTCATTGATGTTCCCTGATAGATAACAGTATTTACTCAGCTATAAAGGTGGTCATCGAGGTTCCCTGCTAGATAACAGTATTTACTCAGCTATAAAGGTGGTCATCGAGGTTCCCTGCTAGATAACAGTATTTACTGAGCTATAAAGGTGGTCATCTAGGTTCCCTGCTAGATAACAGTATTTACTCAGCTATAAAGGTGGTCATCGAGGTTCCCTGCTAGATAACAATATTTACTCAGCTATAAAGGTGGTCATCTAGGTTCCCTGCTAGATAACAGTATTTACTCAGCTATAAAGGTGGTCATCGAGGTTCCCTGCTAGATAACAGTATTTACTCAGCTATAAAGGTGGTCATCTAGGTTCCCTGCTAGATAACAGTATTTACTCAGCTATAAAGGTGGTCATCGAGGTTCCCTGCTAGATAACAGTATTTACTGAGCTATAAAGCTGGTCATCTAGGTTCCCTGCTAGATAACAGTATTTACTCAGCTATAAAGGTGGTCATCGAGGTTCCCTGCTAGATAACAGTATTTACTCAGCTATAAAGGTGGTCATCGAGGTTCCCTGCTAGATAACAGTATTTACTCAGCTATAAAGGTGGTCATCGAGGTTCCCTGCTAGATAACAGTATTTACTCAGCTATAAAGGTGGTCATTGATGTTCCCTGATAGATAACAGTATTTACTCAGCTATAAAGGTGGTCCTCTAGGGTCCCTGATAGATAACAGTATTTACTCAGCTATAAAGGTGGTCATCGAGGTTCCCTGCTAGATAACAGTATTTACTCAGCTATAAAGCTGGTCATCTAGGTTCCCTGCTAGATAACAGTATTTACTCAGCTATAAAGGTGGTCATCGAGGTTCCCTGCTAGATAACAGTATTTACTCAGCTATAAAGGTGGTCCTCTAGGGTCCCTGATAGATAACAGTATTTACTCAGCTATAAAGGTGGTCATCTAGGTTCCCTGCTAGATAACAGTATTTACTCAGCTATAAAGGTGGTCATCGAGGTTCCCTGCTAGATAACACTATTTACTCAGCTATAAAGGTGGTCATCGAGGTTCCCTGCTAGATAACAGTATTTACTCAGCTATAAAGGTGGTCATCTAGGTTCCCTGCTAGATAACAGTATTTACTCAGCTATAAAGGTGGTCATCGAGGTTCCCTGCTAGATAACAGTATTTACTCAGCTATAAAGCTGGTCATCGAGGGTCCCTGCTAGATAACAGTATTTACTCAGCTATAAAGGTGGTCATCGAGGTTCCCTGCTAGATAACAGTATTTACTGAGCTATAAAGGTGGTCATCTAGGTTCCCTGCTAGATAACAGTATTTACTCAGCTATAAAGGTGGTCATCGAGGTTCCCTGCTAGATAACAATATTTACTCAGCTATAAAGGTGGTCATCTAGGTTCCCTGCTAGATAACAGTATTTACTCAGCTATAAAGGTGGTCATCGAGGTTCCCTGCTAGATAACAGTATTTACTCAGCTATAAAGGTGGTCATCTAGGGTCCCTGATAGATAACAGTATTTACTCAGCTATAAAGGTGGTCATCGAGGTTCCCTGCTAGATAACAGTATTTACTCAGCTATAAAGCTGGTCATCTAGGTTCCCTGCTAGATAACAGTATTTACTCAGCTATAAAGGTGGTCATCGAGGTTCCCTGCTAGATAACAGTATTTACTCAGCTATAAAGGTGGTCATCTAGGTTCCCTGCTAGATAACAGTATTTACTCAGCTATAAAGGTGGTCATCGAGGTTCCCTGCTAGATAACAGTATTTACTCAGCTATAAAGGTGGTCATCGAGGTTCCCTGCTAGATAACAGTATTTACTCAGCTATAAAGGTGGTCATCTAGGTTCCCTGCTAGATAACAGTATTTACTCAGCTATAAAGGTGGTCATCGAGGTTCCCTGCTAGATAACAGTATTTACTCAGCTATAAAGCTGGTCATCGAGGGTCCCTGCTAGATAACAGTATTTACTCAGCTATAAAGGTGGTCATCTAGGTTCCCTGCTAGATAACAGTATTTACTCAGCTATAAAGGTGGTCATCGAGGTTCCCTGCTAGATAACAGTATTTACTCAGCTATAAAGCTGGTAATCGAGGGTCCCTGCTAGATAACAGTATTTACTCAGCTATAAAGCTGGTCATCGAGGTTCCCTGCTAGATAACAGTATTTACTCAGCTATAAAGGTGGTCATCGAGGTGCCCTGCTAGATAACAGTATTTACTGAGCTATAAAGGTGGTCATCGAGGTTCCCTGCTAGATAACAGTATTTACTCAGCTATAAAGGTGGTCCTCTAGGGTCCCTGATAGATAACAGTATTTACTCAGCTATAAAGGTGGTCATCGAGGTTCCCTGCTAGATAACAGTATTTACTCAGCTATAAAGCTGGTCATCTAGGTTCCCTGCTAGATAACAGTATTTACTCAGCTATAAAGGTGGTCATCGAGGTTCCCTGCTAGATAACAGTATTTACTCAGCTATAAAGCTGGTAATCGAGGGTCCCTGCTAGATAACAGTATTTACTCAGCTATAAAGGTGGTCATCTAGGTTCCCTGCTAGATAACAGTATTTACTCAGCTATAAAGGTGGTCATCGAGGTTCCCTGCTAGGTAACAGTATTTACTCAGCTATAAAGGTGGTCATCGAGGTTCCCTGATAGATAACAGTATTTACTCAGCTATAAAGGTGGTCATCGAGGTTCCCTGCTAGATAACAGTATTTACTCAGCTATAAAGCTGGTCATCGAGGTTCCCTGCTAGATAACAGTATTTACTCAGCTATAAAGGTGGTCATCGAGGTTCCCTGCTAGATAACAGTATTTACTCAGCTATAAAGGTGGTCATCTAGGTTCCCTGCTAGATAACAGTATTTACTCAGCTATAAAGGTGGTCATCGAGGTTCCCTGCTAGATAAAAGTATTTACTCAGCTATAAAGGTGGTCATCTAGGTTCCCTGATAGATAACAGTATTTACTGAGCTATAAAGGTGGTCATCGAGGTTCCCTGCTAGATAACAGTATTTACTCAGCTATAAAGCTGGTCATCGAGGTTCCCTGCTAGATAACAGTATTTACTCAGCTATAAAGCTGGTCATCGAGGTTCCCTGCTAGATAACAGTATTTACTCAGCTATAAAGGTGGTCATCGAGGTTCCCTGCTAGATAACAGTATTTACTCAGCTATAAAGGTGGTCATCTAGGTTCCCTGCTAGATAACAGTATTTACTCAGCTATAAAGGTGGTCATCGAGGTTCCCTGCTAGATAACAGTATTTACTGAGCTATAAAGGTGGTCATCTAGGTTCCCTGCTAGATAACAGTATTTACTCAGCTATAAAGGTGGTCATCGAGGTTCCCTGCTAGATAACAATATTTACTCAGCTATAAAGGTGGTCATCTAGGTTCCCTGCTAGATAACAGTATTTACTCAGCTATAAAGGTGGTCATCGAGGTTCCCTGCTAGATAACAGTATTTACTCAGCTATAAAGGTGGTCATCTAGGTTCCCTGCTAGATAACAGTATTTACTCAGCTATAAAGGTGGTCATCGAGGTTCCCTGCTAGATAACAGTATTTACTGAGCTATAAAGCTGGTCATCTAGGTTCCCTGCTAGATAACAGTATTTACTCAGCTATAAAGGTGGTCATCGAAGTTCCCTGCTAGATAACAGTATTTACTCAGCTATAAAGGTGGTCATCGAGGTTCCCTGCTAGATAACAGTATTTACTCAGCTATAAAGGTGGTCATCGAGGTTCCCTGCTAGATAACAGTATCTACTCAGCTATAAAGGTGGTCATTGATGTTCCCTGATAGATAACAGTATTTACTCAGCTATAAAGGTGGTCCTATAGGGTCCCTGATAGATAACAGTATTTACTCAGCTATAAAGGTGGTCATCGAGGTTCCCTGCTAGATAACAGTATTTACTCAGCTATAAAGCTGGTCATCTAGGTTCCCTGCTAGATAACAGTATTTACTCAGCTATAAAGGTGGTCATCGAGGTTCCCTGCTAGATAACAGTATTTACTCAGCTATAAAGGTGGTCATCTAGGTACCCTGCTAGATAACAGTATTTACTCAGCTATAAAGGTGGTCATCGAGGTTCCCTGCTAGATAACAGTATTTACTCAGCTATAAAGGTGGTCATCGAGGTTCCCTGCTAGATAACAGTATTTACTCAGCTATAAAGGTGGTCATCTAGGTTCCCTGCTAGATAACAGTATTTACTCAGCTATAAAGGTGGTCATCGAGGTTCCCTGCTAGATAACAGTATTTACTCAGCTATAAAGCTGGTCATCGAGGGTCCCTGCTAGATAACAGTATTTACTCAGCTATAAAGGTGGTCATCTAGGTTCCCTGCTAGATAACAGTATTTACTCAGCTATAAAGGTGGTCATCGAGGTTCCCTGCTAGATAACAGTATTTACTCAGCTATAAAGCTGGTAATCGAGGGTCCCTGCTAGATAACAGTATTTACTCAGCTATAAAGCTGGTCATCGAGGTTCCCTGCTAGATAACAGTATTTACTCAGCTATAAAGGTGGTCATCGAGGTTCCCTGCTAGATAACAGTATTTACTGAGCTATAAAGGTGGTCATCGAGGTTCCCTGCTAGATAACAGTATTTACTCAGCTATAAAGGTGGTCCTCTAGGGTCCCTGATAGATAACAGTATTTACTCAGCTATAAAGGTGGTCATCGAGGTTCCCTGCTAGATAACAGTATTTACTCAGCTATAAAGCTGGTCATCTAGGTTCCCTGCTAGATAACAGTATTTACTCAGCTATAAAGGTGGTCATCGAGGTTCCCTGCTAGATAACAGTATTTACTCAGCTATAAAGCTGGTAATCGAGGGTCCCTGCTAGATAACAGTATTTACTCAGCTATAAAGGTGGTCATCTAGGTTCCCTGCTAGATAACAGTATTTACTCAGCTATAAAGGTGGTCATTGATGTTCCCTGATAGATAACAGTATTTACTGAGCTATAAAGGTGGTCATTGATGTTCCCTGATAGATAACAGTATTTACTCAGCTATAAAGGTGGTCATCGAGGTTCCCTGCTAGATAACAGTATTTACTCAGCTATAAAGGTGGTCATTGATGTTCCCTGATAGATAACAGTATTTACTCAGCTATAAAGGTGGTCATCGAGGTTCCCTGCTAGATAACAGTATTTACTCAGCTATAAAGGTGGTCATCGAGGTTCCCTGCTAGATAACAGTATTTACTGAGCTATAAAGGTGGTCATCTAGGTTCCCTGCTAGATAACAGTATTTACTCAGCTATAAAGGTGGTCATCGAGGTTCCCTGCTAGATAACAATATTTACTCAGCTATAAAGGTGGTCATCTAGGTTCCCTGCTAGATAACAGTATTTACTCAGCTATAAAGGTGGTCATCGAGGTTCCCTGCTAGATAACAGTATTTACTCAGCTATAAAGGTGGTCATCTAGGTTCCCTGCTAGATAACAGTATTTACTCAGCTATAAAGGTGGTCATCGAGGTTCCCTGCTAGATAACAGTATTTACTGAGCTATAAAGCTGGTCATCTAGGTTCCCTGCTAGATAACAGTATTTACTCAGCTATAAAGGTGGTCATCGAGGTTCCCTGCTAGATAACAGTATTTACTCAGCTATAAAGGTGGTCATCGAGGTTCCCTGCTAGATAACAGTATTTACTCAGCTATAAAGGTGGTCATCGAGGTTCCCTGCTAGATAACAGTATTTACTCAGCTATAAAGGTGGTCATTGATGTTCCCTGATAGATAACAGTATTTACTCAGCTATAAAGGTGGTCCTCTAGGGTCCCTGATAGATAACAGTATTTACTCAGCTATAAAGGTGGTCATCGAGGTTCCCTGCTAGATAACAGTATTTACTCAGCTATAAAGCTGGTCATCTAGGTTCCCTGCTAGATAACAGTATTTACTCAGCTATAAAGGTGGTCATCGAGGTTCCCTGCTAGATAACAGTATTTACTCAGCTATAAAGGTGGTCCTCTAGGGTCCCTGATAGATAACAGTATTTACTCAGCTATAAAGGTGGTCATCTAGGTTCCCTGCTAGATAACAGTATTTACTCAGCTATAAAGGTGGTCATCGAGGTTCCCTGCTAGATAACACTATTTACTCAGCTATAAAGGTGGTCATCGAGGTTCCCTGCTAGATAACAGTATTTACTCAGCTATAAAGGTGGTCATCTAGGTTCCCTGCTAGATAACAGTATTTACTCAGCTATAAAGGTGGTCATCGAGGTTCCCTGCTAGATAACAGTATTTACTCAGCTATAAAGCTGGTCATCGAGGGTCCCTGCTAGATAACAGTATTTACTCAGCTATAAAGGTGGTCATCGAGGTTCCCTGCTAGATAACAGTATTTACTGAGCTATAAAGGTGGTCATCTAGGTTCCCTGCTAGATAACAGTATTTACTCAGCTATAAAGGTGGTCATCGAGGTTCCCTGCTAGATAACAATATTTACTCAGCTATAAAGGTGGTCATCTAGGTTCCCTGCTAGATAACAGTATTTACTCAGCTATAAAGGTGGTCATCGAGGTTCCCTGCTAGATAACAGTATTTACTCAGCTATAAAGGTGGTCATCTAGGGTCCCTGATAGATAACAGTATTTACTCAGCTATAAAGGTGGTCATCGAGGTTCCCTGCTAGATAACAGTATTTACTCAGCTATAAAGCTGGTCATCTAGGTTCCCTGCTAGATAACAGTATTTACTCAGCTATAAAGGTGGTCATCGAGGTTCCCTGCTAGATAACAGTATTTACTCAGCTATAAAGGTGGTCATCTAGGTTCCCTGCTAGATAACAGTATTTACTCAGCTATAAAGGTGGTCATCGAGGTTCCCTGCTAGATAACAGTATTTACTCAGCTATAAAGGTGGTCATCGAGGTTCCCTGCTAGATAACAGTATTTACTCAGCTATAAAGGTGGTCATCTAGGTTCCCTGCTAGATAACAGTATTTACTCAGCTATAAAGGTGGTCATCGAGGTTCCCTGCTAGATAACAGTATTTACTCAGCTATAAAGCTGGTCATCGAGGGTCCCTGCTAGATAACAGTATTTACTCAGCTATAAAGGTGGTCATCTAGGTTCCCTGCTAGATAACAGTATTTACTCAGCTATAAAGGTGGTCATCGAGGTTCCCTGCTAGATAACAGTATTTACTCAGCTATAAAGCTGGTAATCGAGGGTCCCTGCTAGATAACAGTATTTACTCAGCTATAAAGCTGGTCATCGAGGTTCCCTGCTAGATAACAGTATTTACTGAGCTATAAAGGTGGTCATCTAGGTTCCCTGCTAGATAACAGTATTTACTCAGCTATAAAGGTGGTCATCGAGGTTCCCTGCTAGATAACAATATTTACTCAGCTATAAAGGTGGTCATCTAGGTTCCCTGCTAGATAACAGTATTTACTCAGCTATAAAGGTGGTCATCGAGGTTCCCTGCTAGATAACAGTATTTACTCAGCTATAAAGGTGGTCATCTAGGGTCCCTGATAGATAACAGTATTTACTCAGCTATAAAGGTGGTCATCGAGGTTCCCTGCTAGATAACAGTATTTACTCAGCTATAAAGCTGGTCATCTAGGTTCCCTGCTAGATAACAGTATTTACTCAGCTATAAAGGTGGTCATCGAGGTTCCCTGCTAGATAACAGTATTTACTCAGCTATAAAGGTGGTCATCTAGGTTCCCTGCTAGATAACAGTATTTACTCAGCTATAAAGGTGGTCATCGAGGTTCCCTGCTAGATAACAGTATTTACTCAGCTATAAAGGTGGTCATCGAGGTTCCCTGCTAGATAACAGTATTTACTCAGCTATAAAGGTGGTCATCTAGGTTCCCTGCTAGATAACAGTATTTACTCAGCTATAAAGGTGGTCATCTAGGGTCCCTGATAGATAACAGTATTTACTCAGCTATAAAGGTGGTCATCGAGGTTCCCTGCTAGATAACAGTATTTACTCAGCTATAAAGCTGGTCATCTAGGTTCCCTGCTAGATAACAGTATTTACTCAGCTATAAAGGTGGTCATCGAGGTTCCCTGCTAGATAACAGTATTTACTCAGCTATAAAGGTGGTCATCTAGGTTCCCTGCTAGATAACAGTATTTACTCAGCTATAAAGGTGGTCATCGAGGTTCCCTGCTAGATAACAGTATTTACTCAGCTATAAAGGTGGTCATCGAGGTTCCCTGCTAGATAACAGTATTTACTCAGCTATAAAGGTGGTCATCTAGGTTCCCTGCTAGATAACAGTATTTACTCAGCTATAAAGGTGGTCATCGAGGTTCCCTGCTAGATAACAGTATTTACTCAGCTATAAAGCTGGTCATCGAGGGTCCCTGCTAGATAACAGTATTTACTCAGCTATAAAGGTGGTCATCTAGGTTCCCTGCTAGATAACAGTATTTACTCAGCTATAAAGGTGGTCATCGAGGTTCCCTGCTAGATAACAGTATTTACTCAGCTATAAAGCTGGTAATCGAGGGTCCCTGCTAGATAACAGTATTTACTCAGCTATAAAGCTGGTCATCGAGGTTCCCTGCTAGATAACAGTATTTACTCAGCTATAAAGGTGGTCATCGAGGTTCCCTGCTAGATAACAGTATTTACTGAGCTATAAAGGTGGTCATCGAGGTTCCCTGCTAGATAACAGTATTTACTCAGCTATAAAGGTGGTCCTCTAGGGTCCCTGATAGATAACAGTATTTACTCAGCTATAAAGGTGGTCATCGAGGTTCCCTGCTAGATAACAATATTTACTCAGCTATAAAGGTGGTCATCTAGGTTCCCTGCTAGATAACAGTATTTACTCAGCTATAAAGGTGGTCATCTAGGGTCCCTGATAGATAACAGTATTTACTCAGCTATAAAGGTGGTCATCGAGGTTCCCTGCTAGATAACAGTATTTACTCAGCTATAAAGCTGGTCATCTAGGTTCCCTGCTAGATAACAGTATTTACTCAGCTATAAAGGTGGTCATCGAGGTTCCCTGCTAGATAACAGTATTTACTCAGCTATAAAGGTGGTCATCTAGGTTCCCTGCTAGATAACAGTATTTACTCAGCTATAAAGGTGGTCATCGAGGTTCCCTGCTAGATAACAGTATTTACTCAGCTATAAAGGTGGTCATCGAGGTTCCCTGCTAGATAACAGTATTTACTCAGCTATAAAGGTGGTCATCTAGGTTCCCTGCTAGATAACAGTATTTACTCAGCTATAAAGGTGGTCATCGAGGTTCCCTGCTAGATAACAGTATTTACTCAGCTATAAAGCTGGTCATCGAGGGTCCCTGCTAGATAACAGTATTTACTCAGCTATAAAGGTGGTCATCTAGGTTCCCTGCTAGATAACAGTATTTACTCAGCTATAAAGGTGGTCATCGAGGTTCCCTGCTAGATAACAGTATTTACTCAGCTATAAAGCTGGTAATCGAGGGTCCCTGCTAGATAACAGTATTTACTCAGCTATAAAGCTGGTCATCGAGGTTCCCTGCTAGATAACAGTATTTACTCAGCTATAAAGGTGGTCATCGAGGTTCCCTGCTAGATAACAGTATTTACTGAGCTATAAAGGTGGTCATCGAGGTTCCCTGCTAGATAACAGTATTTACTCAGCTATAAAGGTGGTCCTCTAGGGTCCCTGATAGATAACAGTATTTACTCAGCTATAAAGGTGGTCATCGAGGTTCCCTGCTAGATAACAGTATTTACTCAGCTATAAAGCTGGTCATCTAGGTTCCCTGCTAGATAACAGTATTTACTCAGCTATAAAGGTGGTCATCGAGGTTCCCTGCTAGATAACAGTATTTACTCAGCTATAAAGCTGGTAATCGAGGGTCCCTGCTAGATAACAGTATTTACTCAGCTATAAAGGTGGTCATCTAGGTTCCCTGCTAGATAACAGTATTTACTCAGCTATAAAGGTGGTCATCGAGGTTCCCTGCTAGGTAACAGTATTTACTCAGCTATAAAGGTGGTCATCGAGGTTCCCTGATAGATAACAGTATTTACTCAGCTATAAAGGTGGTCATCGAGGTTCCCTGCTAGATAACAGTATTTACTCAGCTATAAAGCTGGTCATCGAGGTTCCCTGCTAGATAACAGTATTTACTCAGCTATAAAGGTGGTCATCGAGGTTCCCTGCTAGATAACAGTATTTACTCAGCTATAAAGGTGGTCATCTAGGTTCCCTGCTAGATAACAGTATTTACTCAGCTATAAAGGTGGTCATCGAGGTTCCCTGCTAGATAAAAGTATTTACTCAGCTATAAAGGTGGTCATCTAGGTTCCCTGATAGATAACAATATTTACTGAGCTATAAAGGTGGTCATCGAGGTTCCCTGCTAGATAACAGTATTTACTCAGCTATAAAGCTGGTCATCGAGGTTCCCTGCTAGATAACAGTATTTACTCAGCTATAAAGCTGGTCATCGAGGTTCCCTGCTAGATAACAGTATTTACTCAGCTATAAAGGTGGTCATCGAGGTTCCCTGCTAGATAACAGTATTTACTCAGCTATAAAGGTGGTCATCTAGGTTCCCTGCTAGATAACAGTATTTACTCAGCTATAAAGGTGGTCATCGAGGTTCCCTGCTAGATAACAGTATTTACTGAGCTATAAAGGTGGTCATCTAGGTTCCCTGCTAGATAACAGTATTTACTCAGCTATAAAGGTGGTCATCGAGGTTCCCTGCTAGATAACAATATTTACTCAGCTATAAAGGTGGTCATCTAGGTTCCCTGCTAGATAACAGTATTTACTCAGCTATAAAGGTGGTCATCGAGGTTCCCTGCTAGATAACAGTATTTACTCAGCTATAAAGGTGGTCATCTAGGTTCCCTGCTAGATAACAGTATTTACTCAGCTATAAAGGTGGTCATCGAGGTTCCCTGCTAGATAACAGTATTTACTGAGCTATAAAGCTGGTCATCTAGGTTCCCTGCTAGATAACAGTATTTACTCAGCTATAAAGGTGGTCATCGAAGTTCCCTGCTAGATAACAGTATTTACTCAGCTATAAAGGTGGTCATCGAGGTTCCCTGCTAGATAACAGTATTTACTCAGCTATAAAGGTGGTCATCGAGGTTCCCTGCTAGATAACAGTATCTACTCAGCTATAAAGGTGGTCATTGATGTTCCCTGATAGATAACAGTATTTACTCAGCTATAAAGGTGGTCCTCTAGGGTCCCTGATAGATAACAGTATTTACTCAGCTATAAAGGTGGTCATCGAGGTTCCCTGCTAGATAACAGTATTTACTCAGCTATAAAGCTGGTCATCTAGGTTCCCTGCTAGATAACAGTATTTACTCAGCTATAAAGGTGGTCATCGAGGTTCCCTGCTAGATAACAGTATTTACTCAGCTATAAAGGTGGTCATCTAGGTTCCCTGCTAGATAACAGTATTTACTCAGCTATAAAGGTGGTCATCGAGGTTCCCTGCTAGATAACAGTATTTACTCAGCTATAAAGGTGGTCATCGAGGTTCCCTGCTAGATAACAGTATTTACTCAGCTATAAAGGTGGTCATCTAGGTTCCCTGCTAGATAACAGTATTTACTCAGCTATAAAGGTGGTCATCGAGGTTCCCTGCTAGATAACAGTATTTACTCAGCTATAAAGCTGGTCATCGAGGGTCCCTGCTAGATAACAGTATTTACTCAGCTATAAAGGTGGTCATCTAGGTTCCCTGCTAGATAACAGTATTTACTCAGCTATAAAGGTGGTCATCGAGGTTCCCTGCTAGATAACAGTATTTACTCAGCTATAAAGCTGGTAATCGAGGGTCCCTGCTAGATAACAGTATTTACTCAGCTATACAGCTGGTCATCGAGGTTCCCTGCTAGATAACAGTATTTACTCAGCTATAAAGGTGGTCATCGAGGTTCCCTGCTAGATAACAGTATTTACTGAGCTATAAAGGTGGTCATCGAGGTTCCCTGCTAGATAACAGTATTTACTCAGCTATAAAGGTGGTCCTCTAGGGTCCCTGATAGATAACAGTATTTACTCAGCTATAAAGGTGGTCATCGAGGTTCCCTGCTAGATAACAGTATTTACTCAGCTATAAAGCTGGTCATCTAGGTTCCCTGCTAGATAACAGTATTTACTCAGCTATAAAGGTGGTCATCGAGGTTCCCTGCTAGATAACAGTATTTACTCAGCTATAAAGGTGGTCATCTAGGTTCCCTGCTAGATAACAGTATTTACTCAGCTATAAAGGTGGTCATCGAGGTTCCCTGCTAGATAACAGTATTTACTCAGCTATAAAGGTGGTCATCGAGGTTCCCTGCTAGATAACAGTATTTACTCAGCTATAAAGGTGGTCATCTAGGTTCCCTGCTAGATAACAGTATTTACTCAGCTATAAAGGTGGTCATCGAGGTTCCCTGCTAGATAACAGTATTTACTCAGCTATAAAGCTGGTCA
Source organism: Salvelinus alpinus (assembly GCF_045679555.1). Classification (NCBI taxonomy): domain Eukaryota; kingdom Metazoa; phylum Chordata; class Actinopteri; order Salmoniformes; family Salmonidae; genus Salvelinus; species Salvelinus alpinus. The sequence goes on from NC_092086.1 coordinate 21,685,466, forward strand.
TCGAGGGTCCCTGCTAGATAACAGTATTTACTCAGCTATAAAGGTGGTCATCTAGGTTCCCTGCTAGATAACAGTATTTACTCAGCTATAAAGGTGGTCATCGAGGTTCCCTGCTAGATAACAGTATTTACTCAGCTATAAAGCTGGTAATCGAGGGTCCCTGCTAGATAACAGTATTTACTCAGCTATACAGCTGGTCATCGAGGTTCCCTGCTAGATAACAGTATTTACTCAGCTATAAAGGTGGTCATCGAGGTTCCCTGCTAGATAACAGTATTTACTGAGCTATAAAGGTGGTCATCGAGGTTCCCTGCTAGATAACAGTATTTACTCAGCTATAAAGGTGGTCCTCTAGGGTCCCTGATAGATAACAGTATTTACTCAGCTATAAAGGTGGTCATCGAGGTTCCCTGCTAGATAACAGTATTTACTCAGCTATAAAGCTGGTCATCTAGGTTCCCTGCTAGATAACAGTATTTACTCAGCTATAAAGGTGGTCATCGAGGTTCCCTGCTAGATAACAGTATTTACTCAGCTATAAAGCTGGTAATCGAGGGTCCCTGCTAGATAACAGTATTTACTCAGCTATAAAGGTGGTCATCTAGGTTCCCTGCTAGATAACAGTATTTACTCAGCTATAAAGGTGGTCATCGAGGTTCCCTGCTAGGTAACAGTATTTACTCAGCTATAAAGGTGGTCATCGAGGTTCCCTGATAGATAACAGTATTTACTCAGCTATAAAGGTGGTCATCGAGGTTCCCTGCTAGATAACAGTATTTACTCAGCTATAAAGCTGGTCATCTAGGTTCCCTGCTAGATAACAGTATTTACTCAGCTATAAAGGTGGTCATCGAGGTTCCCTGCTAGATAACAGTATTTACTCAGCTATAAAGGTGGTCATCTAGGTTCCCTGCTAGATAACAGTATTTACTCAGCTATAAAGGTGGTCATCGAGGTTCCCTGCTAGATAACAGTATTTACTCAGCTATAAAGGTGGTCATCGAGGTTCCCTGCTAGATAACAGTATTTACTCAGCTATAAAGGTGGTCATCTAGGTTCCCTGCTAGATAACAGTATTTACTCAGCTATAAAGGTGGTCATCGAGGTTCCCTGCTAGATAACAGTATTTACTCAGCTATAAAGCTGGTCATCGAGGGTCCCTGCTAGATAACAGTATTTACTCAGCTATAAAGGTGGTCATCTAGGTTCCCTGCTAGATAACAGTATTTACTCAGCTATAAAGGTGGTCATCGAGGTTCCCTGCTAGATAACAGTATTTACTCAGCTATAAAGCTGGTAATCGAGGGTCCCTGCTAGATAACAGTATTTACTCAGCTATACAGCTGGTCATCGAGGTTCCCTGCTAGATAACAGTATTTACTCAGCTATAAAGGTGGTCATCGAGGTTCCCTGCTAGATAACAGTATTTACTGAGCTATAAAGGTGGTCATCGAGGTTCCCTGCTAGATAACAGTATTTACTCAGCTATAAAGGTGGTCCTCTAGGGTCCCTGATAGATAACAGTATTTACTCAGCTATAAAGGTGGTCATCGAGGTTCCCTGCTAGATAACAGTATTTACTCAGCTATAAAGCTGGTCATCTAGGTTCCCTGCTAGATAACAGTATTTACTCAGCTATAAAGGTGGTCATCGAGGTTCCCTGCTAGATAACAGTATTTACTCAGCTATAAAGCTGGTAATCGAGGGTCCCTGCTAGATAACAGTATTTACTCAGCTATAAAGGTGGTCATCTAGGTTCCCTGCTAGATAACAGTATTTACTCAGCTATAAAGGTGGTCATCGAGGTTCCCTGCTAGGTAACAGTATTTACTCAGCTATAAAGGTGGTCATCGAGGTTCCCTGATAGATAACAGTATTTACTCAGCTATAAAGGTGGTCATCGAGGTTCCCTGCTAGATAACAGTATTTACTCAGCTATAAAGCTGGTCATCGAGGTTCCCTGCTAGATAACAGTATTTACTCAGCTATAAAGGTGGTCATCGAGGTTCCCTGCTAGATAACAGTATTTACTCAGCTATAAAGGTGGTCATCTAGGTTCCCTGCTAGATAACAGTATTTACTCAGCTATAAAGGTGGTCATCGAGGTTCCCTGCTAGATAACAGTATTTACTCAGCTATAAAGGTGGTCATCTAGGTTCCCTGATAGATAACAGTATTTACTGAGCTATAAAGGTGGTCATCGAGGTTCCCTGCTAGATAACAGTATTTACTCAGCTATAAAGCTGGTCATCGAGGTTCCCTGCTAGATAACAGTATTTACTCAGCTATAAAGCTGGTCATCGAGGTTCCCTGCTAGATAACAGTATTTACTCAGCTATAAAGGTGGTCATCGAGGTTCCCTGCTAGATAACAGTATTTACTCAGCTATAAAGCTGGTCATCGAGGGTCCCTGCTAGATAACAGTATTTACTCAGCTATAAAGGTGGTCATCTAGGTTCCCTGCTAGATAACAGTATTTACTCAGCTATAAAGGTGGTCATCGAGGTTCCCTGCTAGATAACAGTATTTACTCAGCTATAAAGCTGGTAATCGAGGGTCCCTGCTAGATAACAGTATTTACTCAGCTATAAAGCTGGTCATCGAGGTTCCCTGCTAGATAACAGTATTTACTCAGCTATAAAGGTGGTCATCGAGGTTCCCTGCTAGATAACAGTATTTACTGAGCTATAAAGGTGGTCATCGAGGTTCCCTGCTAGATAACAGTATTTACTCAGCTATAAAGGTGGTCCTCTAGGGTCCCTGATAGATAACAGTATTTACTCAGCTATAAAGGTGGTCATCGAGGTTCCCTGCTAGATAACAGTATTTACTCAGCTATAAAGCTGGTCATCTAGGTTCCCTGCTAGATAACAGTATTTACTCAGCTATAAAGGTGGTCATCGAGGTTCCCTGCTAGATAACAGTATTTACTCAGCTATAAAGCTGGTAATCGAGGGTCCCTGCTAGATAACAGTATTTACTCAGCTATAAAGGTGGTCATCTAGGTTCCCTGCTAGATAACAGTATTTACTCAGCTATAAAGGTGGTCATCGAGGTTCCCTGCTAGGTAACAGTATTTACTCAGCTATAAAGGTGGTCATCGAGGTTCCCTGATAGATAACAGTATTTACTCAGCTATAAAGGTGGTCATCGAGGTTCCCTGCTAGATAACAGTATTTACTCAGCTATAAAGCTGGTCATCGAGGTTCCCTGCTAGATAACAGTATTTACTCAGCTATAAAGGTGGTCATCGAGGTTCCCTGCTAGATAACAGTATTTACTCAGCTATAAAGGTGGTAATCTAGGTTCCCTGCTAGATAACAGTATTTACTCAGCTATAAAGGTGGTAATCTAGTTTCCCTGCTAGATAACAGTATTTACTCAGCTATAAAGGTGGTCATCTAGGTTCCCTGATAGATAACAGTATTTACTGAGCTATAAAGGTGGTCATCGAGGTTCCCTGCTAGATAACAGTATTTACTCAGCTATAAAGCTGGTCATCGAGGTTCCCTGCTAGATAACAGTATTTACTCAGCTATAAAGGTGGTCATCGAGGTTCCCTGCTAGATAACAGTATTTACTCAGCTATAAAGGTGGTCATCGAGGTTCCCTGCTAGATAACAGTATTTACTCAGCTATAAAGGTGGTCATCTAGGTTCCCTGCTAGATAACAGTATTTACTCAGCTATAAAGGTGGTCATCGAGGTTCCCTGCTAGATAACAATATTTACTCAGCTATAAAGGTGGTCATCGAGGTTCCCTGCTAGATAACAGTATTTACTCAGCTATAAAGGTGGTCATCGAGGTTCCCTGATAGATAACAGTATTTACTCAGCTATAAAGGTGGTCATCGAGGTTCCCTGCTAGATAACAACACAAAGGGGAATCCTTGATGTTGTGAGGTAGTTGCTAGTTGGTAATAATACATTATTGTCAGAGAGTGTGTCTCTCAATGGGTTAAGAGGATTGAAACATTAATATAATATGATTAAAAACCAACAAAAAGACCTGTTTTATTGTCATATACACCAGATAGGTGCAGTGAAATGTGTTGTTTTACAGGGTCAGCAAATGAAGGTTACATGTAAGTGCCTTGCTCAAGGGCACATCGGTAGATTTTTCACCTTGTCGTCTCTGTGATGTGGTGCTTTAGTGATTGTGTGGCTGATTGGGCTGAAGGTTGGATCTACTGTCTCATCAGCCCCATGTGTCCATGTTTTCTCTGCCCGGGGGGAAGTTTCCCCTAGGTACAGATCTAGGATCAGCTTCACCTCCCCCAATACACACCTTAGACATTAGTGTGGAAATTCCAAAGCAGAATCTAAGGCTAATGAAGACTATTGCTATAACTGCAAGCAACAGAGATTATGAGGTGTGTTGCCCTTTTCATTTGGGCTTGGAAGTTCACCCTGGACTGTGTTTTCTAGCTCTCCTTTCACAAGACAGGAAGCAACAGAGACGTCAATGGAAGGGGTCAGTAAGAGCTGTCCACGTGGTCAAAGGAGTGTCTCTGCACATGTGACGCCTTGATTACTTCCTGGTTGCAGCCAGAGGTCACGGAGAGGTCAAATGGGGGAGAGGATCTTGTCAGAGCCTAACTACTCTTAGGAGAGAGGTCTTGAAGAATCCATACCAGACAGTGGTTTAAGGTGACTGAATGACCCTGTCTGGTCTGAACCAGTTGGTGTGTTGTGGAGACAGGCGGTCGTTAGGGAGGAAAACATCACGTCTGCTTGAGGCTGGGAACTGGAAGGCTCCTCCCTTCAGTAGTGTGACGGATCAGTGAAGAATGAGGAGAGAACTGGTCATCTTGGCTAATGGGCTCGTCTCTAGTCTAGTCTACCCATGCATGCAGGCTGCTGGATCTAGATGGATCACTCCAATGAAGGAGGACCGGAGGTGGAACGGCCTATTGTGATGTTAAAGGGGGGGTAGACATTCTCTTTCACTGTGTAAAGCCATGCAAGGAGACAGGGGATGGAACTGACCACTAAATGATCATGTTGACAGTAGGTTGTTGTGTTGTGCATCGGTAGTGTGATATGTGCTGCCGTGTTTATGTGTGTGGACTGGGCTGGTGGGAGGAGCTATAGGAGGACGGCTCATCATGGCTGGAGTGGAATACATGGAGATGTGTTTGATACCGTTCCATTCATTCCATTCCAGTCATGACAATGAGCCCGTCCTCCTATAGCTCCTCCCACCAGCCTCCTCTGAGACACACACAGAACATGTACACACATGTACACACACACCAGCACCCCCCCATCACCACACACACACAGTCTCATCTGTCACTTTACAGGGTTTTCTTCAGCTCTGTCGGTCTTCTCTCCTCTCTCTTCTTCTCTCCTCTCTCTTCTTCTCTCTCCTCTCTTTCCAGGGGAGCAGATGGGAAACATTGGAAATGAAAGTTGATCTTAAGTAATTTTGCATAACCATCAATACTCCAGTAGCTGTGGTCTCTCTCTCTCTCTCTCTGGAGCAGTCTCTCTGTTTGGGCTCTCTCTCTCTCTGGAGCAGTCTCTCTGTTTGGGCTCTGGTTAGTGAGGAGGGTCTCTCTCTCTGGAGTAGTCTCTCTGTTTGGGCTCTGGTTAGTGAGGAGGGTCTCTCTCTCTGGAGCAGTCTCTCTGTTTGGGCTCTGGTTAGTGAGGAGGGTCTCTCTCTGGAGCAGTCTCTCTGTTTGGGCTCTGGTTAGTGAGGAGGGTCTCTCTCTGGAGCAGTCTCTCTGTTTGGGCTCTGGTTAGTGAGGAGGGTCTCTCTCTGGAGCAGTCTCTCTGTTTGGGCTCTGGTTAGTGAGGAGGGTCTCTCTCTGGAGCAGTCTCTCTGTTTGGGCTCTGGTTGGTGAGGAGGGTCTCTCTCTCTCTGGAGCAGTCTCTCTGTTTGGGCTCTGGTTAGTGAGGAGGGTCTCTCTTTCTGGAGCAGTCTCTCTGTTTGGGCTCTGGTTAGTGAGGAGGGTCTCTCTCTGGAGCAGTCTCTCTGTTTGGGCTCTGGTTAGTGAGGAGGGTCTCTCTCTCTGGAGCAGTCTCTCTGTTTGGGCTCTGGTTAGTGAGGAGGGTCTCTCTCTCTCTCTCTGGAGCAGTCTCTCTGTTTGGGCTCTGGTTAGTGAGGAGGGTCTCTCTCTCTGGAGCAGTCTCTGTTTGGGCTCTGGTTAGTGAGGAGGGTCTCTTTCTGGAGCAGTCTCTCTGTTTGGGCTCTGGTTAGTGAGGAGGGTCTCTCTCTTTCTCTGGAGCAGTCTCTCTGTTTGGGCTCTGGTTAGTGAGGAGGGTCTCTCTCTCTGGAGCAGTCTCTCTGTTTGGGCTCTGGTTAGTGAGGAGGGTCTCTCTGGAGCAGTCTCTCTGTTTGGGCTCTGGTTAGTGAGGAGGGTCTCTCTCTCTCTCTGGATCAGTCTCTGGTTAGTGAGGAGGGTCTCTCTGGAGCAGTCTCTCTGTTTGGGCTCTGGTTAGTGAGGAGGG
>NC_092086.1:21696920-21724420 GCF_045679555.1 Salvelinus alpinus
TGACCGACACACACACACTGACCGACACACACACACACACACACACACACACACACACACACACACACACACACACACACACACACACACACACACACACACACACACACACACACACACACACACACACACTGACCGACACACACACACACACACACACTGACCGACACACACACACTGACCGACACACACATCGTCCCATGAGCAAAAGGGTGAATGCTGCTTTATACTGAACTCCAAGACCTTATAGAGAAAACAGGTCCAACACTATGAACTAGAGCAGTCTGCTGGTTGGTGACCAACACTATGAACTAGAGCAGTCTGCTGGTTGGTGACCAACACTATGAACTAGAGCAGTCTGCTGGTTGGTGACCAACACTATGAACTAGAGCAGTCTGCTGGTTGGTGACCAACACTATGAACTAGAGCAGTCTGCTGGTTGGTGACCAACACTATGAACTAGAGCAGTCTGCTGGTTGGTGACCAACACTATGAACTAGAGCAGTCTGCTGGTTGGGGACCAACACTATGAACTAGAGCAGTCTGCTGGTTGGTGACCAACACTATGAACTAGAGCAGTCTGCTGGTTGGTGACCAACACTATGAACTAGAGCAGTCTGCTGGTTGGTGACCAACACTATGAACTAGAGCAGTCTGCTGGTTGGGGAAACTTGTTGTTGTGTTTATTGTGATGAAAACAGGTCCAACACTATGAACTAGAGCAGTCTGCTGGTTGGTGACCAACACTATGAACTAGAGCAGTCTGCTGGTTGGGGACCAACACTATGAACTAGAGCAGTCTGTTGGTTGGGGACCAACACTATGAACTAGAGCAGTCTGCTGGTTGGGGACCAACACTATGAACTAGAGCAGTCTGTTGGTTGGTGACCAACACTATGAACTAGAGCAGTCTGCTGGTTGGGGACCAACACTATGAACTAGAGCAGTCTGCTGGTTGGTGACCAACACTATGAACTAGAGCAGTCTGCTGGTTGGTGACCAACACTATGAACTAGAGCAGTCTGCTGGTTGGGGACCAACACTATGAACTAGAGCAGTCTGCTGGTTGGGGACCAACACTATGAACTAGAGCAGTCTGCTGGTTGGGGACCAACACTATGAACTAGAGCAGTCTGCTGGTTGGGGAAACTTGTTGTTGTGTTTATTGTGATGAAAACAGGACCAACACTATGAACTAGAGCAGCCTGCTGGTTGGGGACCAACACTATGAACTAGAGCAGCCTGCTGGTTGGGGACCAATACTATGAACTAGAGCAGTCTGCTGGTTGGGGACCAACACTATGAACTAGAGCAGTCTGCTGGTTGGTGACCAACACTATGAACTAGAGCAGTCTGCTGGTTGGTGACCAACACTATGAACTAGAGCAGTCTGCTGGTTGGGGACCAATACTATGAACTAGAGCAGTCTGCTGGTTGGTGACCAACACTATGAACTAGAGCAGTCTGCTGGTTGGGGACCAACACTATGAACTAGAGCAGTCTGCTGGTTGGGGAAACTTGTTGTTGTGTTTATTGTGATGAAAACAGGACCAACACTATGAACTAGAGCAGCCTGCTGGTTGGGGACCAACACTATGAACTAGAGCAGTCTGCTGGTTGGTGACCAACACTATGAACTAGAGCAGTCTGCTGGTTGGGGACCAACACTATGAACTAGAGCAGTCTGCTGGTTGGGGACCAACACTATGAACTAGAGCAGTCTGCTGGTTGGGGACCAACACTATGAACTAGAGCAGTCTGTTGGTTGGTGACCAACACTATGAACTAGAGCAGTCTGCTGGTTGGGGACCAACACTATGAACTAGAGCAGTCTGCTGGTTGGTGACCAACACTATGAACTAGAGCAGTCTGCTGGTTGGTGACCAACACTATGAACTAGAGCAGTCTGCTGGTTGGGGACCAACACTATGAACTAGAGCAGTCTGCTGGTTGGGGACCAACACTATGAACTAGAGCAGTCTGCTGGTTGGGGACCAACACTATGAACTAGAGCAGTCTGTTGGTTGGTGACCAACACTATGAACTAGAGCAGTCTGCTGGTTGGTGACCAACACTATGAACTAGAGCAGTCTGCTGGTTGGGGACCAACACTATGAACTAGAGCAGTCTGCTGGTTGGGGACCAACACTATGAACTAGAGCAGTCTGCTGGTTGGGGACCAACACTATGAACTAGAGCAGTCTGTTGGTTGGTGACCAACACTATGAACTAGAGCAGTCTGCTGGTTGGTGACCAACACTATGAACTAGAGCAGTCTGCTGGTTGGGGAAACTTGTTGTTGTGTTTATTGTGATGAAAACAGGACCAACACTATGAACTAGAGCAGTCTGCTGGTTGGGGACCAACACTATGAACTAGAGCAGTCTGCTGGTTGGTGACCAACACTATGAACTAGAGCAGTCTGCTGGTTGGTGACCAACACTATGAACTAGAGCAGTCTGCTGGTTGGTGACCAACACTATGAACTAGAGCAGTCTGCTGGTTGGTGACCAACACTATGAACTAGAGCAGTCTGCTGGTTGGGGAAACTTGTTGTTGTGTTTATTGTGATGAAAACAGGACCAACACTATGAACTAGAGCAGCCTGCTGGTTGGGGACCAACACTATGAACTAGAGCAGCCTGCTGGTTGGGGACCAATACTATGAACTAGAGCAGTCTGCTGGTTGGGGACCAATACTATGAACTAGAGCAGTCTGCTGGTTGGGGACCAATACTATGAACTAGAGCAGTCTGTTGGTTGGTGACCAACACTATGAACTAGAGCAGTCTGCTGGTTGGGGACCAATACTATGAACTAGAGCAGCCTGCTGGTTGGGGACCAATACTATGAACTAGAGCAGTCTGCTGGTTGGGGACCAACACTATGAACTAGAGCAGTCTGCTGGTTGGGGACCAATACTATGAACTAGAGCAGTCTGCTGGTTGGGGACCAATACTATGAACTAGAGCAGTCTGCTGGTTGGGGACCAACACTATGAACTAGAGCAGTCTGCTGGTTGGGGACCAATACTATGAACTAGAGCAGCCTGCTGGTTGGTGACCAACACTATGAACTAGAGCAGTCTGCTGGTTGGTGACCAACACTATGAACTAGAGCAGTCTGCTGGTTGGTGACCAACACTATGAACTAGAGCAGTCTGCTGGTTGGGGACCAACACTATGAACTAGAGCAGTCTGCTGGTTGGTGACCAACACTATGAACTAGAGCAGTCTGCTGGTTGGGGACCAACACTATGAACTAGAGCAGTCTGCTGGTTGGTGACCAACACTATGAACTAGAGCAGTCTGCTGGTTGGTGACCAACACTATGAACTAGAGCAGTCTGCTGGTTGGTGACCAACACTATGAACTAGAGCAGTCTGCTGGTTGGGGACCAACACTATGAACTAGAGCAGTCTGCTGGTTGGTGACCAACACTATGAACTAGAGCAGTCTGCTGGTTGGGGACCAACACTATGAACTAGAGCAGTCTGCTGGTTGGGGAAACTTGTTGTTGTGTTTATTGTGATGAAAACAGGTCCAACACTATGAACTAGAGCAGTCTGCTGGTTGGTGACCAACACTATGAACTAGAGCAGTCTGCTGGTTGGTGACCAACACTATGAACTAGAGCAGCCTGCTGGTTGGGGACCAACACTATGAACTAGAGCAGCCTGCTGGTTGGGGACCAATACTATGAACTAGAGCAGCCTGCTGGTTGGTGACCAACACTATGAACTAGAGCAGTCTGCTGGTTGGTGACCAACACTATGAACTAGAGCAGTCTGCTGGTTGGTGACCAACACTATGAACTAGAGCAGTCTGCTGGTTGGTGACCAACACTATGAACTAGAGCAGTCTGCTGGTTGGTGACCAACACTATGAACTAGAGCAGTCTGCTGGTTGGTGACCAACACTATGAACTAGAGCAGTCTGCTGGTTGGGGAAACTTGTTGTTGTGTTTATTGTGATGAAAACAGGACCAACACTATGAACTAGAGCAGTCTGCTGGTTGGGGACCAACACTATGAACTAGAGCAGTCTGCTGGTTGGGGACCAACACTATGAACTAGAGCAGTCTGCTGGTTGGTGACCAACACTATGAACTAGAGCAGTCTGCTGGTTGGGGACCAACACTATGAACTAGAGCAGTCTGCTGGTTGGTGACCAACACTATGAACTAGAGCAGTCTGCTGGTTGGGGACCAACATTATGAACTAGAGCAGTCTGCTGGTTGGTGACCAACACTATGAACTAGAGCAGTCTGCTGGTTGGTGACCAACACTATGAACTAGAGCAGTCTGCTGGTTGGTGACCAACACTATGAACTAGAGCAGTCTGCTGGTTGGTGACCAACACTATGAACTAGAGCAGTCTGCTGGTTGGTGACCAACACTATGAACTAGAGCAGTCTGCTGGTTGGTGACCAACACTATGAACTAGAGCAGTCTGCTGGTTGGTGACCAACACTATGAACTAGAGCAGTCTGCTGGTTGGTGACCAACACTATGAACTAGAGCAGTCTGCTGGTTGGTGACCAACACTATGAACTAGAGCAGTCTGCTGGTTGGGGACCAACACTATGAACTAGAGCAGTCTGCTGGTTGGTGACCAACACTATGAACTAGAGCAGTCTGCTGGTTGGTGACCAACACTATGAACTAGAGCAGTCTGCTGGTTGGGGAAACTTGTTGTTGTGTTTATTGTGATGAAGATGTGTGTCAGACATAGGGTAGCAAAATGAGGGTGTGTGTTTGTCTTCGTCTGTGAGAGAGAGAAAGAGAGATAGAGGGGAGGAGAGAGTGAGAAGAGGGAAGGAGATTGACAGAGAGAGAAGGAAGGAGGGAGAAAGGACAGGGAGAATAAGAGGGTGAGTGAAAGGGGGAGTAATTTAAAGCTCACCCTTGATGTGGTGCTGCTGTCACGTTTGCTATCTTTTCATATAAAAACACATCACAAGTCCCTCCCCCTCACTGCCTCACTTTAACCTAATAACTCCTTTATTCCTGTCATCTGTCGTTCCCCCATTCCTCTCCTCCCTCCTCCCTCCTCTAGTCATTTTTTGTCAGTCCCGTGCCAGATCTAGGCTGGGGTTGGCTCGTCTGCAGAGTTGTGATGGGTTGTTGAAAGTTGCTGCTCCCACCTGGACGTGAGGAGGACACCCGTATGGTGTTTATTCTGTGCTGTACTCCCTCTCTCCATATCCCTCTCTCTTTCTCTCCCTCACTCCATATCCCTCTCTCTTTCTCTCCCTCACTCCGTATCCCTCTCTCCTTCTCCCTCTCTTTTTCTCTCCCTCACTCCATATCTCTCTCTCCTTTTCCCTCTCTCTTTCTCTCCCTCACTCTGTATCCCTCTCTCCTTCTCCCTCTCTCTTTCTCTCCCTCACTCCATATCTCTCTCTCCTTCTCCCTCTCTTTTTCTCTCCCTCACTCCATATCTCTCTCTCCTTCTCCCTCTCTTTTTCTCTCCCTCACTCCATATCCCTCTCTCCTTCTCCCTCGCCTTCTCTCCCTCACTCCATATCCCCCTCTCCTTCTCCCTCTCTTTTTCTCTTCCTCTATCCATAGCTCTCTCTCCTTCTCCCTCTCTCCTTCTCTCCCTCTCTCCATATCCCTCTCTCCTTCTCTCCCTCTCTCCATATCCCTCTCTCCTTCTCTCCCTCACTCCATATCCCTCTCTCCTTCTCTCCCTCACTCCATATCCCTCTCTCTTTCTCTCCCTCTCTCCATATCTCTCTCTCCTTCTCCCTCTCTCCTTCTCTCCCTCACTCCATAGCCCTCTCTCCTTCTCTCCCTCTCTCCATATCTCTCTCTCCTTCTCCCTCTCTCCTTCTCTCCCTCACTCCATATCCCTCTCTCCTTCTCTCCCTCACTCCATATCCCTCTCTCTTTCTCTCCCTCTCTCCATATCTCTCTCTCCTTCTCCCTCTCTCCTTCTCTCCCTCACTCCATAGCCCTCTCTCCTTCTCTCCCTCTCTCCATATCCCTCTCTCCTTCTCTTTCCATCTCTCTCCCTCTCTCTCCCTCTCTCTCTCTCTCCATCTCTCTCTCCCCCCCTTACTCTCTCTCTCTCCATCTCTCTCTCTCCCCCTCTTACTCTCCCTCTCTATCCATCTCTCTCTCCTCTCCCTGCGCACGCTCGTGCACAGACACACAGACACACAGACACAGCAGGTTCCATCCCATAGGCGCTGACATGTTTTACGGCCCGCAGAGCTAAACGTATATAAAAAAGAAAGAAAAGCCAACATGTGAACGTACTGTAGCCCTGCTGTTCCATCCGTTTAACGGTTACAGGGATTCAATATTTTGGTTTCAGACCTACACAGTGCCAGTGTGCCATTGCCTGTAAATATATGGTTTTAATCATTTTCAATGCGTAGACAGGCGGCTTGAAGTGTACTAAAGTGTTTCCTGTAGCAGGTAACACTCAGACCCAGGCATGTAAGGGCACCACTGATCAACAGGTCCCTTTCTACTGGCTCACATGATTATCTTCCTGTCTACTGGGTCACATGATTATCTTCCTGTCTACTGGCTCACATGATTATCTTCCTGTCTACTGGGTCACATGATTATCTTCCTGTCTACTGGCTCACATGATTATCTTCCTGTCTACTGGCTCACATGATTATCTTCCTGTCTACTGGCTCACATGATTATCTTCCTGTCTACTGGCTCACATGATTATCTTCCTGTCTACTGGCTCACATGATTATCTTCCTGTCTACTGGCTCACATGATTATCTTCCTGTCTACTGGCTCACATGATTATCTTCCTGTCTACTGGCTCACATGATTATCTTCCTGTCTACTGGCTCACATGATTATCTTCCTGTCTACTGGCTCACATGATTATCTTCCTGTCTACTGGCTCACATGATTATCTTCCTGTCTACTGGCTCACATGATTATCTTCCTGTCTACTGGGTCACATGATTATCTTCCTGTCTACTGGCTCACATGATTATCTTCCTGTCTACTGGCTCACATGATTATCTTCCTGTCTACTGGGTCACATGATTATCTTCCTGTCTACTGGCTCACATGATTATCTTCCTGTCTACTGGGTCACATGATTATCTTCCTGTCTACTGGGTCACATGATTATCTCCCTGTCTACTGGTTCACATGATTATCTTCCTGTCTACTGGGTCACATGATTATCTTCCTGTCTACTGGGTCACATGATTATCTTCCTAGTAAGTCACATGATTATCTTCCCAGTAGGTCACATGATTATCTTCCCAGTAGGTTACATGAATATCTTCCCAGTAGATCACCACAGTAAGTGTGTATCGATCCCTCCCTGTCCAGACTTGACTCTCCACACCTCTGCCCTCTCCCTGTGTGTGTGTGTGTGTGTGTGTGTGTGTGTGTGTGTGTGTGTGTGTGTGTGTGTGTGTGTGTGTGTGTGTGTGTGTGTGTGTGTGTGTGTGTGTGTGTGTGTGTGTGTGTGTGTGTGTGTGTGTGTGTGAGTGTGTTTGTGTGAGTGTGTGTGTATTCTGCCTTTGCAGAGGTATCATTTTTATTGACAAACAGAGCACACAACAAGCTGCAGGGCATCTGTGTATTTTGGATTGGACGCTGGCAGCCCCCATTTCACCTTCCTCACTCCCCTTCTCAAAGCCTCTGACCCCCATTTCACTGTCCTCACTCCCCTTCTCAAAGCCTCTGACCCCCTTCTCACCGTCCTCACTCCCCTTCTCAAAGCCTCTGGCCCCCTTCTCACCGTCCTCACTCCCCTTCTCAAAGCCTCTGGCCCCCTTCTCACCGTCCTCACTCCCCTTCTCAAAGCCTCTGGCCCCCTTCTCACTGTCCTCACTCCCCTTCTCAAAGCCTCTGACCCCCTTCTCACTGTCCTCACTCCCCTTCTCAAAGCCTCTGGCCCCCTTCTCACCATCCTCACTCCCCTTCTCAAAGCCGCTGGCCCCATGCCCTCACTCCCCTTCTCACCTTCCTCACTCCCCTTCTCAAAGCCGCTGACCCCCTTCTCACCGTCCTCACTCCCCTTCTCAAAGCCTCTGGCCCCCTTCTCACTGTCCTCACTCCCCTTCTCAAAGCCTCTGACCCCCTTCTCACTGTCCTCACTCCCCTTCTCAAAGCCTCTGACCCCCATTTCACTGTCCTCACTCCCCTTCTCAAAGCCTCTGACCCCCTTCTCACTGTCCTCACTCCCCTTCTCAAAGCCTCTGACCCCCATTTGTCCTCACTCCCCTTCTCAAAGCCTCTGACCCCCATTTCACTGTCCTCACTCCCCTTCTCAAAGCTGCTGACCCCCCCTTCTCACCGTCCTCACTCCCCTTCTCAAAGCCTCTGGCCCCATTTCACTCTCTGGACATGACCTACACACAGAGACCCAGACCCTGACAGGAGAAGTCTAGTCTTCCATTGACAATCAATGTATGATTTCATTAAAGGCCTAGTGCAGTCAAAAACTTGATTTCCTGTTTTTTTATATATATTTCCACACTATGAGGTAGGAATAATACTGTGAGATTGTGAAAACTATGAGAATCAAATTTTTGTGTAAGAGCCTGTTTTGGTGGGATGGACTTTTTGCCTGCCTGGTTCAAGTTTTATTAGTCATATGTAGGGGATACGCATGGCGTACATTGTCCAACGAGTTCATAACCTTTCTGCCAATAACAGCTAGCTTTCAGTTTCCCCCTCCCCACTCAGACCACTCCCAGACAGTCCTAGCAAAATTCTTGCTTCAGAAATTGTTCTTTGCTAAAAATCTATTTTTGTTTATTTTTGAAAATGTTATTTGTTACCCAGAAAGGATGTGATATTGAGATAAAAGAGGCTGCATTGGACCTTTAAGCAAAAGCCATTCTAGTAGGCTATACTCTTCACAAGTTCTGGTTCGGCCCAAACAGATGAAGCCCATGGGAAAAGCAGCCAGCCAGTCAGCTGTGTACTTTACTGAGGAAGATGGGGCGGTAAATGGCAGTGGTAGCCAGCCAGCCAGTCAGTAAGCCAGCCAGTCAGCTGTGTACTTTACTGAGGAAGATGGGGCGGTAAATGGCAGTGGTAGCCAGCCAGCCAGTCAGCTGTGTACTTTACTGAGGAAGATGGGGCGGTAAATGGCAGTGGTAGCCAGCCAGCCAGTCAGTAAGCCAGCCAGTCAGCCAGCCAGCCAGCCAGTCAGTAAGCCAGTCAGCCAGCCAGTCAGTAAGCCAGCCAGTCAGCCAGCCAGCCAGTCAGTAAGCCAGTCAGCCAGCCAGTGGTTTGTCATGTTGATATCCCTTCTCTTCCCAGTCCCCGGCTTGACCTTGGAGCTGCTGTGTTTCTGCCTGACTTAACCAATTGGAGAGGCGGAGGGAGGGAGTCCGCCCAGGATTTTATGACCGGCCTGCTGTATGTTTCACTTGGTCTGCTGGTGTTCCAGTAAAGAGGACCTTCTCTCAGCTCTGTACAGATTACAGGAAAGGCTCTTAATTTGACTCATTCCCGCTGAAGTGTGTTTGGGGCAGCAGCTGTTGAGCAGGCTCAGTGTAACATCATTCCAGGGATGACCGGTGTCAGACTCAGTGTAACATCATGACCGGTGTCAGGCTCAGTGTAACATCGTTCCAGGAATGACCGGTGTCAGGCTCAGTGTAACATCATGACCGGTGTCAGGCTCAGTGTAACATCATTCCAGGGATGACCGGTGTCAGACTCAGTGTAACATCATTCCAGGAATGACCGGTGTCAGACTCAGTGTAACATCATTCCAGGGATGACCGGTGTCAGACTCAGTGTAACATCATTCCAGGGATGACCGGTGTCTCAGTGTAACATCATGACCGGTGTCAGACTCAGTGTAACATCATTCCAGGAATGACCGGTGTCAGACTCAGTGTAACATCATTCCAGGGATGACCGGTGTCAGACTCAGTGTAACATCATTCCAGGGATGACCGGTGTCAGTGGATGGGAGGTATATATATATTTTTAAATCTATTTAACCTTTCTTTAACTAGTCAGCTAAGAACAAATAATTTATTACAATGACGGCTACCTGCCTCTAACCACTAACCACCTGCCGCCCCGTATAACTGAAGTTTAAGGCCTAGTTTGACTGGGTGGTTATCTGCATGAGCAGGGTCTAGACGGGAGCAGGGCCTAGACAGGAGCAGGGTCTTGACGGGAGCAGGGTCTAGACGGGAGCAGGGCCTAGACAGGAGCAGGGTCTAGACGGGAGCAGGGCCTAGACGGGACGGGAGCAGGGCCTAGACGGGAACAGGGTCTAGACGGGAGAAAGGCCTAGACGGGAGCAGGGCATAGACGGGAGCAGGGCCTAGACGGGACGGGAGCAGGGCCTAGACGGGAGCAGGGTCCAGACGGGAACAGGGTCTAGACGGGAGCAGGGTCTAGACGGGAGCAGGGCCTAGACGGGAGCAGGGTCTAGATGGGAGCAGGGCCTAGACGGGAGCAGGGTCTAGACGGGAGCAGGGCCTAGACGGGAGCAGGGCCTAGACGGGAGCAGGGTCTAGACGGGAGCAGGGCCTAGACGGGACGGGAGCAGGGTCTAGACGGGAGCAGGGCCTAGACGGGAGCAGGGTCTAGACTGGAGCAGGGCCTAGACGGGACGGGAGCAGGGTCTAGACGGGAGCAGGGCCTAGACGGGACGGGAGCAGGGTCTAGACGGGAGCAGGGCCTAGACGGGAGCAGGATGGGAGCAGGGTCTAGACAGGAGCAGGATGGGAGCAGGGTCTAGACAGGAGTGTCCTTATGGTGGAATGAGTTTATGAGCAGATTTATGAGGAGAAATGTCCTTGAGGGCCACAGTTGTACACACACACACACACACACACACACACACACACACACACACACACACACACACACACACACACACAAACACTTTCTCTCTCTCTCAGTTGCTTATTGTGTATTCTCTTGAAGTACAAAGTAACACCCGGCTGACCTTGACTACCCAGGTGCCTTTCTTCAGTCCATCTCCAGGTTATCTCCTAAACACCCACATTTGTCTCATCCAATGTTACAAGAATTTAACATTACTCCTGGTTGTTCTCTCCATTCTCCTCTGAGAAAAACAGCAAATGATCTTCAGGGACCTTGAGAAGACTAGCCGTTAGGTTATCAGCTGTGTTCTGTCTCCGCTCCCCTCGGCTGCTCTGACAGAAGACATCAGAACAGAGAGATGCCAGAGCAGGGGGATGGCTGCCTTGTGTTCCTCTCACACAGATCCTCACAGGACTTTATCATATTACACTCAGCCAGCAGAGAACACACAGGTCACCACCCCTCTGCTCTGCTCTCCACTCAACCCTCCACCATGCCCTGGACAGAGAGAGAGAGAGAGAGAGAGAGAGAGAGAGAGAGAGAGAGAGAGAGAGAGAGAGAGAGAGAGACAGACAGAGACAGAGAGAGAGAGAGAGAGAGAGAGAGAGAGAGAGAGAGAGAGAGAGAGAGAGAGAGAGAGAGAGAGACAGACAGACAGAGAGAGAGAGACAGAGAGAGAGAGAGAGAGAGAGAGAGAGAGAGAGAGAGAGAGAGAGAGAGAGAGAGAGAGACAGAGAGAGAGAGAGAGACAGAGAGAGAGAGACAGAGAGAGATGCTGGGTTCTCAATACACTGAGAAAAGACAGCGAGACAAGAGACAACTGGACATTCCAGTGAGCATGCTAGGATACTGATTTATGGGTGTCTCTGACAGAGGGAGGGGTGAACAGAGGGAGGAGAGAGACAGACGGAGTCAAGGGGATTGGGTGCTGGGGGTTGTATCCAAAAGAAGAGAAGGGAGAATTGGGAGGAAGTCCATTTTTAAAGAAGAAGGAGGGAAGGTAGGAAGGAGAGTGGGAGGTGATGAGGGAGGACAGGAATATGGAGCTAAAGCAATGGGGGAAAGGATGGAGAGACAAAGAGATGATGGAGAGGGTATGAGGACGGAGAGAGAAAACGGGGGATGAAAGTGAAAAGGAGAGACAGCGGACAAAATCTGTAGTGATGAATCTGAGCTGCTCTCAGAGTTATACGGTGTCATGGGGGGGGGTTCTGAGTGCTCCGTGTAAGTTCATGTTTCAGTGTGTCTGTGTGTGTCAGTGTCTACATACTGTACGTCTACGTCAGTGTGTCTGTGTGTGTCAGTGTCAACATACTGTACGTCTACGTGTGTGTGTGTGTCAGTGTCTACATACTGTACGTCTACGTGTGTCTGTGTGTGTCAATGTCTACATACTGTACGTCAGTGTGTCTGTGTGTGTCAGTGTCAACATACTGTACGTCTACGTGTGTGTGTGTGTCAGTGTCTACATACTGTCGTCTACGTGTGTGTGTGTCAGTGTCTACATACTGTACGTCTACGTGTGTGTGTCAGTGTCTACATACTGTACGTCTACGTGTGTGTGTGTGTCAGTGTCTACATACTGTACGTCTATGTGTGTGTGTCAGTGTCTACATACTGTACGTCTATGTGTGTGTGTGTGTGTGTGTGTCAGTGTCAACATACTGTAGTCTACGTGTGTGTGTGTGTCAGTGTCTACATACTGTACGTCTACGTGTGTCTGTGTGTGTCAGTGTCTACATACTGTACGTCTACGTCAGTGTGTCTGTGTGTGTCAGTGTCAACATACTGTACGTCTACGTGTGTGTGTGTGTCAGTGTCTACATACTGTATGTCTACGTGTGTGTGTGTCAGTGTCTACATACTGTACGTCTACGTGTGTGTGTCAGTGTCTACATACTGTACGTCTACGTGTGTGTGTGTGTGTGTCAGTGTCTACATACTGTACGTCTATGTGTGTGTGTGTGTGTGTCAGTGTCTACATACTGTACGTCTATGTGTGTGTGTGTGTGTGTGTGTGTCAGTGTCTACATACTGTACGTCTATGTGTGTGTGTGTGTTCTCCTCGGTCTTAGCTCAAACTTGTTGCTATCTCAGCTAAAGCAAACTAATCAAACATGTCTTCCCAGTTAGACAGAACACGGTAGCCCACGGTATCCCCCCCTAACCATAACGCAGTTGGTTTTAAGGCAGGGGGAGACCACCCAGCACTTGGTTATGAGGCGTCCTTTGATGTGGCTAGGGGCATATGTGTGGTGTGCTGGGTATAGTCCCCTCCTTCAACACACTCACAAAACACACTTTAACTGCCTCCTGTGTGGCGTCACTGCACATAGCCTTGAACCAGTGGGATATACAGGGAACACACGCACACACACACACACACGCACGCACGCACGCACACACACACACACACACACACACACACACACAGCACACACACACACACACACACACACACACACACACACACACACACACACACACACACACACACACACACACACACACACACACACATGCTTGTGCGTGCAAACACACACAGAGCAAGCGAGAGAAAGTGACTCCGTCCCCTGTGCCAGGCGTTGCCAGTCTGGAGCCTTCTGGTCACCCCGGGGGAAGGAACATCTGCCCAAGGTTTAAACCATGTCTTCATTTGCCAATTAAGTTGAAAAGTTAAAGGGGAGTAATTACAGAGAATTGCTGAACACTTGTTTCTAACCTTATTTTCCAACTACATGGCATGCGTGTGTGTGAGTATGTGTCTGAGGACCATTTTCCTTTGTCGAAAAATGGCACGCAACAGTTAGTCACCAAGCCAATCCAAACCATGCTTACGGGACATAAAACCCAAGGATTCAGTCAGATCAGTCATCAGCTGTAAAACTAACCCCATCCAGAACATTCCATTTGATGTTTCCAGTGAAAATGGATGAGTGTGAAAATCCTGTTTGGAAGGAGACCTGTGAGACGAAGTGGAGAACATTGAAACTTAGTCATATTTAAAGTGGAACTGACAGCATTTTAGCAACGTTAAATGTTATTAAAATGTGTTCATATACCCCCCAGGAAGGATATACATATACCCCCCCAGGAAGGATATACATATACCCCCCAGGAAGGATATACATATACCCCCCCAGGAAGGATATACATATACCCCCCAGGAAGGATATACATATACCCCCCCAGGAAGGATATACATATACACCCCCAGGAAGGATATACATATACCCCCCCAGGAAGGATATACATATACCCCCCCAGGAAGGATATACATATACCCCCCCAGGAAGGATATACATATACCCCCCCAGGAAGGATATACATATACCCCCCCAGGAAGGATATACATATACCCCCCCAGGAAGGATATACATATACACCCCCAGGAAGGATATACATATACCCCCCAGGAAGGATATACATATACCCCCCCAGGAAGGATATACATATACCCCCCCCAGGAAGGATATACATATACCCCCCCAGGAAGGATATACATATACCCCCCAGGAAGGATATACATATACCCCCCAGGAAGGATATACATATACCCCCCCAGGAAGGATATACATATACCCCCCAGGAAGGATATACATATACCCCCCCAGGAAGGATATACATATACACCCCCAGGAAGGATATACATATACCCCCCCAGGAAGGATATACATATACCCCCCCAGGAAGGATATACATATACTCCCCCAGGAAGGATATACATATACCCCCCCAGGAAGGATATACATATACCCCCCCAGGAAGGATATACATATACCCCCCCAGGAAGGATATACATATACACCCCCAGGAAGGATATACATATACCCCCCAGGAAGGATATACATATACCCCCCCAGGAAGGATATACATATACCCCCCCCAGGAAGGATATACATATACCCCCCCAGGAAGGATATACATATACCCCCCAGGAAGGATATGACACCTTTCTTTACATTCTCTAACAAGCAAGCACTTACATATGGTCATTTTCACATTTTCATAAAATCATAGAATGTTTGGCAATTACTTTTAGTAAAGCATTTGTGAAAATTCAATAGCAATATAGAGTAGGGAACGCGGCCGTGCGTGAGAAACCAGAATCTCTGGTTGATGAAACTAAGATTGAACTCTTTGGTCTGAATGCCAAGCGTGACATCTGGAGGAAACCTGGCACCATCCCTCCAGTGAAGCATGGTGGTGGCAGCATCATGCTGCAGGGATGTTTTTCAGTGGCAGGGACTGGGAGACTAGTCAGGATTGAGGCAAAGATGAACGGCGCAAAGTACAGAGAGATCCATGATGAAAACCTGCTCCAGAGCACTCAGGACCTCAGACTGGGGCGACAGTTCACCTTCCAACAGGACAACGACCCTAAGCGCACAGTCAAGACAACGCAGGAATGGCTTCGGGACAAGTCTCGGAATGTCCTTGAATGGCCCAGCCAGAACCCGGACTTGAACCCAATCTAACATATCTGAAGAAACCTGAAAATAGCTGTGCAGCAACGCTCCCCATCCAACCTGACAGAGCTTGAGAGGATCTGTAGAGACGAATGGGAGAAACTTCCAAAATAGATACAGTGATCCCTCGCCACTTCGCGGTTCACTTATCGCGGATTCGCTATTTCGCGGATTTTCATAATGCATTTTTTATTTTTTTTTGGTGCATTGTGCTCTGCATTCTGATTCGCTAAAAACTCACTCCCGCTTCTTGTATCAAAACATGCTACGAATTGTGCTATCATTTTGTCGTCTCGTGCAGTTATGTGTACGTACATAAAACAGCTTGGCAAATTTACATTAAGTTGGCCAGGAAGGAAGGAAGGACTAACGCTTGGTCGCTTAGCAACCATGGTGCGAATGGCCACTGAACTTAAGCGAGTAGCTGAGGAATGGGACCCTTTGACGAGCCGTTCATTACAGTTCTCCAACGTAATCGATGGTGGCATGTCGGTGTACAAGGATCTTTTTGCAAAGAAGAAAAAAGAGCGACAACAGCTGCCTATCACTATGCTCTTCTCCCGAACAAACACACCTGCACCGCGGGCTTCAGAAGAAGAGAACACTGCAGAGCGCAGTCAGGATGCAGCGGCCCAGTCTGAAGAGCAGTGAAACGGCCTACACGTGAGTCACTGTATTTGTATACATGTAATAGTTGCTAATTGTAAAAAAAAAAGAAGTTTTCTATTTCGCGGATTTCACTTATCGCGGGTCATTTTCGGAACGTAACCCCCGCGATAAACGAGGGATTACTGTACAGTTGAAATGCCAAGCTTGTAGCGTCATACCTAAGAAGACGCGAGGCTGTAATCGCTGCCAAAGGTGCTTCAACAAAGTACTGAGTAAAGGGTCTGAATACTTACGTAAATATGATATTTACGTTTTTTCTTATTGTGTGTAGATTGATGAGGGAAAAAAACTATGTAATACATTTTAGAATAAGGCTGTAACCTAACCAAATGTGGAAAAAGTCAAGTGGTCTGAATACTCTCATGCATTGAACTGCATCCATCTATTCTGCCAACAACGCCTTACTGCATGTCAGGGAATTTTGAGTCAAATAGAACCTATTTTTAAATCCTCTTATAAAGTTGGTTTTGAAGCATAAACTGGGAATTTGATATTTTTGACTGATGTTATGATTGCCTGTTTTTTTCCTTCATATCAGCAAAGTAGTTAAACCACTGAGTTCTACTTTAAAGTCATTCAAGTTATTTGTCTTGGAAACTAGTCATAGTTAATGTTGTATTAACGTTATTAACGTTGGAAACTAGTCATAGTTAATGTTGTATTAACGTTATTAACGTTGGAAACTAGTCATAGTTAATGTTGTATTAACGTTATTAAGGTTGGAAACTAGTCATAGTTAATGTTGTATTAACGTTATTAACGTTGGAAACTAGTCATAGTTAATGTTGTATTAACGTTATTAACGTTGGAAACTAGTCATAGTTAATGTTGTATTAACGTTATTAACGTTGGAAACTAGTCATAGTTAATGTTGTATTAACGTTATTAAGGTTGGAAACTAGTCATAGTTAATGTTGTATTAACGTTATTAACGTTGGAAACTAGTCATAGTTAATGTTGTATTAACGTTATTATGTGTTTTGCCGTTCGCTAATGAACAGATTCTATGGTCCTCTACCCTCCCTACTGTATGGTCCTCTACCCTCCCTACTGTATGGTCTACCCTCCCTACTGTATGGTCCTCTACCCTCCCTACTGTATGGTCCTCTACCCTCCCTACTGTATGTTCTACCCTCCCTACTGTATGGTCCTCTACCCTCCCTACTGTATGGTCCTCTACCCTCCCTACTGTATGGTCCTCTACCCTCCCTACTGTATGGTCCTCTACCCTCCCTACTGTATGGTCCTCTACCCTCCCTACTGTATGGTCCTCTACCCTCCCTACTGTATGGTCCTCTACCCTCCCTACTGTATGGTCCTCTACCCTCCCTACTGTATGGTCCTCTACCCTCCCTACTGTATGGTCCTCTACCCTCCCTACTGTATGGTCCTCTACCCTCCCTACTGTATGGTCCTCTACCCTCCCTACTGTATGGTCCTCTACCCTCCCTACTGTATGGTCCTCTACCCTCCCTACTGTATGGTTCTCTACCCTCCCTACTGTATGATCCTCTACCCTCCCTACTGTATGGTTCTCTACCCTCCCTACTGTATGGTCCTCTACCCTCCCTACTGTATGGTCCTCTACCCTCCCTACTGTATGGTCCTCTACCCTCCCTACTGTATGGTCCTCTACCTTCCCTACTGTATGGTCCCCTACCCTCCCTACTGTATGGTCCTCTACCCTCCCTACTGTATGGTCCTCTACCCTCCCTACTGTATGGTCCTCTACCCTCCCTACTGTATGGTCCTCTACCCTCCCTACTGTATGGTCCCCTACCCTCCCTACTGTATGGTCCTCTACCCTCCCTACTGTATGGTCCTCTACCCTCCCTACTGTATGGTCCCCTACCCTCCCTACTGTATGGTCCTCTACCCTCCCTACTGTATGGTCCTCTACCCTCCCTACTGTATGGTCTTCTACCCTCCCTACTGTATGGTTCTCTACCCTCCCTACTGTATGGTCCTCTACCCTCCCTACTGTATGGTCCTCTACCCTCCCTACTGTATGGTCTACCCTCCCTACTGTATGGTCCCCTACCCTCCCTACTGTATGGTCCTCTACCCTCCCTACTGTATGGTCCTCTACCCTCCCTACTGTATGGTCTACCCTCCCTACTGTATGATCCTCTACCCTCCCTACTGTATGGTCTACCCTCCCTACTGTATGGTCCTCTACCCTCCCTACTGTATGGTCTACCCTCCCTACTGTATGGTCCTCTACCCTCCCTACTGTATGGTCCTCTACCCTCCCTACTGTATGGTCCTCTACCCTCCCTACTGTATGGTCCTCTACCCTCCCTACTGTATGGTCCCCTACCCTCCCTACTGTATGGTCCTCTACCCTCCCTACTGTATGGTCTACCCTCCCTACTGTATGGTCTACCCTCCCTACTGTATGGTCCCCTACCCTCCCTACTGTATGGTCCTCTACCCTCCCTACTGTATGGTCCTCTACCCTCCCTACTGTATGGTCCTCTACCCTCCCTACTGTATGGTCCTCTACCCTCCCTACTGTATGGTCTACCCTCCCTACTGTATGGTCTACCCTCCCTACTGTATGGTCCCCTACCCTCCCTACTGTATGGTCCTCTACCCTCCCTACTGTATGGTCCTCTACCCTCCCTACTGTATGGTCCTCTACCCTCCCTACTGTATGGTCCTCTACCCTCCCTACTGTATGGTCTACCCTCCCTACTGTATGGTCTACCCTCCCTACTGTATGGTCCTCTACCCTCCCTACTGTATGGTCCTCTACCCTCCCTACTGTATGGTCTACCCTCCCTACTGTATGGTCCTCTACCCTCCCTACTGTATGGTCTACCCTCCCTACTGTATGGTCCTCTACCCTCCCTACTGTATGGTCTACCCTCCCTACTGTATGGTCCTCTACCCTCCCTACTGTATGGTCCTCTACCCTCCCTACTGTATGGGCCTCTACCCTCCCTACTGTATGGTCCTCTACCCTCCCTACTGTATGGTCCTCTACCCTCCCTACTGTATGGTCCCCTACCCTCCCTACTGTATGGTCCTCTACCCTCCCTACTGTATGGTCTACCCTCCCTACTGTATGGTCTACCCTCCCTACTGTATGGTCCCCTACCCTCCCTACTGTATGGTCCTCTACCCTCCCTACTGTATGGTCCTCTACCCTCCCTACTGTATGGTCCTCTACCCTCCCTACTGTATGGTCCCCTACCCTCCCTACTGTATGGTCCTCTACCCTCCCTACTGTATGGTCTACCCTCCCTACTGTATGGTCCTCTACCCTCCCTACTGTATGGTCCTCTACCCTCCCTACTGTATGGGCCTCTACCCTCCCTACTGTATGGTCCTCTACCCTCCCTACTGTATGGTCCTCTACCCTCCCTACTGTATGGTCCCCTACCCTCCCTACTGTATGGTCCTCTACCCTCCCTACTGTATGGTCTACCCTCCGTACTGTATGGTCTACCCTCCCTACTGTATGGTCCCCTACCCTCCCTACTGTATGGTCCTCTACCCTCCCTACTGTATGGTCCTCTACCCTCCCTACTGTATGGTCCTCTACCCTCCCTACTGTATGGTCCCCTACCCTCCCTACTGTATGGTCCTCTACCCTCCCTACTGTATGGTCTACCCTCCCTACTGTATGGTCCTCTACCCTCCCTACTGTATGGTCCTCTACCCTCCCTACTGTATGGTCCTCTACCCTCCCTACTGTATGGTCCTCTACCCTCCCTAATGTATGGTCCCCTACCCTCCCTACTGTATGGTCTACCCTCCCTACTGTATGGTCTACCCTCCCTACTGTATGGTCCTCTACCCTCCCTGCTGTATGGTCCTCTACCCTCCCTACTGTATGGTCCTCTACCCTCCCTACTGTATGGTCCCCTACCCTCCCTACTGTATGGTCCTCTACCCTCCCTACTATATGGTCCTCTACCCTCCCTACTGTATGGTCCTCTACCCTCCCTACTGTATGGTCCTCTACCCTCCCTACTGTATGGTCCTCTACCCTCCCTAATGTATGGTCCTCTACCCTCCCTACTGTATGGTCCTCTACCCTCCCTACTGTATGGTCCTCTACCCTCCCTACTGTATGGTCCTCTACCCTCCCTACTGTATGGTCCTCTACCCTCCCTACTGTATGGTCCCCTACCCTCCCTACTGTATGGTCCTCTACCCTCCCTACTGTATGGTCCTCTACCCTCCCTACTTTATGGTCCTCTACCCTCCCTATGGTCCTCTACCCTCCCTACTGTATGGTCCCCTACCCTCCCTACTGTATGGTCCTCTACCCTCCCTACTGTATGGTCTACCCTCCCTACTGTATGGTCTACCCTCCCTACTGTATGGTCCCCTACCCTCCCTACTGTATGGTCCTCTACCCTCCCTACTGTATGGTCCCCTACCCTCCCTACTGTATGGTCCTCTACCCTCCCTACTGTATGGTCCTCTACCCTCCCTACTGTATGGTCCTCTACCCTCCCTACTGTATGGTCCTCTACCCTCCCTACTGTATGGTCCCCTACCCTCCCTACTGTATGGTCCTCTACCCTCCCTACTGTATGGTCCTCTACCCTCCCTACTTTATGGTCCTCTACCCTCCCTATGGTCCTCTACCCTCCCTACTGTATGGTCCCCTACCCTCCCTACTGTATGGTCCTCTACCCTCCCTACTGTATGGTCTACCCTCCCTACTGTATGGTCTACCCTCCCTACTGTATGGTCCCCTACCCTCCCTACTGTATGGTCCTCTACCCTCCCTACTGTATGGTCCCCTACCCTCCCTACTGTATGGTCCTCTACCCTCCCTACTGTATGGTCCTCTACCCTCCCTACTGTATGGTCCCCTACCCTCCCTACTGTATGGTCCCCTACCCTCCCTACTGTATGGTCTACCCTCCCTACTGTATGGTCCTCTACCCTCCCTACTGTATGGTCCCCTACCCTCCCTACTGTATGGTCCTCTACCCTCCCTACTGTATGGTCTACCCTCCCTACTGTATGGTCCTCTACCCTCCCTACTGTATGGTCCTCTACCCTCCCTACTGTATGGTCCTCTACCCTCCCTACTGTATGGTCTACCCTCCCTATGGTCCTCTACCCTCCCTACTGTATGGTCCCCTACCCTCCCTACTGTATGGTCCTCTACCCTCCCTACTGTATGGTCTACCCTCCCTACTGTATGGTCTACCCTCCCTACTGTATGGTCCCCTACCCTCCCTACTGTATGGTCCTCTACCCTCCCTACTGTATGGTCCCCTACCCTCCCTACTGTATGGTCCTCTACCCTCCCTACTGTATGGTCCTCTACCCTCCCTACTGTATGGTCCTCTACCCTCCCTACTGTATGGTCCTCTACCCTCCCTACTGTATGGTCCCCTACCCTCCCTACTGTATGGTCCTCTACCCTCCCTACTGTATGGTCCTCTACCCTCCCTACTGTATGGTCCCCTACCCTCCCTACTGTATGGTCCTCTACCCTCCCTACTATATGGTCCTCTACCCTCCCTACTGTATGGTCCTCTACCCTCCCTACTGTATGGTCCTCTACCCTCCCTACTGTATGGTCCTCTACCCTCCCTAATGTATGGTCCTCTACCCTCCCTACTGTATGGTCCTCTACCCTCCCTACTGTATGGTCCTCTACCCTCCCTACTGTATGGTCCTCTACCCTCCCTACTGTATGGTCCTCTACCCTCCCTACTGTATGGTCCCCTACCCTCCCTACTGTATGGTCCTCTACCCTCCCTACTGTATGGTCCTCTACCCTCCCTACTTTATGGTCCTCTACCCTCCCTATGGTCCTCTACCCTCCCTACTGTATGGTCCCCTACCCTCCCTACTGTATGGTCCTCTACCCTCCCTACTGTATGGTCTACCCTCCCTACTGTATGGTCTACCCTCCCTACTGTATGGTCCCCTACCCTCCCTACTGTATGGTCCTCTACCCTCCCTACTGTATGGTCCCCTACCCTCCCTACTGTATGGTCCTCTACCCTCCCTACTGTATGGTCCTCTACCCTCCCTACTGTATGGTCCTCTACCCTCCCTACTGTATGGTCCTCTACCCTCCCTACTGTATGGTCCCCTACCCTCCCTACTGTATGGTCCTCTACCCTCCCTACTGTATGGTCCTCTACCCTCCCTACTTTATGGTCCTCTACCCTCCCTATGGTCCTCTACCCTCCCTACTGTATGGTCCCCTTCCCTCCCTACTGTATGGTCCTCTACCCTCCCTACTGTATGGTCTACCCTCCCTACTGTATGGTCCCCTACCCTCCCTACTGTATGGTCCTCTACCCTCCCTACTGTATGGTCCCCTACCCTCCCTACTGTATGGTCCTCTACCCTCCCTACTGTATGGTCCTCTACCCTCCCTACTGTATGGTCCCCTACCCTCCCTACTGTATGGTCCCCTACCCTCCCTACTGTATGGTCTACCCTCCCTACTGTATGGTCCTCTACCCTCCCTACTGTATGGTCCCCTACCCTCCCTACTGTATGGTCCTCTACCCTCCCTACTGTATGGTCTACCCTCCCTACTGTATGGTCCTCTACCCTCCCTACTGTATGGTCCTCTACCCTCCCTACTGTATGGTCCTCTACCCTCCCTACTGTATGGTCTACCCTCCCTATGGTCCTCTACCCTCCCTACTGTATGGTCCCCTACCCTCCCTACTGTATGGTCCTCTACCCTCCCTACTGTATGGTCTACCCTCCCTACTGTATGGTCTACCCTCCCTACTGTATGGTCCCCTACCCTCCCTACTGTATGGTCCTCTACCCTCCCTACTGTATGGTCCCCTACCCTCCCTACTGTATGGTCCTCTACCCTCCCTACTGTATGGTCCTCTACCCTCCCTACTGTATGGTCCTCTACCCTCCCTACTGTATGGTCCTCTACCCTCCCTACTGTATGGTCCCCTACCCTCCCTACTGTATGGTCCTCTACCCTCCCTACTGTATGGTCCTCTACCCTCCCTACTTTATGGTCCTCTACCCTCCCTATGGTCCTCTACCCTCCCTACTGTATGGTCCCCTACCCTCCCTACTGTATGGTCCTCTACCCTCCCTACTGTATGGTCTACCCTCCCTACTGTATGGTCTACCCTCCCTACTGTATGGTCCCCTACCCTCCCTACTGTATGGTCCTCTACCCTCCCTACTGTATGGTCCCCTACCCTCCCTACTGTATGGTCCTCTACCCTCCCTACTGTATGGTCCTCTACCCTCCCTACTGTATGGTCCCCTACCCTCCCTACTGTATGGTCCCCTACCCTCCCTACTGTATGGTCTACCCTCCCTACTGTATGGTCCTCTACCCTCCCTACTGTATGGTCCCCTACCCTCCCTACTGTATGGTCCTCTACCCTCCCTACTGTATGGTCTACCCTCCCTACTGTATGGTCCTCTACCCTCCCTACTGTATGGTCCTCTACCCTCCCTACTGTATGGTCCTCTACCCTCCCTACTGTATGGTCCTCTACCCTCCCTACTGTATGGTCCTCTACCCTCCCTACTGTATGGTCCTCTACCTTCCCTACTGTATGGTCCTCTACCCTCCCTACTGTATGGTCTACCCTCCCTACTGTATGGTCCTCTACCCTCCCTACTGTATGGTCCCCTACCCTCCCTACTGTATGGTCCTCTACCCTCCCTACTGTATGGTCCTCTACCCTCCCTACTGTATGGTCCTCTACCCTCCCTACTGTATGGTCCTCTACCCTCCCTACTGTATGGTCCTCTACCCTCCCTACTGTATGGTCCCCTACCCTCCCTACTGTATGGTCCTCTACCCTCCCTACTGTATGGTCCTCTACCCTCCCTACTTTATGGTCCTCTACCCTCCCTATGGTCCTCTACCCTCCCTACTGTATGGTCCCCTACCCTCCCTACTGTATGGTCCTCTACCCTCCCTACTGTATGGTCTACCCTCCCTACTGTATGGTCTACCCTCCCTACTGTATGGTCCCCTACCCTCCCTACTGTATGGTCCTCTACCCTCCCTACTGTATGGTCCTCTACCCTCCCTACTGTATGGTCCTCTACCCTCCCTACTGTATGGTCCTCTACCCTCCCTACTGTATGGTCCTCTACCCTCCCTACTGTATGGTCCTCTACCCTCCCTACTGTATGGTCCCCTACCCTCCCTACTGTATGGTCCTCTACCCTCCCTACTGTATGGTCCTCTACCCTCCCTACTTTATGGTCCTCTACCCTCCCTATGGTCCTCTACCCTCCCTACTGTATGGTCCCCTACCCTCCCTACTGTATGGTCCTCTACCCTCCCTACTGTATGGTCTACCCTCCCTACTGTATGGTCTACCCTCCCTACTGTATGGTCCCCTACCCTCCCTACTGTATGGTCCTCTACCCTCCCTACTGTATGGTCCCCTACCCTCCCTACTGTATGGTCCTCTACCCTCCCTACTGTATGGTCCTCTACCCTCCCTACTGTATGGTCCTCTACCCTCCCTACTGTATGGTCCTCTACCCTCCCTACTGTATGGTCCTCTACCCTCCCTAATGTATGGTCCCCTACCCTCCCTACTGTATGGTCTACCCTCCCTACTGTATGGTCTATCCTCCCTACTGTATGGTCCTCTACCCTCCCTACTGTATGGTCCCCTACCCTCCCTACTGTATGGTCCTCTACCCTCCCTACTGTATGGTCCTCTACCCTCCCTAATGTATGGTCCTCTACCCTCCCTACTGTATGGTCCTCTACCCTCCCTAATGTATGGTCCTCTACCCTCCCTACTGTATGGTCCCCTACCCTCCCTACTGTATGGTCCTCTACCCTCCCTACTGTATGGTCCTCTACCCTCCCTACTGTATGGTCCTCTACCCTCCCTACTGTATGGTCCTCTACCCTCCCTACTGTATGGTCCTCTACCCTCCCTACTGTATGGTCCTCTACCCTCCCTACTGTATGGTCTACCCTCCCTACTGTATGGTCCTCTACCCTCCCTACTGTATGGTCCTCTACCCTCCCTACTGTATGGCCCTCTACCCTCCCTACTGTATGGTCCTCTACCCTCCCTACTGTATGGTCCTCTACCCTCCCTACTGTATGGTCCTCTACCCTCCCTACTGTATGGTCCCCTACCCTCCCTACTGTATGGTCCTCTACCCTCCCTACTGTATGGTCTACCCTCCCTACTGTATGGTCCTCTACCCTCCCTACTGTATGGTCCTCTACCCTCCCTACTGTATGGTCCTCTACCCTCCCTACTGTATGGTCCTCTACCCTCCCTACTGTATGGTCCTCTACCCTCCCTACTGTATGGTCCTCTACCTTCCCTACTGTATGGTCCTCTACCCTCCCTACTGTATGGTCTACCCTCCCTACTGTATGGTCCTCTACCCTCCCTACTGTATGGTCCCCTACCCTCCCTACTGTATGGTCCTCTACCCTCCCTACTGTATGGTCCTCTACCCTCCCTACTGTATGGTCCTCTACCCTCCCTACTGTATGGTCCCCTACCCTCCCTACTGTATGGTCCTCTACCCTCCCTACTGTATGGTCCTCTACCCTCCCTACTTTATGGTCCTCTACCTTCCCTATGGTCCTCTACCCTCCCTACTGTATGGTCCTCTACCCTCCCTACTGTATGGTCCCCTACCCTCCCTACTGTATGGTCCCCTACCCTCCCTACTGTATGGTCCTCTACCCTCCCTACTGTATGGTCCTCTACCCTCCCTACTGTATGGTCCTCTACCCTCCCTACTGTATGGTCCTCTACCCTCCCTACTGTATGGTCCTCTACCCTCCCTACTGTATGGTCCTCTACCCTCCCTACTGTATGGTCTACCCTCCCTACTGTATGGTCCTCTACCCTCCCTACTGTATGGTCCTCTACCCTCCCTACTGTATGGTCTACCCTCCCTACTGTATGGTCCTCTACCCTCCCTACTGTATGGTCCTCTACCCTCCCTACTGTATGGTCCTCTACCCTCCCTACTGTATGGTCTACCCTCCCTACTGTATGGTCCTCTACCCTCCCTACTGTATGGTCCTCTACCCTCCCTACTGTATGGTCCTCTACCCTCCCTACTGTATGGTCCTCTACCCTCCCTACTGTATGGTCCCCTACCCTCCCTACTGTATGGTCCTCTACCCTCCCTACTGTATGGTACCCTGCCCTCCCTACTGTATGGTCCTCTACCCTCCCTACTGTATGGTCCTCTACCCTCCCTACTGTATGGTCCCCTACCCTCCCTACTGTATGGGCCTCTACCCTCCCTGCTGTATGGTCCTCTACCCTCCCTACTGTATGGTCCTCTACCCTCCCTACTGTATGGTTCTCTACCCTCCCTACTGTATGGTCCTCTACCCTCCCTACTGTATGGTCCTCTACCCTCCCTACTGTATGGTCCTCTACCCTCCCTACTGTATGGTCCCTTACCCTCCCTACTGTATGGTCCTCTACCCTCCCTACTGTATGGTCCTCTACCCTCCCTACTGTATGGTCCTCTACCCTCCCTACTGTATGGTCCTCTACCCTCCCTACTGTACGGTCCCCTACCCTCCCTACTGTATGGTCCCCTACCCTCCCTACTGTATGGTCCTCTACCCTCCCTACTGTATGGTCCTCTACCCTCCCTACTGTATGGTCCCCTACCCTCCCTACTGTATGGTCCTCTACCCTCCCTACTGTATGGTCTACCCTCCCTACTGTATGGTCCTCTACCCTCCCTACTGTATGGTCCTCTACCCTCCCTACTGTATGGTCTACCCTCCCTACTGTATGGTCCTCTACCCTCCCTACTGTATGTTCTACCCTCCCTACTGTATGGTCCTCTACCCTCCCTACTGTATGGTCCTCTACCCTCCCTACTGTATGGCCCTCTACCCTCCCTACTGTATGGTCCTCTACCCTCCCTACTGTATGGTCCTCTACCCTCCCTACTGTATGGTCCTCTACCCTCCCTACTGTATGGTCCTCTACCCTCCCTACTGTATGGTCCTCTACCCTCCCTACTGTATGGTCCTCTACCCTCCCTACTGTATGGCCCTCTACCCTCCCTACTGTACGGTCCCCTACCCTCCCTACTGTATGGTCTACCCTCCCTACTGTATGGTCCTCTACCCTCCCTACTGTATGGTCCTCTACCCTCCCTACTGTATGGTCCTCTACCCTCCCTACTGTATGGTCCTCTACCCTCCCTACTGTATGGTCCTCTACCCACCCTACTGTATGGTCCTCTACCCTCCCTACTGTATGGTCCTCTACCCTCCCTACTGTATGGTCCTCTACCCTCCCTACTGTATGGTCCTCTACCCTCCCTACTGTATGGTCTACCCTCCCTACTGTATGGTCTACCCTCCCTACTGTATGGTCCTCTACCCTCCCTACTGTATGGTCCTCTACCCTCCCTACTGTATGGTCCTCTACCCTCCCTACTGAGCTCATTTTCATCCTGTCATTCCTCATGTATCTGTCTCTGACGTACCTTTCTAACAACAAACTAAACAATGATTGAAATAAGTGTGTGTTCACGAAGTCAACGTCCAGACTGTTTTCTGAAAGGGATTGGTGTATTGGTTGCTACCATTATTAGATGATGTT
>NC_092086.1:21734420-21759420 GCF_045679555.1 Salvelinus alpinus
ATTACTATTAACCTCTGTTCAGGTTTTGACGACCAGTCAGCACATTTATATCGTCCACTAGGCATTTATCTCTTGTTGAGTGACATACAGGCTCAGGATCAGTGGTGGTGGTCATGTCTGCTTACTTAGTGTTGAAAGCCTAATAATATGGTCTGACCTGGGACCAGCTAAAGGGACCTCTACAAGCTTTAGCTTCTCCCCCTCTGTCTAAATATCTATGGATTAGGGCTCTCCTCAACTCCTCTTTCTCTCTTCCTGCTGCTTGGCTTGTTATTATCCCTCTCCTTCTCTTCTCCTGGTAGCACCTCCTCCTCTATCCCTCCCTCTCTCAGGACATGTCTGTGGTCCTCCCTCTCTCAGGACATGTCTGTGGTCCTCCCTCTCTCAGGACATGTCTGTGGTCCTACCTCTCTCAGGACATGTCTGTGGTCCTCTCTCTCTCAGGACATGTCTGTGGTCCTCTCTCTCTCAGGACATGTCTGTGGTCCTACCTCTCTCAGGACATGTCTGTGGTCCTCCCTCTCTCAGGACATGTCTGTGGTCCTCTCTCTCTCAGGACATGTCTGTGGTCCTCTCCTCTCTCAGGACATGTCTGTGGTCCTCCCTCTCTAAGGACATGTCTGTGGTCCTCTCTCTCTCAGGACATGTCTGTGGTCCTCTCCTCTCTCAGGACATGTCTGTGGTCCTCTCTCTCTCAGGACATGTCTGTGGTCCTCTCCTCTCTCAGGACATGTCTGTGGTCCTCCCTCTCTAAGGACATGTCTGTGGTCCTCTCTCTCTCAGGACATGTCTGTGGTCCTCCCTCTCTAAGGACATGTCTGTGGTCCTCTCTCTCTCAGGACATGTCTGTGGTCCTCTCCTCTCTCAGGACATGTCTGTGGTCCTCTCTCTCTCAGGACATGTCTGTGGTCCTCTCTCAGGACATGTCTGTGGTCCTACCTCTCTCAGGACATGTCTGTGGTCCTCTCCTCTCTCAGGACATGTCTGTGGTCCTCTCCTCTCTCAGGACATGTCTGTGGTCCTCTCCTCTCTCAGGACATGTCTGTGGTCCTCTCTCTCTCGGGACATGTCTGTGGTGTTCTCCTCTCAGTGTGGAAGCTGCATGGTATATATCTCTCTCTCTGGGACATGTTAATAATGCAGGAGGATTAGTTGATTAATGTGGGGGCTGGGGGCTTAGTGTGTGTGTGTGTGTTCATGTGTGTGTGTGTGTGTGGGGGGGGGGGTCTGGGAGTGTGGAGGCCTTGACAGGAGAGTGGTTGGGAGAACTGGCTGGCTGGCTGGCTGGCTGACATGCTGGGCTCATAATCAGCCCCCACCTTTGGCTCGTGGTGCCGCCAGGGGCTGTCCTCAGAGACGTGGGTGAGAGGAGGGAAAGTGTCGGGAGAGGAGAAGGGGATGGAGGATGGGGGAGGAGGGGTGGTGGTACTGTACAGGGCTGTTCCATTACCCCTCCTCTATCTAAATGTATTAGTGTGGTTTCTAGTATTAGGCTGAGACAGTAGTACATCCCAGACTGGTCTCATAGTTCAGACGTAACATAGTAAATGTGAATCCATGTTACCCAAACCTTCCCCTAACTCTAACACATCATACGAAATGGATGATGGACATCCACAAATGAATACATACGTGTAGTTTTGTTGTAGGACAGTGTTAGAGTACAGGGAGAAAAGGCAGGTCTGGTCTATGTTTTATCTGTACTGTGTGTCAGTGGGTCTGGTGTCTGTTATATCTGTACTGTGTGTCAGTAGGTCTGGTCTCTGTTATATATGTACTGTGTGTCAGTAGGTCTGGTCTCTGTTATATCTGTACTGTGTGTCAGTAGGTCTGGTCTCTGTTATATATGTACTGTGTGTCAGTAGGTCTGGTCTCTGTTATATCTGTACTGTGTGTCAGTAGGTCTGGTCTCTGTTATATATGTACTGTGTGTCAGTAGGTCTGGTCTCTGTTATATATGTACTGTGTGTCAGTAGGTCTGGTCTCTGTTATATATGTACTGTGTGTCAGTAGGTCTGGTCTCTGTTATATCTGTACTGTGTGTCAGTAGGTCTGGTCTCTGTTATATATGTACTGTGTGTCAGTAGGTCTGGTCTCTGTTATATCTGTACTGTGTGTCAGTAGGTCTGGTCTCTGTTATATATGTACTGGGTGTCAGTAGGTCTGGTCTCTGTTATATCTGTACTGGGTGTCAGTAGGTCTGGTCTCTGTTATATATGTACTGGGTGTCAGTAGGTCTGGTCTCTGTTATATCTGTACTGGGTGTCAGTAGGTCTGGTCTCTGTTATATATGTACTGGGTGTCAGTAGGTCTGGTCTCTGTTATATCTGTACTGTGTGTCAGTAGGTCTGGTCTCTGTTATATATGTACTGGGTGTCAGTAGGTCTGGTCTCTGTTATATCTGTACTGTGTGTCAGTAGGTCTGGTCTCTGTTATATCTGTACTGGGTGTCAGTAGGTCTGGTCTCTGTTATATATGTACTGTGTGTCAGTGGGTCTGGTCTCTGTTATATATGTACTGTGTGTCAGTGGGTCTGGTCTCTGTTATATATGTACTGTGTGTCAGTGGGTCTGGTCTCTGTTATATCTGTACTGGGTGTCAGTAGGTCTGGTCTCTGTTATATATGTACTGTGTGTCAGTAGGTCTGGTCTCTGTTATATATGTACTGTGTGTCAGTAGGTCTGGTGTCTGTTATATCTGTACTGTGTGTCAGTAGGTCTGGTCTCTGTTATATCTGTACTGTGTGTCAGTAGGTCTGGTGTCTGTTATATATGTACTGTGTGTCAGTAGGTCTGGTGTCTGTTATATCTGTACTGTGTGTCAGTAGGTCTGGTCTCTGTTATATATGTACTGTGTGTCAGTAGGTCTGGTCTCTGTTATATCTGTACTGTGTGTCAGTAGGTCTGGTGTCTGTTATATCTGTACTGTGTGTCAGTAGGTCTGGTCTCTGTTATATCTGTACTGTGTGTCAGTAGGTCTGGTGTCTGTTATATCTGTACTGTGTGTCAGTAGGTCTGGTGTCTGTTATATCTGTACTGTGTGTCAGTAGGTCTGGTCTCTGTTATATATGTACTGTGTGTCAGTAGGTCTGGTGTCTGTTATATCTGTACTGTGTGTCAGTAGGTCTGGTCTCTGTTATATATGTACTGTGTGTCAGTAGGTCTGGTCTCTGTTATATCTGTACTGTGTGTCAGTAGGTCTGGTCTCTGTTATATCTGTACTGTGTGTCAGTAGGTCTGGTGTCTGTTATATCTGTACTGTGTGTCAGTAGGTCTGGTCTCTGTTATATCTGTACTGTGTGTCAGTGGGTCTGGTCTCTGTTATATCTGTACTGTGTGTCAGTAGGTCTGGTCTCTGTTATATATGTACTGTGTGTCAGTAGGTCTGGTCTCTGTTATATATGTACTGTGTGTCAGTAGGTCTGGTCTCTGTTATATCTGTACTGTGTGTCAGTAGGTCTGGTCTCTGTTATATCTGTACTGTGTGTCAGTAGGTCTGGTCTCTGTTATATATGTACTGGGTGTCAGTAGGTCTGGTCTCTGTTATATCTGTACTGTGTGTCAGTAGGTCTGGTCTCTGTTATATCTGTACTGTGTGTCAGTAGGTCTGGTCTCTGTTATATATGTACTGGGTGTCAGTAGGTCTGGTCTCTGTTATATATGTACTGTGTGTCAGTAGGTCTGGTCTATGTTTTATCTGTACTGTGTGTCAGTGGGTCTGGTCTCTGTTATATATGTACTGTGTGTCAGTAGGTCTGGTCTCTGTTATATCTGTACTGTGTGTCAGTAGGTCTGGTCTCTGTTATATATGTACTGTGTGTCAGTAGGTCTGGTGTCTGTTATATCTGTACTGTGTGTCAGTAGGTCTGGTGTCTGTTATATATGTACTGTGTGTCAGTAGGTCTGGTGTCTGTTATATATGTACTGTGTGTCAGTAGGTCTGGTGTCTGTTATATATGTACTGTGTGTCAGTAGGTCTGGTGTCTGTTATATCTGTACTGTGTGTCAGTAGGTCTGGTGTCTGTTATATATGTACTGTGTGTCAGTGGGTCTGGTCTCTGTTATATCTGTACTGTGTGTCAGTAGGTCTGGTCTCTGTTATATCTGTACTGTGTGTCAGTAGGTCTGGTCTCTGTTATATCTGTAGTGTGTGTCAGTAGGTCTGGTCTCTGTTATATATGTACTGTGTGTCAGTGGGTCTGGTCTCTGTTATATATGTACTGTGTGTCAGTAGGTCTGGTCTCTGTTATATCTGTACTGTGTGTCAGTAGGTCTGGTGTCTGTTATATATGTACTGTGTGTCAGTAGGTCTGGTCTCTGTTATATATGTACTGTGTGTCAGTGGGTCTGGTCTCTGTTATATCTGTACTGTGTGTCAGTAGGTCTGGTCTCTGTTATATATGTACTGTATGTCAGTAGGTCTGGTGTCTGTTATATATGTACTGTGTGTCAGTAGGTCTGGTCTCTGTTATATCTGTACTGTGTGTCAGTAGGTCTGGTCTCTGTTATATATGTACTGTGTGTCAGTAGGTCTGGTCTCTGTTATATCTGTACTGTGTGTCAGTAGGTCTGGTCTCTGTTATATATGTACTGTGTGTCAGTAGGTCTGGTCTCTGTATATATGTACTGTGTGTCAGTAGGTCTGGTCTCTGTTATATCTGTACTGTGTGTCAGTAGGTCTGGTCTCTGTTATATATGTACTGTGTGTCAGTAGGTCTGGTCTCTGTTATATCTGTACTGTGTGTCAGTAGGTCTGGTCTCTGTTATATATGTACTGTGTGTCAGTAGGTCTGGTCTCTGTTATATATGTACTGTATGTCAGTAGGTCTGGTGTCTGTTATATATGTACTGTGTGTCAGTAGGTCTGGTCTCTGTTATATCTGTACTGTGTGTCAGTAGGTCTGGTCTCTGTTATATATGTACTGTGTGTCAGTAGGTCTGGTCTCTGTTATATCTGTACTGTGTGTCAGTAGGTCTGGTCTCTGTTATATATGTACTGTGTGTCAGTAGGTCTGGTCTCTGTTATATATGTACTGTGTGTCAGTAGGTCTGGTCTCTGTTATATCTGTACTGTGTGTCAGTAGGTCTGGTCTCTGTTATATCTGTACTGTGTGTCAGTAGGTCTGGTCTCTGTTATATATGTACTGTATGTCAGTAGGTCTGGTGTCTGTTATATATGTACTGTGTGTCAGTAGGTCTGGTCTCTGTTATATCTGTACTGTGTGTCAGTAGGTCTGGTCTCTGTTATATCTGTACTGGGTGTCAGTAGGTCTGGTCTCTGTTATATATGTACTGTGTGTCAGTGGGTCTGGTCTCTGTTATATATGTACTGTGTGTCAGTGGGTCTGGTCTCTGTTATATATGTACTGGGTGTCAGTAGGTCTGGTCTCTGTTATATCTGTACTGTGTGTCAGTAGGTCTGGTCTCTGTTATATCTGTACTGTGTGTCAGTGGGTCTGGTCTCTGTTATATCTGTACTGTGTGTCAGTAGGTCTGGTCTCTGTTATATATGTACTGTGTGTCAGTAGGTCTGGTCTCTGTTATATATGTACTGTGTGTCAGTAGGTCTGGTCTCTGTTATATATGTACTGTGTGTCAGTAGGTCTGGTCTCTGTTATATCTGTACTGTGTGTCAGTAGGTCTGGTCTCTGTTATATATGTACTGGGTGTCAGTAGGTCTGGTCTCTGTTATATCTGTACTGTGTGTCAGTAGGTCTGGTCTCTGTTATATCTGTACTGTGTGTCAGTAGGTCTGGTCTATGTTTTATCTGTACTGTGTGTCAGTGGGTCTGGTCTCTGTTATATATGTACTGGGTGTCAGTAGGTCTGGTCTCTGTTATATATGTACTGTGTGTCAGTAGGTCTGGTCTATGTTTTATCTGTACTGTGTGTCAGTGGGTCTGGTCTCTGTTATATATGTACTGTGTGTCAGTAGGTCTGGTCTCTGTTATATCTGTACTGTGTGTCAGTAGGTCTGGTCTCTGTTATATATGTACTGTGTGTCAGTAGGTCTGGTGTCTGTTATATCTGTACTGTGTGTCAGTAGGTCTGGTGTCTGTTATATATGTACTGTGTGTCAGTAGGTCTGGTGTCTGTTATATATGTACTGTGTGTCAGTAGGTCTGGTGTCTGTTATATATGTACTGTGTGTCAGTAGGTCTGGTGTCTGTTATATCTGTACTGTGTGTCAGTAGGTCTGGTGTCTGTTATATATGTACTGTGTGTCAGTGGGTCTGGTCTCTGTTATATCTGTACTGTGTGTCAGTAGGTCTGGTCTCTGTTATATATGTACTGGGTGTCAGTAGGTCTGGTCTCTGTTATATCTGTACTGTGTGTCAGTAGGTCTGGTCTCTGTTATATCTGTACTGTGTGTCAGTAGGTCTGGTCTCTGTTATATATGTACTGGGTGTCAGTAGGTCTGGTCTCTGTTATATATG
Source organism: Salvelinus alpinus (assembly GCF_045679555.1). NCBI lineage: Eukaryota > Metazoa > Chordata > Actinopteri > Salmoniformes > Salmonidae > Salvelinus > Salvelinus alpinus. The sequence continues at coordinate 21,740,857 of NC_092086.1, forward strand.
TACTGTGTGTCAGTAGGTCTGGTCTATGTTTTATCTGTACTGTGTGTCAGTGGGTCTGGTCTCTGTTATATATGTACTGTGTGTCAGTAGGTCTGGTCTCTGTTATATCTGTACTGTGTGTCAGTAGGTCTGGTCTCTGTTATATATGTACTGTGTGTCAGTAGGTCTGGTGTCTGTTATATCTGTACTGTGTGTCAGTAGGTCTGGTGTCTGTTATATATGTACTGTGTGTCAGTAGGTCTGGTGTCTGTTATATATGTACTGTGTGTCAGTAGGTCTGGTGTCTGTTATATATGTACTGTGTGTCAGTAGGTCTGGTGTCTGTTATATCTGTACTGTGTGTCAGTAGGTCTGGTGTCTGTTATATATGTACTGTGTGTCAGTGGGTCTGGTCTCTGTTATATCTGTACTGTGTGTCAGTAGGTCTGGTCTCTGTTATATCTGTACTGTGTGTCAGTAGGTCTGGTCTCTGTTATATCTGTAGTGTGTGTCAGTAGGTCTGGTCTCTGTTATATATGTACTGTGTGTCAGTGGGTCTGGTCTCTGTTATATATGTACTGTGTGTCAGTAGGTCTGGTCTCTGTTATATCTGTACTGTGTGTCAGTAGGTCTGGTGTCTGTTATATATGTACTGTGTGTCAGTAGGTCTGGTCTCTGTTATATATGTACTGTGTGTCAGTGGGTCTGGTCTCTGTTATATCTGTACTGTGTGTCAGTAGGTCTGGTCTCTGTTATATATGTACTGTATGTCAGTAGGTCTGGTGTCTGTTATATATGTACTGTGTGTCAGTAGGTCTGGTCTCTGTTATATCTGTACTGTGTGTCAGTAGGTCTGGTCTCTGTTATATATGTACTGTGTGTCAGTAGGTCTGGTCTCTGTTATATCTGTACTGTGTGTCAGTAGGTCTGGTCTCTGTTATATATGTACTGTGTGTCAGTAGGTCTGGTCTCTGTATATATGTACTGTGTGTCAGTAGGTCTGGTCTCTGTTATATCTGTACTGTGTGTCAGTAGGTCTGGTCTCTGTTATATATGTACTGTGTGTCAGTAGGTCTGGTCTCTGTTATATCTGTACTGTGTGTCAGTAGGTCTGGTCTCTGTTATATATGTACTGTGTGTCAGTAGGTCTGGTCTCTGTTATATATGTACTGTATGTCAGTAGGTCTGGTGTCTGTTATATATGTACTGTGTGTCAGTAGGTCTGGTCTCTGTTATATCTGTACTGTGTGTCAGTAGGTCTGGTCTCTGTTATATATGTACTGTGTGTCAGTAGGTCTGGTCTCTGTTATATCTGTACTGTGTGTCAGTAGGTCTGGTCTCTGTTATATATGTACTGTGTGTCAGTAGGTCTGGTCTCTGTTATATATGTACTGTGTGTCAGTAGGTCTGGTCTCTGTTATATCTGTACTGTGTGTCAGTAGGTCTGGTCTCTGTTATATCTGTACTGTGTGTCAGTAGGTCTGGTCTCTGTTATATATGTACTGTATGTCAGTAGGTCTGGTGTCTGTTATATATGTACTGTGTGTCAGTAGGTCTGGTCTCTGTTATATCTGTACTGTGTGTCAGTAGGTCTGGTCTCTGTTATATCTGTACTGGGTGTCAGTAGGTCTGGTCTCTGTTATATATGTACTGTGTGTCAGTGGGTCTGGTCTCTGTTATATATGTACTGTGTGTCAGTGGGTCTGGTCTCTGTTATATATGTACTGGGTGTCAGTAGGTCTGGTCTCTGTTATATCTGTACTGTGTGTCAGTAGGTCTGGTCTCTGTTATATCTGTACTGTGTGTCAGTAGGTCTGGTCTCTGTTATATCTGTACTGTGTGTCAGTAGGTCTGGTCTCTGTTATATATGTACTGTGTGTCAGTAGGTCTGGTCTCTGTTATATATGTACTGTGTGTCAGTAGGTCTGGTCTCTGTTATATATGTACTGTGTGTCAGTAGGTCTGGTCTCTGTTATATCTGTACTGGGTGTCAGTAGGTCTGGTCTCTGTTATATATGTACTGTGTGTCAGTAGGTCTGGTCTCTGTTATATCTGTACTGGGTGTCAGTAGGTCTGGTCTCTGTTATATATGTACTGTGTGTCAGTAGGTCTGGCTTTTAACCTTGCTCTGTAACATGATCCCTACCACACAATTACATGCCACACACACACACACACACACACACACACACACACACACACACACACACACACACACACACACACACACACACACACACACACACACACACACACACACACACACACACACACACACACACAGCGTGTTGGGGTTTTGTGTGGTGTTGGAGCCAGAGGTGGCCAGGTTGGGGCTATGGTCTGATTGAGCGGTGTGAGATAAGCCCAGGGATTGTGGGGGATTTCCACCTGTCTGGAGCTGTGGTCTACAGGGGACAGGAGAGGCATGCAGAGTGTAGGAGGTGGAGAGAGCAGTAGTCCTGCTGCCATAGGCTGTTCCCTGCAGGGCTCCCCAGCACAGATGCCTTGTAGTCATTCTCTCTGAGCTCTAAAACCTGTCTGCTTCATGATTAGTGCTGAGCCATTAGTGCTTTTTGAGGTCGGTTTGGTTTCGATTCGATTATTAAGAACTAATCAGTGTTTTGGATTATTTTGGTTGAATGCTGTAACAGCACAGAATCAAACAATGACCAGAAGTGCTATGATGGGAGGGACTGCCCATTGCTGCTCATCACTTATTAACTATGTATTCACATGACTTTACTGTCATCAAATATTTCACTTGTTGTGTATATTACATGTGTTTTATGTGATATTTAGTAGTTTAAAACTACAACATCACACAGTTCAGCCTGGATCTGGTTAATCTGTAGTGAAACAAGAGAAAACCCAGCTAAATGGATGTCACCACTTCCGCCAAAGTCGGCTCCTCTCCTTGTTCGGGCGGCGTTCGGCGTTCGACGTCACCGGTCTTCTAGCCATGGCCGCTCCATTTTTCATTGTTCCATTTGTTTTGTCTTGTTTCCCTGCACACCTGGTTTACATTCCCTAATCACACTACATATATATTCCCTCTGTTTCCCCCATGTCTCTGTGTGGAATGGTTTTGTTACATGTTTCGCGTTACGCGCCAGGCTGGTTTTTCCCCAGGTACCGTGATGCACCTGAGTGTGTTTAATTGTTAAACGTATGCATTATTGTGACTGTTGTCGCACTTTGCACTTTTGCCATTTGGCTGGAGGTTTTTGACGCAGTTGCGTCCGTCTGTTGGTACTTCTGCCAATTAAAGTGTGATCACAACTCTCCGCTGTCCTGCACCTGACCTCTTACCAGTAGAGCACAACCTGACAATGGAATTCAAATCATTAAACCAATGTCGGTCAATTAGTTGTTTAAAAAACATTATTTTGGTTAATCGCTCAGCGCTATTGATGATTAAGATTCCTCACCGTTGTTCCCAAGGAAATATCCATTCATCTCACACACACACACACACACACACACACACACACACACACACACACACACACACACACACACACACACACACACACACACACACACACACACACACACACACACACACATACACATACACACATACACATACACACACACACTGTACTGTCTCTGACATGGTTATCACACACACACTGTACTGTCTCTTGAGTGCTCATCCAAGGAAACCTCATGCATATGCATGGCAACCAGTAAAGAGATGAACAGGGAGAGAGAGAGACAGAGAGAGAGCGAGAGTAAGTGAGAGAGAGGGAGAGAGAGAGAGTAAGTGAGAGGGAGGGAGAGAGAGACAGAGAGAGAGAGAGGGAGAGAGACAGAGAGAGAGTAAGTGAGAGGGAGGGAGGTAGAGACAGAGAGAGAGAGAGTAAGTGAGAGGGAGGGAGGTAAAGAGAAACATTGCAGAGGTCCGTTTCTCAGGTGTGCCGGCAGCACCATAATGGGAATACAACTGAAGCAGTGTTAATCAGTGTGTTTTCTCTGGCTTGGCCCTGTAATGTATAATAGTCAACCAGCCCAGTCACACAGGGGTTGCTGAGAATGATCAGTTACTCATCGTTGTCTTGCTAAACCCACAGTCTGCCAAGCCAGGGACAGATTGCTCTGCTGGTGCCATTATTACAGAGCAGAATTAAACCAACCCAAAGCAATGTGTCTTATAGGGGGAGGAGAGAGGAGGAGAGAGAGTGGAGAGGAGGAGAGAGGAGGAGAGGGAGTGGAGAGGAGGAGAGGGAGTGGAGAGGAGGAGAGGAGGAGAGGGAGTGGAGAGGAGGAGACAGGGAGAGGAGGACAGAGAGGAGTAAGTGGAGAGGAGGAGACAGGGAGAGGAGGAGAGAGAGTGGAGAGAGTGGAGAGGAGGAGACAGGGAGAGGAGAAGAGAGAGGAGGGGGGAGACAGGGAGAGGAGGAGAGAGTGGATGGGGGGAGACAGGGAGAGGAGGAGAGAGAGGAGTAAGTGGAGAGGAGGAGAGAGAGTGGAGAGAGTGAAGAGGAGGAGACAGGGAGAGGAGGGGGAGACAGGGAGAGGAGGAGAGAGTGGAGGGGGGGAGACAGGGAGAGGAGGAGAGAGAGGAGAGGAGGAGACAGGGAGAGGAGGAGAGAGAGTGAAGAGAGTGGAGAGGAGGAGACAGGGAGAGGAGGAGAGAGTGGAGGGGGAGACAGGGAGAGGAGGAGAGAGAGGAGTGAGTGGAGAGGAGGAGGCAGGGAGAGGAGGAGACAGGTAGAGGAGGAGAAAGGAGAGAGAGGAGGAGAGAGGGAGAGGAGGAGAAAGGAGAGAGAGGAGAGAGGAGAGGCTGGGGACATGGTGTAGTAGACTGTATGAGGTGTAGAGGAGAGGAGAAGAGAGGGTCATTTTGAGAAAGCAGTGCGGGGCTGGAGAGACGAAGAGTAAAGCTGAGTGGGTGGGACAATGAAAAAGGAGCCTGAAAGAGAGGGAGTGATAGAGAAATAGAGAGGGGGAGAGAAAGCAGAAGGAGATTGCTATAGAGAAAGAGAGAGAGGGAGAGAGGGACATGGAGCAGAGCAATAAGAGAGATTGAGGTCATGAGACAATGGAGGGAGGGAGAGAAATTGAGAAAGGGACACTGGGGAAAAGAGGGAGAGATAGAGATCGGGAGAGGGAGAAAGATAGAGGGAGAGAGCCTGAGAAAGTGTGTACTCAGCTGTGAGATGAGACCTGTCTCCCCATGGGGAGAGAGGGATGGAGAGAGGGGAGGAGGAATCTAATGTCGGTTGGGCTGCTCTGAGGGGGAGGGGAGCACGCACACACACACACACACACACACACACATACGCATACACACACACAAGTACGCATACACAAACACGCACACACAAACACGCACACACAAACACAAACACACACACACACACTCCTCAGGGAGCTGATCTGTCAGACATAGCAAGTCTACCACAGAGTGGTGAAGTCTACAGGTCTGCTGATCCCTGGTCCCCATGCTGTGGGACGGACAGATTGCCAATGTCAGGCACCATGACGTCAGCTAGTAGGAAAATGGATAGTGGTGTATTACAGTATTCTCTATCCACTATCAATTTATTTGTGCTTTTTAGTAGCATTGATGGTCGAATGCACATCCCTTATGATGTTGCGCCTTAAAGGTAGCAGTAATGAAGGTAATGGTAATGAAGGTAGTAGTAATGAGGTAGTGGTAATGAAGGTAATGGAAATTAAGGTAGTAGTAATGAAGGTAATGGTAATGAGGGTAGTAGTAGTAATGAGGTAGTGGTAATGAGGTAGTGGTAATGAAGGTAATGGAAATGAAGGTAGTAGTAATGAAGGTAGTGGTAATGAAGGTAGTAGTATTGAAGGTAGTGGTAATGCTTGTAGTAGTAATGAAGGTAGTGGTAATGAAGGTAATGGAAATGAAGGTAGCAGTAATGAAGGTAGTAGTAATGAAGGTAGTGGTAATGAAGGTAATGGCAATGAAGGTAGTAGTAATGAAGGTAATGGTAATGAAGGTAGTAGTATTGAAGGTAGTGGTAATGCTTGTAGTAGTAATGAAGGTAGTGGTAATGAAGGTAATGGAAATGAAGGTAGTAGTAATGAAGATAGTAGTAATGAAGGTAATGGTAATGAAGATAGCAGTAATGAAGGTAATAGTAATGAAGGTAGTAGTAATGAGGTAGTGGTAATGAAGGTAGTGGTAATGAGGTAGTGGTAATGAAGGTAGTGGTAATGAGGTAGTGGTAATGAAGGTAGTGGTAATGAAGGTAGTAGTAATGAAGGTAGTGGTAATGAAGGTAGTAGTATTGAAGGTAGTGTAATGAAGGTAGTGGTAATGAAGGTAGTAGTAATGCTTGTAGTAGTATTGAAGGTAGTGGTAATGAAGGTAATGGTAATGAAGGTAGTGTAATGAAGGTAGTGGTAATGAAGGTAGTAGTAATGAAGGTAGTAGTATTGAAGGGTGGTAATGAAGGTAGTGGTAATGAAGGTAGTGGTAATGCTTGTAGTAGTATTGAAGGTAGTGGTAATGAAGGTAATGGTAATGAAGGTAGTGTAATGAAGGTAGTGGTAATGAAGGTAGTAGTAATGCTTGTAGTAGTATTGAAGGTAGTGGTAATGAAGGTAATGGTAATGAAGGTAGTGTAATGAAGGTAGTGGTAATGAAGGTAGTAGTAATGCTTGTAGTAGTATTGAAGGTAGTGGTAATGAAGGTAATGGTAATGAAGGTAGTGTAATGAAGGTAGTAGTAATGAAGGTAGTAGTATTGAAGGTAGTGGTAATGAAGGTAATGGTAATGAAGGTAGTGTAATGAAGGTAGTGGTAATGAAAGTAGTAGTAATGCTTGTAGTAGTATTGAAGGTAGTGGTAATGAAGGTAATGGTAATGAAGGTAGTGTAATGCTTGTAGTAGTATTGAAGGTAGTGGTAATGAAGGTAATGGTAATGAAGGTAGTGGTAATGAAGGTAATGGTAATGAAGGTAGTGTAATGAAGGTAGTGTAATGAAGGTAGTGGTAATGAAGGTAGTAGTATTGAAGGTAGTAGTATTGAAGGTAGTGGTAATGAAGGTAGTGGTAATGAAGGTAGTGTAATGAAGGTAGTGGTAATGAAGGTAGTAGTAATGAAGGTAATGGTAATGAAGGTAATGGTAATGAAGGTAGTGTAATGAAGGTAATGGTAATGAAGGTAATGGTAATGAAGGTAGTGTAATGAAGGTAGTGTAATGAAGGTAGTGGTAATGAAGGTAGTGGTAATGAAGGTAGTGTTAATGAAGGTAATGGTAATGAAGGTAGTGTAATGAAGGTAGTGGTAATGCTTGTAGTAGTAATGAAGGTAGTAGTATTGAAGGGTGGTAATGAAGGTAGTGGTAATGAAGGTAGTGGTAATGCTTGTAGTAGTATTGAAGGTAGTGGTAATGAAGGTAATGGTAATGAAGGTAGTGTAATGAAGGTAGTGGTAATGAAGGTAATGGTAATGAAGGTAGTGTAATGAAGGTAGTGGTAATGAAGGTAGTGTAATGAAGGTAGTGGTAATGAAGGTAGTGGTAATGCTTGTAGTAGTATTGAAGGTAGTGGTAATGAAGGTAATGGTAATGAAGGTAGTGTAATGAAGGTAGTGGTAATGAAGGTAATGGTAATGAAGGTAGTGTAATGAAGGTAGTGGTAATGAAGGTAGTGTAATGAAGGTAGTGGTAATGAAGGTAGTGGTAATGCTTGTAGTAGTATTGAAGGTAGTGGTAATGAAGGTAATGGTAATGAAGGTAGTGTAATGAAGGTAGTGGTAATGAAGGTAATGGTAATGAAGGTAGTGTAATGAAGGTAGTGGTAATGAAGGTAGTAGTAATGCTTGTAGTAGTATTGAAGGTAGTGGTAATGAAGGTAATGGTAATGAAGGTAGTGTAATGAAGGTAGTAGTAATGAACACTGAACTGCTCTAACACAGACCTTTATGAAGTTGGTTTGCAACGTTTGGATCCCTGAAAGGATCTCGTCAGGTTATATGTGCTTTGCCATCAGTAATAAACGATACTGTCCACACTATTCAGTGATGTTCAGGTACAGCATACAGCTAGTGTAGTCATGAAACATACATAGATACCCACACTCCGTTGAATCAATGCTCCCATTGTTTATGAAGTGAAAATCTTCGCCCACAAGGTCTTTGCCAGCATGTTTCCCCCCATGTTTTATGCTTTGCCATAACTCTAACCGAAGTCTCACATTGCCTCACATTTAAGGGTTGTTCAATCGCCTATTCATTGGAATATCAGAATTAATGTGAGAAAACGTGCCCGGAAATGAAGGTACTTCTAGCCATAACCTCTTTTCTCCCTCTCCTTTCTCTCATTGTGTTCATTCTCTGTGTGGCTATAGGTAGTGGTCTGATGGGGAACTCCTCTGCCTCCTTCATGGGTACGTTCCTGGCCAGCAGTCTGGGCTCGTCCTCCCACCCCTCTCACCCCTCCCGGCCCCCCTCCTCACCCTCTTCACCCGGATCCTTCCGTGGTGGGCCCCACTCCAGCGCCTCTCAGATCTGGTTCCCTCACTCACACGAAGGTAAGAGAGAAACCCCACAGGAAAAACAATGGAATGAGTGACGCCTGACCACCAATTTAGCATGATGTCATCTGGTATATTTAGCTAGCAGTCTTCTCAACGTGACGGAGGCCTTTAAGGATCGACAGCCACATAACATATCCTCATGATACGCACATCCAGGGGTTTTAGGTGGTTTCATCTTTAGATCGATGACTATTTTCAGCTAAATGTGAAGATGAGTCAGCACTCTGCACTCTATGCTGCCATCATTATTAATGGACTTGTAAGAGAATCCTCTACTTGTCCTTGTCTCCCAGTCTATGAAGCCTCACGGCTCTATCTTGGGCCGGCGTTAAGGCAGCGCTGGTGTCAAACTCACGTTCGGTGGCAGTTTCCACCTGTTAAAGCCAGAGCTCTGCTATTTTCAAACTGTTGTGCAACGGTTGGTAATTGACCTGTCTTTTATCAGCTCTCTGTGCTCGGGTGGGAGGGGTGGAAATATTGTAGGTGTGTCCTTAAAAAGGTGATCCAACGGTTGGTAATTGACCTGTCTTTTATCAGCTCTTTGTGCTCGGGTGGGAGGGGTGGAAATATTGTAGGTGTGTCCTTAAAAAGGTGATCCAAAGGGCTCATTTCAGGCAGCTCTCTTTTTGGGCCTTATCAATAATGAATGTAATCTTGCTTGTTGACAACGTTTGTCATGTCCCTGCTCAGCCATAATGTAATGTCCAGTAGGAGCCCCTACAAAAGACTGGAAATACACAACTTGAAGCAACCACATATTTAGCCATGGAGCACATTCTGATTGGCCAGTGAGGGGCCAAGCCTCGACACACCTACAACTTATTTATTTATCAAAACCCATCCCTTTGGCGCCAACGCCAGCACTGCGCCCATCATTCTTGGCTGTGAAAACAGCAACAATATTTGTGACACTCCCCTGAACCTATAGCGCTCCCGCTAGCCCTTACAGTTCCCACTGTATTGGGTTTGTTCAGATAGAGCCCTCAATGTCAACGTCTCCTGTGTTCATCAGGCACCAAACGGAATGAAACATTCAGAAACTGGAGTGGAACAGGGAGGTATTACCTAACCTGAGCTAATCCAATAAGAAACGGCCATTTTCATGTTCTGTTGCAAACCGCTTTCAAACGTTTTCCATTGTGTGCCCTAATGAACACAACTAGGTCCTGGTTCTCAGCAGTACGATATACAACGCCGTTTGGGTCTTTACGTGGCAAAAAAGATACGCGTCAAATAACACAGTTCTATTATAGAATGTTGTGTGTGATGAATTTGCACATGCAAGCCAAGCGCCACCACTACTATCAGTAGCATTGTCAAAGCTGTACAAAAATGTCTGCAGACAAGCAAACACCGGCCACGAACGATGTGTTTACAATACCACCTTGGTAATAAGGCATTATTTGTTCGACCGCAACTTCTTTGGTATTTAGCTTCCACCAGTACAACTTCTTTGGTATTTAGCTTCCACCAGTACAACTTCTTTGGTATTTAGCTTCCACCAGTACAACTTCTTTGGTATTTAGCTTCCACCAGTACAACTTCTTTGGTATTTAGCTTCCACCAGTACAACTTCTTTGGTATTTAGCTTCCACCAGTACAACTTGTCGTTTTTCTGTGTTTTTGGGGAAGAACATAGTTTGCATCAAATCCATCAGCTAGCTAACTTTTTTACGACAATCACTGTCGAGGAAGGGCAGGTGCGCGAGACGACTTTACCAGCATCATAGCGATACGTATCGATGAATCGTTGTGACATATGGAATACGAGTGATAGTGTAATCAATGTGTAATAACTACGTAAACAATTAATGAACGCGTTAAAATATTATGTGACGTGCAGTCATATTCAAGGCCTGATTGGTCAACAAGCTTATTTGACACGTCAAATAGTGTTATTTGACGTGTATCTTTCTTGACACGTAAAGACTCAAACGGCGTTCCATAGTACGGAGCTGGAGCTTAACAGCGTGTAATCTTACTCTGACAGCATGTATTCTCAGCCTGTGTTGAGTTTCCAGTGGAGGACAGGCGGCTTGTAATCCTTAAGAAATGAGCCCGGCTCCCACCCTTTTATCTGGGCTCTGAAATAGGCCCCTCCCTTGGAGCATGTTTGGGGTGAAGCACCATGCAGTGTTTTTTAGGATGGAGTGACGGGTCAATAGTTCAGCCAAAAAATGTTGCGCTATTCAAATTCACGTCAGAAAGAATGTCCCTCAGCCCACTGAACAACACACACGCCAGTAAAGAGGTTGCCCAGACTGCAGGGCTGTTCAGCTGTTGTGTCTTTGGAGGTTTGTGGTGGTTCCCACCCTACCCAGGCTCTGACTGCCTCACCCGACCCGCCTAAACACAGCAGACTCAGGGTATGCCAAGCCCCAGGCATAGCCTCCTTGTTTAAAGGGATAGTTAAAGCAAAATACAACATTAGTTAGATGGTTCCTGGTGTACAGACTACTTCCAGAGTAAGATAACATCTAACTAATGTTGTTATTAAGGTGAACAACCCCTTTAAAAAGGAACTATCTAACTACCCACTGGGCACAGACATCAATTCAATGTCTATTCCACGTTGGTTCAACGTACTAACATTAAAAGGACATGGAAACAACGTTGATTCAACCAGTGTGCCAAGTGGGTAATGTTGTCATTAAGGTGAACAACCCCTTTAAGAAGGAACATTCTAACTAATGTTGTCATTAATGTGGACTACCCCTTTAAGAAGGAACATTCTAACTAATGTTGTCATTAAGGTGAAATACCCCTTTAACAAGGAACATTCTAACTAATGTTGTCATTAAGGTGAACTACCCCTTTAAGAAGGAACATTCTAACTAATGTTGTCATTAAGGTGAACTACCCCTTTAAGAAGGAACATTCTAACTAATGTTGTCATTAAGGTGAACTACCCCTTTAAGAAGGAACATTCTAACTAATGTTGTCATTAAGGTGAACTACCCCTTTAAGAAGGAACATTCTAACTAATGTTGTCATTAAGGTGAACTACCCCTTTAAGAAGGAACATTCTAACTAATGTTGTCATTAAGGTGAACTACCCCTTTAAGAAGGAACATTCTAACTAATGTTGTCATTAAGGCGAACTACCCCTTTAAGAAGGAACATTCTAACTAATGTTGTCATTAAGGCGAACTACCCCTTTAAGAAGGAACATTCTAACTAATGTTGTCATTAAGGTGAACTACCCCTTTAAGAAGGAACATTCTAACTAATGTTATCATTAAGGTGAACTACCCCTTTAAGAAGGAACATTCTAACTAATGTTGTCATTAAGGCGAACTACCCCTTTAAGAAGGAACATTCTAACTAATGTTATCATTAAGGTGAACTACCCCTTTAAGAAGGAACATTCTAACTAATGTTGTCATTAAGGCGAACTACCCCTTTAAGAAGGAACATTCTAACTAATGTTGTCATTAAGGTGAACTACCCCTTTAACAAGGAACATTCTAACTAATGTTGTCATTAAGGCGAACTACCCCTTTAAGAAGGAACATTCTAACTAATGTTGTCATTAAGGCGAACTACCCCTTTAAGAAGGAACATTCTAACTAATGTTGTCATTAAGGTGAACTACCCCTTTAAGAAGGAACATTCTAACTAATGTTGTCATTAAGGCGAACTACCCCTTTAAGAAGGAACATTCTAACTAATGTTGTCATTAATGCGAACTACCCCTTTAAGACTAGGCCAGCTGTTGTGTCTAGGCCAGGGCAAGCCAGCGGGGAATGTGCTGCAGGATCTACATTGTGTTTGTGGTCACTGATAATCACTGCTCTGGTCGTATGATGTGTAGCTGGGGCTGATGTTGTTTGATGCAGCTGTGATTCTGTTTGTTGTTAATGGACACTCTGTTTGGGGATGGGCGGCCCTTAGATGTTGCGGCCACAGAGAGTCATGCACTTATTCACTTCCCGCCATGGATTTATGGGATTTAAAGGGGCAATCAGCAGGTGCTACATCCATTTTATGACTTATAAATTAATGATTTATACCCATTGATTCTTTAAGAATATATATTATAAATGCATCATGAGCTCAGTTTAACTGTTGTACCCCATCAGAAACCCAAACTATAAGCTTGTTTTACTCTAATGTTTGTAAACAAAGAAAATGTAAACAAACACTGTATAGCCTCAAAACATGGTTAAACTATACGTTTGATATAACTGAAGGTCAATCCTTGCATCCGTAGCTCTGTCTATGAATTTGAGAGTGGTTAAATGTCTCTAGCCATATCCCTCAGCGTTTTACCACCCCATGGCCGGGGAGTACGCTTTGTTGTTGATTCTACTGCTGATTGCTGCTTTAGGGATTGGTGTAAGAAACATGGTGGAAATCCACTCTAGCTCATGCTTAGACTAATCCATGTTTAAGGTATTCACATGGGAGGCAGGCAACATGGTGTTAGTGGATGGAGTTACAGCCATCTCTCTGAAACAACATGGTGTTAGTGGATGGAGTTACAGCCATCTCTCTGAAACAACATGGTGTTAGTGGATGGAGTTACAGCCATCTCTCTGAAACAACATGGTGTTAGTGGATGAAGTTACAGCCATCTCTCTGAAACAACATGGTGTCAGTGGATGGAGTTACAGCCATCTCTCTGAAACAACATGGTGTTAGTGGATGGAGTTACAGCCATCTCTCTGAAACAACATGGTGTTAGTGGATGGAGTTACAGCCATCTCTCTGAAACAACATGGTGTTAGTGGATGGAGTTACAGCCATCTCTCTGAAACACCATGGTGTTAGTGGATGAAGTTACAGCCATCTCTCTGAAACAACATGGTGTTAGTGGATGAAGTTACAGCCATCTCTCTGAAACAACATGGTGTCAGTGGATTGAGTTACAGCCATCTCCCTGAAACAACATGCTGTTAGTGGATGGAGTTACAGCCATCTCTCTGAAACAACATGGTGTTAGTGGATGGAGTTACAGCCATCTCTCTGAAACAACATGGAGGTACAGTTGACAGAGAGATGAGCAGTTACAGGTCATAGTGAATCTTATAGTTCCTTCCACCCACAAAACACAAGTTAACATATCAAATCAAATCAAATCAAATGTATTTATATAGCTCTTCTTACATCACCTGATATCTCAAAGTGCTGTACAGAAACCCAGCCTAAAACCCCAAACAGCAAGCAATGCAGGTGTAGAAGCACAGTGGCTAGGAAAAACTCCCTAGAAAGGCCAAAACCTAGGAAAAATTCTAGAGAGGAACCAGGCTATGAGGGGTGGCCAGTCCTCTTCTGGCTGTGCCGGGTGGAGATTATAACAGAACATGGCCAAGATGTTCAAATGTTCATAAATGACCAGCATGGTCAAATAATAATAATCACAGTAGTTGTCGAGGGTGCAGCAAGTCAGCACCTCAGGAGTAAATGTCAGTTGGCTTTTCATAGTCGATCATTAAGAGTATCTCTACCGCTCCTGCTGTCTCTAGAGAGTTGAAAACAGCAGGTCTGGGACAGGGAGCACGTCCGGTGAACAGGTCAGGGTTCCATAGCCACAGGCAGAACAGTTGAAACTGGAGCAGCAGCACGGCCAGGTGGACTGGGGACAGCAAGGAGTCATCATGCCAGGTAGTCCTGAGGCATGGTCCTAGGGCTCAGGTCCTCCGAGAGAGAGAAAGAAAGAGAGAAAGAGAGAATTAGAGAGAGCATACTTAAATTCACACAGGACACCGGATAAGACAGGAGAAGTACTCCAGATATAACAAACTGACCCTAGCCCCCCGACACATAAACTACTGCAGCATAAATACTGGAGGCTGAGACAGGAGGGGTCAGGAGACACTGTGGCCCCATCCGATGATACCCCCGGACAGGGCCAAACAGGAAGGATATAACCCCACCCACTTTTCCAAAGCACAGCCCCCACACCACTAGAGGGATATCTTCAACCACCAACTTACCATCCTGAGATAAGGCCGAGTATAGCCCACAAAGATCTCCGCCACGGCACAACCCAAGGGGGGGCGCCAACCCAGACAGGAAGACCACGTCAGTGACTCAACCCACTCAAGTGACGCACCCTTCCTAGGGACGGCATGACTCAGCCCCAGTAATAGGGTTAGAGGCAGATAATCCCAGTGGAGCGAGGGGAACCGGCCAGGCAGAGACAGCAAGGGGGGTTCGTTGCTCCAGAGCATTTCCGTTCACCATCACACTCCTGGGCCAGACGACACTCAATCATATGACCCACTGAAGAGATGAGTCTTCAGTAAAGACTTAAAGGTTGAGACCGAGTCTGCGTCCCTCACATGGGTAGGCAGACCATTACATAAAAATGGAGCTCTATAGGAGAAAGCCCTGCCTCCAGCTGTTTGCTTAGAAATTCTAGGGACAGTAAGGAGGCCTGCGTCTTGTGACCGTAGCGTACGTGTAGGTATGTACGGCAGGACCAAATCAGAAAGATAGTTAGGAGCAAGCCCATGTAATGCTTTGTAGGTTAGCAGTAAAACCTTGAAATCAGCCCTTGCCTTAACAAGAAGTCAGTGTAGGGAGGCTAGCACTGGAGTAATATGTTAACATATGTTTCGTTTTCACCTTTTAGCAACGGGTATCGAAGCCACGGGGAGATTTCTGTGCTGGAAAACAGAATAATATTAATAAGTCGGACGATGATAATGCCAAGCCTAATAAAAGTAATGGAGGTGGTAATGATTAGGATTATTACTCAGTTTGCAGTGGAAGCCATTACCCAGACTGCAGTTTAATTGTACATAATGCATTAAGATCCTGATTGAATCCAGACTGTTCATCAACCACATTCAGCTGCTCTGTCTTCAACATAATTGCATGTTGTCTTTTTACTGTTTTGCATTAAAAGCAACTCATCAAAATGATGAGCGGGAACAATTACCCAGGCTCCTCGCCTTCTCTCTACGGGTGTCGGCCTGTCGGCTGTATCCCACCAGCAGCAGCACAGAGCATACTGTGTGTGTGTGTGTGTGTGTGTGTGTGTGTGTGTGTGTGTGTGTGTGTGTGTGTGTGTGTGTGTGTGTGTGTGTGTGTGTGTGTGTGTGTGTGTGTGTGTGTGTGTGTGTGTTCGTGCATGAGATTGTGTGTGTATGTGTGAGCTGGTATTTGTTCTAAGATTCTCTTGTCTCTCAAGCTACATTTCTTTGGCGCACGGTCTCTTTGTCTCTCATGTTGCTGTGATTCTGACACATTTTCATATGGAGCTGGTCTGTTGTTCATTTCATGGGAACCATATGGAGATGGTCTGGAGAGGAGGGCTGTTCGTTGGCACACAGTGAGAGGGAGAGGTGGAATAGGGGAGGAGCTGTTGTTGGGATCTGTGTGTAAAGATATATATATAAAAATATACACTATATACACAAAAGTATGTCTACTTTTGTGGATTTGGCTATTTCAGCCACACCTGTTGCTGACAGGTGTATAAACTTGAGCACACAGCCATGCAATATTCATAGACTAATATTGGCAACAGAATGGCCTTACTGAAGTGCTCTGTAACTCTCAACGTGGCACTGTCATAGGATGCCATCTTTCCAACAAGTCAGTTCATCAAATTTTTGCCCTGCTAGAGCTGCCCCGGTGAACTGTATGTGCTGTTATTGTGAAGTGGAAGCGTCTAGGAGCAACAACGGCTCGATCGAGAAGTGGTAAGCCACATAAGCTCACAGAACAAAACCGCCGAGTACTGAAACACATAGCGCGTAAAAATCGTCTGTCCTCGGTTGCAACACTCACTACCGAGTTTAAAGCCGCCTCTGGAAGCAACATCAGCACAATAACTGTTGTTGGGAGCTTCATGAAATGGGTTTCCATGGCCGAGCAGCCGCACACAAGCCTAAGATCATCATGCGCAATGCCAAGCGTCGGATGGAGTGGTGTAAAGCTCGCCGCCATTGGACTCTGGAGCAGTGGAAACGTGTTCTCTGGAGTGATGATTCACGCTTTACCATCTGGCAGTCCGACGGATGAATCTGGGTTTGGTGGATGCCAGGAGAACACTACCTGCCCCAATGCATTGTGCCAACTGTAAAGTTGAATAATGGTCTGCGGCTGTTATTCAAGACCCCTTGACCTTTTCCACATTTAATTACGTTACAGCCTTATTCTGAAATTGATTAAATGAATGTTTTTCATCATCAATCGATACACAATACCCCATAATGACAAAGCAAAAATAGGCATTTAGAATTTTTTGCAAATGTATTAAAAATAAAAGCAGAAATACCTTCATTAACATAAGTATTCAGACCTTTGCTAGAAGACCTGTTTTCATTGATCATCCTTGACATGTTTCTACAACTTGATTGGAGTCCACCTGTGGTAAATTCAATTGATTGGTCATGATTTGGAAATGCATACACCTGTCTATATAAGGTCCCACTGTTAACAGTGCATTTCAAAGCAAAAACCAAGCCATAAGGTCGAAGGAATTGTCCGTAGAGCTCCGAGACAGGATTCTGTCGAGGCACAGATCTGGGGAAGGGTACCAAAAAAAATCTGCAGCATTGAAGGTCCCCTAGAACACAGTGCCCTCCATCATTCTTAAATGTCCGGCCACACTGAGCAATTGGGGGAGAAGGGCCTTGGTCAGGTAGGTAACCAAGAACACAATGGTCACTCTGACAGAGTTCCAGAGTTCCTCTGTGGAGATGGGAGAACCTTCCAGAAGGACATCCCTCTACAACACCCCACCAATCAGGCCTTTGTGGTAGAGTGGCCAGACGGAAGCCACTCCTCAGTAATAGGCACATGACAGACCACTTGGAGTTTTCCAAAAGGCACTTAAGGACTCTCAGACCATGGTAAACAAGATTCTCTGTTCTGATGAAACCAAGATTGAACTCTTTGGCCTGAATGTCAAGCATCATGGCTGGAGAAAACCTGGCACCATCTCTACGGTGAAGCATGGTAGTGGCAGCATCATGCTGTGGGGATGTTTTTCAGCGGCAGGGACTGGGAGACTAGTCAGGATCGAGGGAAAGATGAATGGAGAAAAGTACAGAGAGATCCTTGATAAAAACCTGCTCCAGAGCGCTCAGTACCTCAGACTGGGGCAAAGGTTCACCTTCCAACAGGACAATGACACTAAACACACAGCCAAGATAAGTCTCTGAATGTCCTTGAATGGCCCAGCCAGACCCCGGGACTTAAACCCGAAATAACATTTCTGGAGAAACCTGAAAATAGCTGTGCAGCGATGCTCCTCATCCAACCTGACAGAGCTTGAGAGGATCTACATGGGAGAATGGGAGAAACTCCCCAAATACAGGTGTGCCAAGATTGTAGCGACATACCCAAGAAGACTGTAGGCTGTAATCGCTGCCAAAGGTGCTTCAACAAAGTACTGAGTAAAGGGTCTGAATACTTATGTAAATGTAATATTTCAGTTTTTACTTTTTTTTATATTTGCAAAAATTCTACAGACCTGTATTTGCTTTATCATTATGGAGTATTGTGTGTAGATGGATGAGGGGGGGAAAACTATTTAATACATTTTAGAATAAGGCTGTAACGTAACAAAATGTGGAAAACGTCAAGAGGTCAGAATACTTTCTGAATGCACTGTATATACACTACCGTTCAAAAGTTTGGGGTTGCTTAAAAATGTCCTTGTTTTTGAAAGAAAAGCTATTTTTTTGTGCATTAAAATAACATCAAATTGATCAGAAATAGAGTGTAGACATTGTTAATGTTGTAAATGACTATTGTAGCTGGAAATGGCAGATTTTTTTTTCTCAAGCTAGAAACTCTAATGTACTTGTCCTCTTGCTCAGTTGTGCACCGGGGCCTCCCACTCCTCTTTCTATTCTGGTTAGAGCCAGTTTGCGTTGTTATGTGAAGTAAGTGGTACACAGCGTTGTATGAGATCTTCAGTTTCTTGATAATTTCTCGCATTGAATAGCCTTCTTTTCTCAGAACAAGAAAGTACTAACGAGTTTCAGAAGAAAGGTCTTTGTTTCTGGCCATTTTGATCCTGTAATCGAACCCACAAATGCTGATGCTCCAGACACTCAACTAGTCTAAAGAAGGCCAGTTTTATTGCTTCTTTAATCAGCACAA
>NC_092086.1:21764420-21861920 GCF_045679555.1 Salvelinus alpinus
GTGTGTGTGTGTGTGTCTTACGCTGAAGCTATGGACGTTCTATTGTTCTATAATTCTCTGCTACTGCTCCCACTGTGGAGAGGACATGTGCTACACGCTCCGCTGTCATTCCTCACGCCCTGTGTGTGTGTATGCATGTGTTTGAGTTTGTGTCTGTGCGCCTGTGTGTATGCGTGTGTGTGTGTGTGTGTGTGTGTGTGTGTGTGCGTCAGCAGTCTGCGTGGTAAGACCCTGCTCACGTCGCCTGCAGCAGCAACAACAATTGCAGCAGTAGCAGCACCTTCCCTTGTCCTGCCCAGATTAATGGCTGAATAGGCTCTGCCCATGCCCAGCAGAGCCCCTCTCGCCGCCCCGACGGCGGGCATGCTGAAAGCGAGCAGGCTGGCATTATCGGGCACAGCCAGACTGCGCTGTGAAAGGGGATTACTCCGCCAATCGTCACGCTCACAAACACCACGACACCCCAGAAAAAACACTGTCTCCTCTCCCAGGCCAAACAACTCTCTCTATCTCTCCTCTCTTTCCCTTTCTCTCCCTTCTCTAAATCAGAGGGAAAATGTCTTGTTTAAACAAAGGATTCTTTCTTTTGTTTTTTTTCTCTCTCTCCCTCTGTAAACTAATTGACATAAATGAGTGAGCTTATTAATCATGACAAGCGAGAGAGAGAGAAAGAGAGAGAGAGACAGAGAGACGCGGACAGACAGAGAGAGAGACACGGACAGAGAGAGGGAGAGAGACACGGAGAGAGAGACAGAGAGAGACAGACAGACAAGGAGACAGAGAGAGACAGACAGAGAGAGAGAGACAGACAGAGCGAGAGAGAAAGAGACTGACAGACAGAGAGAGACAGACAGACAGAGAGAGAGACAGACAAACAGACAGAGAGAGAGAAAGGGAGAGAGAGAGGAGGAGCCAGTGTAATTATCACCCTCCTGCTCTCCTGTGTTATCTCAGAGATGTTTGCCCTCTTCTCTGTGTTTCATTCATTAACTTTGGATGTTCTAGAGGTTTCTCCAGGACCAAGCTGGTATGCACGGCAAATTTTTTAAACGTTTTGCAACATAAGATGAAAATAAGTGTTTCTAATTGGAGAAATTCAAGTAGTCCCTCCCTGTTTCAGTCCGTTTTCTTCCGTTTGATGCCAAATGAATTGTCCCAGGTCATTAAGCCTGCACTCCCCTCACTCCCTCCAGAGTTACTGCAGAGTGAGACAGACAGACCACAAAGCCCATTGTTCTAATGCAGAAAGTAAGACGTTCAACACTCAAAGCTGTTAGTCCGCCGTAAAAACAATTGGTGCACAAACGGATGCACACACACACACACACACACACACACACACACACACACACACACACACACACACACACACACACACACACACACACACACACACACACACACACACACACACACACACACACACACACACACACACACACGCATGCAGGCAGGCAGGCATACAGTAGACACACAGACCCTCACACAGACCCTCTCACAGACCCCCCACCACACGGCTCTAGAATGAACTGCATCTGATCACAAAACACACTGGCCAACACAAATGTGTCTGTCTTTCATTTAGCTTGTACCTCCATGCCCCCCCCCCCCCACCCCACCTCTGTCAGTTTTGCATGGAACTAAAGTGGGAGGGCAAGTGAGAGACAGGTGCAGGGCAGGAGAGACGAGTCACACCACCTGGACTGGTGATGATGTCATAGGGACAAAGGACGTGCATGTACACACAGTTAGGATCACCCAGTCTCTTTCTCTCTCTCTCACACACACACACACACACACACACACACACACACACACACACACACACACACACACACACACACACACACACACACACACACACACACACACACACACACACACACACACACATTAATGATGAATATAGGGTATCACTATCTTTTCTATGGCTATCTCTGGGGGAGGGTACTGTGTGGGTGGTGGGTTGTGGACGGGGGTGGTAGGGTGTGGACGGGGAGGGTACTGTGTGGGTGGTAGGAGGTGGACGGGGGAGTGTACTGTGTGGGTGGTAGGGTGTGGACGGGGAGGGTACTGTGTGGGTGGTAGGAGGTGGACGGGAGAGTGTACTGTGTGGGTGGTAGGAGGTGGACAGGGGAGTGTACTGTGTGGGTGGTAGGGTGTGGACGGGGAGGGTACTGTGTGGGTGGTAGGGTGTGGACGGGGGAGGGTACTGTGTGGGTGGTAGGGTGTGGACGGGGGTACTGTGTGGGTGGTAGGGTGTGGACAGGGAGTGTACTTTGTGGGTGGTAGGGTGTGGACGGGGAGGGTACTGTGTGGGTGGTAGGAGGTGGACGGGGGAGGGTACTGTGTGGGTGGTAGGAGGTGGACGGGGGTACTGTGTGGGTGGTAGGGTGTGGACGGGGGAGGGTACTGTGTGGGTGGTAGGGTGTGGACGGGGGAGGGTACTGTGTGGGTGGTAGGGTGTGGACGGGGGAGGGTACTGTGTGGGTGGTAGGGTGTAGACAGGGGAGGGTACTGTGTGAGTGGTAGGGTGTGGACGGGGGAGGGTACTGCGTGGGTGGTAGGGTGTGGACGGGAGTACTGTGTGGGTGGTAGGGTGTGGACGGGGGAGGGTACTGTGTGGGTGGTAGGGTGTGGACGGGGAGGGTACTGTGTGGGTGGTAGGGTGTGGACGGGGGAGGGTACTGTGTGGGTGGTAGGGTGTGGACGGGGGAGGGTACTGTGTGGGTGGTAGGGTGTGGACGGGGGAGGGTACTGTGTGGGTGGTAGGGTGTGGACGGGGAGGGTACTGTGTAGGTGGTAGGGTGTGGACGGGGGAGGGTACTGTGTGGGTGGTAGGGTGTGGACGGGGAGGGTACTGTGTGGGTGGTAGGGTGTGGACGGGGGTACTGTGTGGATGGTAGGAGGTGGACGGGGGTACTGTGTGGGTGGTAGGGTGTGGACGGGGGAGGGTACTGTGTGGGTGGTAGGGTGTGGACGGGGGAGGGTACTGTGTGGGTGGTAGGGTGTGGATGGGGGAGGGTACTGTGTGGGTGGTAGGAGGTGGACGGGGGAGGGTACTGTGTGGGTGGTAGGGTGTGGACGGGGGAGGGTACTGTGTGGGTGGTAGGGTGTGGACGGGGGAGGGTACTGTGTGGGTGGTAGGGTGTGGACGGGGGAGGGTACTGTGTGGGTGGTAGGGTGTGGACGGGGAGGGTACTGTGTGGGTGGTAGGGTATGGACGGGGAGGGTACTGTGTGGGTGGTAGGGTGTGGACGGGGAGGGTACTGTGTGGGTGGTAGGGTGTGGACGGGGGAGGGTACTGTGTGGGTGGTAGGGTGTGGACGGGGGAGGGTACTGTGTGGGTGGTAGGGTGTGGACCGGGGAGGGTACTGTGTGGGTGGTAGGGTGTGGACGGGGAGGGTACTGTGTGGGTGGTAGGGTGTGGACGGGGAGGGTACTGTGTGGGTGGTAGGGTGTGGACGGGGAGGGTACTGTATGGGTGGTAGGAGGTGGACGGGGGTACTGTGTGGGTGGTAGGGTGTGGACGGGGGAGGGTACTGTGTGGGTGGTAGGTTGTGGACGGGGGAGGGTACTGTGTGGGTGGTAGGGTGTGGACGGGGGTACTGTGTGGGTGGTAGGGTGTGGACGGGGGAGGGTACTGTGTGGGTGGTAGGGTGTGGACGGGGAGGGTACTGTGTGGGTGGTAGGGTGTGGACGGGGGAGGGTACTGTGTGGGTGGTAGAGTGTGGACGGGGGAGGGTACTGTGTGGGTGGTAGGGTGTGGACGGGGGAGGGTACTGTGTGGGTGGTAGGGTGTGGACGGGGAGGGTACTGTGTGGGTGGTAGGGTGTGGACGGGGGAGGGTACTGTGTGGGTGGTAGGGTGTGGACGGGGAGGGTACTGTGTGGGTGGTAGGAGGTGGACGGGGGTACTGTGTGGGTGGTAGAGTGTGGACGGGGAGGGTACTGTGTGGGTGGTAGGGTGTGGACGGGGAGGGTACTGTGTGGGTTACATCTGGTGGTTTTTCATGACCAGCAATAAATAACACACCATTTTGGATAGACTCTTATTTGCTTTAAATGTATATTTTTTATATGATAAAGTCCTTCTTTTTAAATGGCGATGCTTAACATTTCTGGAACATTTCATGGACATTTATGTTCCACCGTTAGTATGACTATTTCGTTTGATTCAGTTCTATCCCTCTGTTGCTTTGAGCCAGCTTGAAATAGATACAGTATATTAACATCTATGGTTGATTATGAACCGGGTAAAGTTCTAAGTGAGGTAACAGCCTCTGACAGATCTGTGATGGGGCTCTGATGCATGAAGGAGATGTTTCAGAGCGGTGGCTGTTTTCATTGTCTAAAGGCTTTAACATCGTCTCTCACTCCTTCTTTCTATCCTTCTCTGTCTCCTTCTCTCTCTAC
Source organism: Salvelinus alpinus (assembly GCF_045679555.1). NCBI lineage: Eukaryota > Metazoa > Chordata > Actinopteri > Salmoniformes > Salmonidae > Salvelinus > Salvelinus alpinus. The sequence continues at coordinate 21,768,836 of NC_092086.1, forward strand.
CTTATCTCTTCTTCTCTGTCTCCTTCTCTGCCTCCTTCTCTCTCCTTCTCTGTCTCCTTCTCTCTCTACCTTATCTCTTCTTCTCTGTCTCCTTCTCTGCCTCCTTCTCTCTCCTTCTCTGTCTCCTTCTCTCTCTACCTTCTCTCTCCTCTGTCTCCTTCTCTCTCTACCTTCTCTCTCCTTCTCTCTCTACCTTATCTCTCCTTCTCTCTCTACCTTCTCTCTCCTTCTCTCTCTCCTTCTCTGTCTCCTTCTCTCTCCTTCTCTCGCTCCTTCTCTGTCTCCTCTCTCCTTGTTTCTGTCCTTCTCTCTCTACCTTCAAGGTCCTTTGTGTTTGAAATGTAATCCTGGTAGATTGTGTAAATATTCTGCAGATGGGCTTGTTGTCATAGAACCAGGTGCCGAGTCTTGAAGGTCTCCAGTCAAATTGATCTTTGAACCCTAGAAAAGGGCAGCGAAGGGCAACAGCCAGTCAGTGTAGATAGAGGCCTTCAATCCAATGGAAATATCACATATTGGCCCTTTAAAAAATTGGGGCCTGTGTTATCTCTTGCTTCAGACGGAAGGAACATCTAGCTTCCTCAGCTCAGAGAGAGACAGCCATATGTTTAGAGGGAAAATTTCCTCCATTACCGCAATCCCCAAGACAGAGATAGTGTTCTATTGTTTACATTCGAAACCCAAGTAGTGAATATGACAAGCCGAGGCTGTATAGTTGTTAGTGTATATACAACACAACCAGCTGCATGGGACCTAAAGGATTATATGTCATTTCCACAGTCGTGACGGGACGACTCTAACTCAGTGATGTCTGGTCTTATCAGTCTCTCTCTCTCTCTCTCTCTCTCTCTCTCTCTCTCTCTCTCTCTCTCTCTCTCTCTCTCTCTCTCTCTCTCTCTCTCTCTCTCTCTCTCTCTCTCTCTCTCTCTCTCTCTCTCTCTCTCTCTCTCTCTCTCTCTCTCTCTCTCTCTCTCTCTCTCTCTCTCTCTCTCTCTCTCTCTCTCTCTCTCTCTCTCTCTCTCTCTCTCTCTCTCTCTCTCTCTCTCTCTCTCTCTCTCTCTCTCTCTCTCCCTCCCTCCCTCCCTCCCTCCCTCTCCCACACTCTCTCTCCCCCCACTCTCTCTATCGTTCTCTTTTTCTGTCTCTTTCTCTCTCTCCCTCCCAGCAGCCCCGGGGTATCCTCGATTCTCAGGGAGTCTCGCCCATACCTTCCTTCCCATGAGCCACTTGGATCACCATGCCAACAGCGGCGTCCTCTACGGGCAGCACCGTTTCTACGACACCCAAAAAGGTGAGTCGCAAACACATTAAAATTCAATCAGACGGAATTAAGATATTGAAATCCAATTGAACACAACAAAGTATGATGTAATTGGATAATGGATATTGCTAGCTATGTGGATGCCCACAGGGATATTACCTTAAATGTAATAATGTAATCCTGTCTTTTAGATTTGCTGCCTGGTTGGCCAATGGATGTTTTTTAAAGGGGAAGTTCAGGATTTTACAGCTGGATATTTCCTCAGCCTGAAAGTCGTCTATGGGCCAGTAAAAACTGTAATCCATGGTTTGGTTTTCTATTAAAACAGACACTACAAACTTCAGCTAACTTTATCCACTACTACCTAACAGTCAACGGAAGTGAATCTTTTTGTTAAAGGCCAAATCACCTCTAAGTAACATCAAACCAAATATGGAGTTGACTTCAGTTGATTTCAGTAGATTTGATCATGACATTTTAACAATTGCACACATTAGCCATTAACTTGTGAGCTAGTGGTGGCTAAAGAGCTAGTGGTGGCTAAAGAGCTAGTGGTGGCTAAAGAGCTAATGGTGGCTAAAGAGCTAGTGGTGGCTAAAGAGCAGGTGGTGGCTAAAGAGCTAATGGTGGCTAAAGAGCTAGTGGTGGCTAAAGAGCTAATGGTGGCTAAAGAGCTAGTGGTGGCTAAAGAGCTAATGGTGGCTGAAGAGCTAGTGGTAGCTAAAGACCTAGTGGTGGCTAAAGACCTAGTGGTGGCTAAAGAGCTAGTGGTGGCTAAAGACCTAGTGGTGGCTAAAGAGCTAATGGTGGCTAAAGAGCTAGTGGTGGCTAAAGAGCTAGTGGTGGCTAAAGAGCTAGTGGTGGCTAAAGAGCTAGTGGTGGCTAAAGAGTTAGTGGTGGCTAAAGAGCTAGTGGTGGCTAAAGAGCTAGTGGTGGCTAAAGAGCTAGTGGTGGCTAAAGAGTTAGTGGTGGCTAAAGTGGTTGACGTTTGTAGTGGCTGTTTAAAGGAAAACAAACCACGAATTACACTTTCTAACACAAATCTCTAAAATCCTGAACTTCCCCTTTAGGAGTCTGTTTCTTTTCTACTGAACAGAAATATAAATGCAACATGCAACAATTTAAATTATTTTACTGATTTACAGTTCATATAAGGAAATCAGTCAATTGAAATAAATAAATTAGGCTCTAATCTATGGATTTTACATGAATGAGCATTGGCACAGCATGGGTGGGCCTGGGAGGGTATAGGCCCATCCACTGGGGAGCCAGGTCCACCCACTGGGGAGCCAGACCCACCCACTGGGGAGCCAGGCCCATCCACTGGGGAGCCAGGCCCATCCACTGGGGAGCCAGGCCCACCCACTGGGGAGCCAGGCCCACCCACTGTGGAGCCAGGCCCCTTCCACTGTGGAGCCAGGCCCACCCACTGGGGAGCCAGACCCACCCACTGGGGAGCCGGGTCCAGCCACTGGGGAGCCGGGCCCACCCACTGGGGAGCCGGGCCCAGCCACTGGGGAGCCAGGCCCACCCAGTCAGAATTCGTTTTTCCCCACAAAAGGGCTTTATTACAGACAGAAATAAAGTTTCATCAGCTGTCCGGGTGGCTGGTCTCAGACGATCCCGCACGTGAAGAAGTCGGATGTGGAGGCCCTGGGCTGGCGTGGTTACATGTGGTCTGCGGTTGTGAGGCCGGTTGGACGTACTGCTAAATTCTCTCAAACGACGGCTTATGGTAGAGAAGTTAACATTCAATTCTCTGGCAACAGCTCTGGTGGACATTCCTGCAGTCAGCATGCCAATTGCACACTCCCTCAAAACTTGATACATATGTGGCATTGTGTTGTGTGAAAAAAACTGCATATTTTAGAGTGGCCTTATATTGTCCCCAGCACAAGGTGCACCTGTATAATGATCATGCTGTTTAATCAGCTTCTTGATATGCCACACCTGTCAGGTGGATGGATCATCTTGCTCACTAACAGGGGTGTAAACACATTTGTGCACAACATTTGAGAGAAATAATCTTTTCGTACGTTTAGAACATTTCTGGGATCTTTTATTTCAGCTCATGAAACATGGAACCAACACTTTACATGTTGCCTTTATATTTGTGTTCAGTATATATCATTGAAATATTTTATATTTATATAATTTGGAACTTTTATATCTTACAGAGAACTTCTATCTAAGAAGCCTTCCGTCCCAGCCCCCTCTCATCTCAGCCAATCACGGTCTTCCGCCCATCTCCAGGGCGGGGCCGGGACACCCTCAGGGCTCCTGCAGTCGGGACATGGACCCAGGGGGCGGAGTCAGCCTACACAAGGGCCTGAAGGAGGGGTCCGTCGAGAGAGGGGTGGTCCCCAGCACCAAGGACAAGGAGAGGCCCAGCAGCAAACAGGAGACCAAGGAGCGACAGCAGCACCACAGCCACCACCCCCAGCCCTCACATCCACACCACCACCACCCACACCCCGGCCACACACAGCCACACCCCCACCAGCAGCACCCCCAGTATCCACAGCACCCGGTCTCCCTGGAGGAGGTCAATAGCAGAGCCCTGGAGAGGCACATGGAGCACCAACAGACCCTAGGTATGACCAGAACCCTCAGCGCCTGCCTGCTCAACGGAAAGATGCAGAACGGGGGGGACTCTGGAACGGGTGGGGCCAAGGCTTCCATGACTAGCTATGGGGGGGAGGTGGTGGGGAGCAGGGGGGCTCAGACACAGGCCAGCCACAGACACATGGAGGGTGGGGGGAACGTCCGCTGCACCAAGGAAGGGGTGAGCGGCGAGATGAGGATCAGTGAGCAGCCTTCGGACTGTCTGGAGGGGAGGGGCCAGATGCTCCACCACGCCCTTCCCTACTCTGTGGCGCCTCCTCTACAAATGGGTTCAGCCGCTGGGGGAGGCCACCCCCACCTCCACCCCCACCACCACCCTCACCCGCATCCGGGGGGGTTCCACTGCCTTCAGCTCCACCCCAGCCATCCCCATCACCCACACACACACCACCACCCGGACTTCTTCTGCTCGCCTCCACCTGCCCCTCTAACCAACCCCTCGCCGCACGAGAGGGGAGGGGGAGGGGGGCGAGACCCCAAAGTGACAGGGCCCACGTTCATACCATCTGTAGGGGGAGGACACCTGGGGGACAAGTCCAGCGGGGACCCCTTCCAGATGGGCACCCCAACCGCCTGCCAGGGGTTAGTGGGTGGGGGCGGCAGTGCCAAGGACAAGGCCATGGAGAAGAGTGGAGGAGGGGCCCCCCCCAGTAACTGGCACAGGAAACAGCAACAGCAGCACCCATACAGAAAGGCTGAGAAGGCCCCGGACTGGATGCAAAGTCACCACCACCACCCCCAACAAACCCAGCCCCAACAAACCCAGCAGCCCCAGCCCCAACAAACCCAGCCCCAACAAACCCAGCCCCAACAACCCCAGCCCCAACAACCCCAGCCCCAACAACCCCTTCCCCAGCAGCCCCAGCCCCAGCAGCACCAAGCCGTGCGTTCCCGCAGCGTTGAATGCATCAATAGCGTGGGAGTGGACACCACCGATGTGTTCCGGCCCTCTCTTCCCCAGGGAGCCAAGGCCGGACACTCCCTCCCCCACTCAGTCAACACCTCCCCCTACAGAGACTGCTCCCTCCCGGGCCCCCTGCCTAACGCCTCACCCCTGGGGGGTCGGGGAGGTGCAGGCGGTGGTGCTGTAGGTGGGAGTTGTTCCTTACAGAGAGATGGTCAGAAGGTGGCCCGTATTCGCCACCAGCAGCACGGCGGGCCTGGCCCGGACGCCCCAGCAGCAGAGCTGAACCAGAGCAACAAACAGAACCAGAACCAGGACCTGAACAGGAAGCTGGAGATGGAGATGTCCCCGTACGGCTACAGCAACAGTGGGCAGGGACAGCAGCATCACCCCCAGCAGCCCCCGGTTCCTCCCTGGGCCATGAGGCCTCACCACGTCCACCCTGCAGAGGAGGAGCAGCAGCGGAAGGCCTACATGGAGTCTCTCAGTGGTGGCAGGCAACAGCCCCAGCAACAACCAGGGCAAGGTATGGGCCTCCCTCCTCATCCTTCTCCCCAGCCCCAGCCACCTCCACCCCCAGCCCCCTCTCAGCAGCAGCAAGACCCCCAGGTCGCCTCACAGGCCCAGGAGGAGAGCAGTGCCATGAAGAGCCTGCTGAAGTACAGCACCCAGCAGCAGCCCCTGCTCCTCTCCCAGAAGAGTCCCTTCGGGGGCCTGGGGAGCCTCAAATCCGGTGGCCCTGGTGGTCCTGGAGGTGGAGCCCCCGGGGTTAGCTGCACCCTGCAAGGCAGCAAACAACAACAGGCCCTACCCACCAGGAAGGGCCCGGCCAATGACGGCGAGCGCTCTGACTGTGGGGGGCGTGGCCGGGAGGTGGGCGAGGCGGTGGGTCACGGTGAGGGAGAGGTGCGCCAACCGCCTGTGGGCATCGCAGTCGCCGTGGCGAGGCAGAGGGAACCGTCCTGTCGCCCGGTGGACGCCCACCACAACAGCCGGCAGGGGCGGGTGCACCCCTCCATGAAAGGTACGGGGGTAACCTCCGGGCCTTTGGGGTCGCTTGCTTAAATAAACAGAAGGAGCAGGGGAACTGAGCAGAGATTATTTGTCTACGACCTTTGGAAGACCTCACTGATGAAACATAAACAGCGGGCTTTGCCAAAGCCTAAAGTAGAAACAGCTTTATTTGACTAAACAGTTAAAGGCACTGGGAAGAAAAGAGAGGAGGAGAGAAGTACATGGCAGGAGATCTGAGTCTGTGGCAGTAGAGCTGTAGTAGGTATGGTTGTCAGAGAGAGAGGCAGGTAGTAGAGTTAGTGTACCCTGGGAGTTAGTGTACCCTGGGAGTTAGTGTACCCTGGGAGTTAGTGTACCCTGGGAGTTAGTGTACCCTGGGAGTTAGTGTACCCTGGGTGTTAGTGTTCCCTGGGATTAGTGTACCCTGGGAGTTAGTGTACCCTGGGAGTTAGTGTACCCTGGGAGTTAGTGTTCCCTGGGATTAGTGTACCCTGGGAGTTAGTGTACCCTGGGAGTTAGTGTACCCTGGGTGTTAGTGTACCCTGGGAGTTAGTGTACCCTGGGAGTTAGTGTACCCTGGGAGTTAGTGTACCCTGGGAGTTAGTGTACCCTGGGAGTTAGTGTACCCTGGGACTTAGTGTACCCTGGGTGTTAGTGTTCCCTGGGAGTTAGTGTACCCTGGGAGTTAGTGTTCCCTGGGTGTTAGTGTACCATGGGAGTTAGTGTACCATGGGTGTTAGTGTACCCTGGGAGTTAGTGTACCCTGGGTGTTAGTGTTCCCTGGGAGTTAGTGTACCCTGGGAGTTAGTGTACCCTGGGAGTTAGTGTACCCTGGGTGTTAGTGTACCCTGGGAATTAGTATACCCTGGGAGTTAGTGTACCCTGGGTGTTAGGTAGAGAGTCCACCCTTAATGTTAGAGTTAGGTAGAGATCCCACCCTTAATGTTAGAGTTCGGTAGGGATTCCACCCTTAATGTTAGAGTTAGGTAGAGATTCCACTCTTAATGTTAGAGTTCGGTAGAGATTCCACCCTTAATGTTAGAGTTTGGTAGAGATTCCACCCTTGATGTTAGAGTTAGGTAGAGATTCCACCCTTAAGGTTAGAGTTAGGTAGGGTTTTCACCCTTAATGTTAGAGTTTGGTAGAAATTCCACCCTTAATGTTAGAGTTTGGTAGAGATTCCACCCTTAATGTTAGAGTTCGGTAGAGATTCCACCCTTAATGTTAGAGTTCGGTAGAGATTCCACCCTTAATGTTAGAGTTCGGTAGAGATTCCACCCTTAAGGTTAGAGTTAGGTAGAGATTCCACCCTTAATGTTAGAGGTCGGTAGCGATTCCACCCTTAATGTTAGAGTTTGGTAGAGATCCCACCCTTAATGTTAGAGTTAGAGATCCCACCCTTAATGTTAGAGTTTGGTAGAGATCCCACCCTTAATGTTAGAGTTTGGTAGAGATTCCACCCTTAATGTTAGAGTTTGGTAGAGATTCCACCCTTAATGTTAGAGTTAGCGATTCCACCCTAATGTTAGAGTTTGGTAGAGATCCCACCCTTAATGTTAGAGTTAGAGATACCACCCTTAATGTTAGAGTTTGGTAGATATCCCACCCTTAATGTTAGAGTTTGGTAGAGATCCCACCCTTGAGGTTAGTTTTAGATAGAGATTTTTGCGGTGCAGCGACTGAGTGTTGGGGGTTAGGGCTCATCAGGGGATAGGTGGTGAAGACCTCTCCCTGAACTGATATTTGTCTCCTAGGACCTCCTCGCTCCATGTACCCCTCAGACCCTGCAGGAGAGGAGGAGAGGAAGAGGATGAGTGGAGAGCGGATGGGTCTGACCTGCCTGGACCGAGACAGAGAGGCCTACATCAGGTGAGACTCAGTCTGACGTTACTCAGCAATATGACATCATCATACACAGCGGGGCAACTTTCTGATTACAGACGTCAACAAGAACAAAACGTCACTATACGCTTGGAAAGAGGATATGTCACAAACAGCAACATGTAAACATATTACTGGAGACACCCTACCAGTTTTGGAGGCAGCGTTGTGTTTGCTAGCATAGCGCGGTAACGGTATCTACCTAACAGTAAATAAGTATATTGTTTCACCCCACAGTTAACCTCACTAGGGTATGTGGGACGGTAGCGTCCCACCTCGTCAACAGCCAGTGAAACTGCAGGGCGCCAAATTCAAAACAACAGAAATCCCAAACATTCCTCAAACATACAAGTATTTTACACCATTTTAAAGATACACTTGTTGTAAATCCAGCCAAAGTGTCCGATTTCAAAAAGGTTTTACGATGAAAGCACACCAAACGATTATGTTAGGTATGAGCCAAGTCACAGAAAAAGACAGCCAAATTTCCAGCCAAAGAGAGGAGTAACAAAAAGCAGAAATAGAGATAAAATGAATCACTAACCTTTGATGATCTTCATCAAATGACACTCATAGGACTTCATGTTACACAATACATGTATGTTTTGTTCGGTAAAGTTCATATTTATATCCAAAAATCTGAGTTTAGGCGGGACGCTACTGTCTCATTTGGCAAAATGCCAGAGAAAATGCAGAGCGCCAAATTCAAATTAATTACTATAAAAATCGAACTTTCATTAAATCACACATGAAAGATACCAAATTAAAGCTACACTGGTTGTGAATCCAGCCAACATGTCAGAATTCAAATAGGCTTGTCTGCGAAAGCAAACGATGCTATTATCTGAAAACAGCACCATTGTAAACAAAGAGAGAGAAGCATATTTCAACCCTGCAGGCGCGACACAAAACGCAGAAATAAAAATATAATTCATGCCTTACCTTTGATGAGCTTCTGTTGTTGGTACTCCAATATGTCCCATAAACATCACAAATGGTCCTTTTGTTTGATTAATTCTGTCGATATATATCCAAAATGTCCTTTTATTTGGCACGTTTGATCCAGAAAAACACTGGTTCGTGAAACGTGACTACAAAATATCTCAAAACTTTGCCAAAGAATTTCTAACTACTTTTGTAATACAACTTTAGGTATTTTTTTATGTAAATAATCGATAAAATTGAAGACGGGATGGTCTGTGTTCAATACAGGATTAAAACCAACTGTAGCTAGCTTTCTGGTCACGCGCTTCTAACAAACAGGACACTTCGAGTGACCCTCGTTCAAGATGGCCGTACTTCTTTATTACACAAAGGAATAACCTCAACCAATTTCTAAAGACTGTTGACATCCAGTGGAAGCGGTAGGAACTGCAAGAAGGTCCCTTAGAAATCTGGTTTCCCAATGAAAACTCATTGAAAAGAGAGTGACCTCAAAAAAATATATCTGAATGGTTTGTCCTCGGGGTTTCGCCTGCTAAATAAGTTCTGTTATACTCACAGACATGATTCAAACAGTTTTAGAAACGTCAGAGTGTTTTCTATCCAAATCTACTAATAATACGCATATCTTATCTTCTGGGGATGAGTAGCTGGCAGTTTAATTTGGGCATGCTTTTCATCCAAAATTCCGAATGCTGCCCCCTACCCAAGAGAAGTTAAAGTTGTTTACAGTTAGTTATTAACAACCGCTCCTACACTCATTACTAGCTACAGTAACACTGTAGTGTCAAAAACAGGTCTTCAAATAGGTGTCTTCCTCTACTCTCACCTTCCTCCTCTACTCTGCCCTTCCTCCTCTACTCTCACCTTCCTCCTCTACTCTCACGTTCCTCCTCTACTCTCACCTTCCTCCTCTACTCTGACCTTCCTCCTCTACTCTGACCTTCCTCCTCTACTCTGACCTTCCTCCTCTACTCTGACCTTCCTCCTCTACTCTGACCTTCCTCATCTACTCTGATCTTCATCCTCTACTCTGACCTTCCTCCTCTACTCTCACCTTCCTCCTCTACTCTCACGTTCCTCCTCTACTCTGACCTTCCTCCTCTACTCTCACCTTCCTCCTCTACTCTGACCTTCCTCCTCTACTCTGACCTTCCTCCTCTACTCCCACTTTCCTCCTCTACTCTGACCTTCCTCCTCTACTCTGACCTTCCTCCTCTACTCTGCCCCTCCTCTATATTATTCTGTGTTTTCTGTCTCTCCTCATTTCTCTCTCAATGGTTCTATCTCAGGGATAATAAAGATCCAGTTGAATTCACAAGGATCCATCCGTCCAACAGCTGTCACGGTGACATCACCTCTCACCTCATGGTGCCGGGTGGGACTTCCCTACAATCTGGCCAATTAGGAGACCCCTCTGCACATGCACACGCCCACTCGGCCCACCACCATTGGATGCCGAGCACTGGAAGTCCCTCCATCTGGATGACAAGCCACTCCTACGGTGAGAAAGTTAAATTGGATTCAAATTCAGAAAACTTTATTTCCATAATAACCAACGTGTTGGTGTCACACTATAAATAAAAAACAATCAATTGTAATGCCTCAATATAAAAACATTCATGAAAATTGAGATAAGTCCTACAGATGTATTGTAGATCAGTCTTCATCTTGCTATTTCCTGTCCTGTTGCTGCCTTTGCAGGCTGTGTTGCAGTATAGCTGTATTGGTAATGAACTACACACAGCTGCTGAATCTGTTGTAACATCTTCCTGATGTTGCAGGAATCGGCCACTCAGCCCTTCACCAGAACCTCACCCCAGGTTTTTCTGCAGCCATGCCAGGGTCTCTACAGCCTGTGCTGCCTCTGCCCCAGGACCCGTCTACCCAGCTGGTGGTGCTACCCACAGAGCCTGCTGCCCACCCTGCCACACATCACCTGGGTGAGCCTCACTATTTTTATCAATGGGTTTTATCGCAACGTGTTTTCAATGTGTTTTTTTCAATATCTTTTCTCAATGGTTTTCTCCTCTTGCATGTCACTCTACATCCTTACTTAGTTACCCCATTACTCCTTAACCCCTACCCTTACCCCTTAACATCTACCCTTACCCCTTAACCCCTACCCTACCCTAACCCCTTAACTCTTACCCCTTAACCCTACCCTTACCTCTTAACATCTACCCTTACCCCTTAACCCCTACCCTACCCTAACCCCTTAATTCTTACCCCTTAACCCTACCCTTACCTCTTAACACCTACCCTTACCCCTTAACACCTAAAACCTACCCTTACCTCTTAACCCTTACCCCTTAACACCTACCCTTACTCCTTAACACCTACCCTTACCCCTTAACACCTACCCTTACTCCTTAACACCTACCCTTACCCTTACCCCATAACACCTAAAACCTACCCTTACCTCTTAACCCTTACCCCTTAACCCTTAACACCTACCCTTACCCTGTAACACCTACCTTTACCACTTAACACCTACCTTTACCCCTTAACACCTACCCTTACCCCTTAACACCTACCCTTACCCTGTAACACCTACCTTTACCACTTAACACCTACCTTTACCTCTTAACACCTACCCTTACCCCTTAACACCTACCCTTACCCCTTAACACCTACCTTTACCCCTTAACCCTACCCTTACCCCTTAACACCTACCTTTACCCCTTAACACCTACCTTTACCCCTTAACACCTACCTTTACCCCTTAACACCTACCCTTACCCCTTAACACCTACCCTTACCCCTTAACACCTACCCTTACCCCTTAACACCTACCCTTACCCCTTAACACCTACCTTTACCCCTTAACACCTACCTTTACCCCTTAACACCTACCCTTACCCCTTAACACCTACCCTTACCCCTTAACACCTACCCTTACCCTGTAACACCTACCTTTACCCCTTAACACCTACCCTTACCCCTTAACACCTACCCTTACCCCTTAACACCTACCTTTACCCCTTAACACCTACCCTTACCCCTTAACACCTACCCTTACCCCTTAACACCTACCCTTACCCCTTAACACCTACCTTTACCCCTTAACCCTACCCTTACCCCTTAACACCTACCTTTACCCCTTAACACCTACCCTTACCCCTTAACACCTACCCTTACCCCTTAACACCTACCCTTACCCCTTAACACCTACCCTTACCCCTTAACACCTACCTTTACCCCTTAACACCTACCTTTACCCCTTAACACCTACCTTTACCCCTTAACACTTAACCTTACCCTTTAACACCTACCTTTACCCCTTAACACCTACCTTTACCCCTTAACACCTACCTTTACCCCTTAACACTTACCCTTACCCTTTAACACCTACCCCTCAACGTTGAGCACTTGACCTTGGGTCATTGTATTCTCTTATTGCAGTCTGTTGTTTTCTACTGCTGGTTGTATTTTCCATCCACTAGTTTTACTGTAGCGTTTCCTTTATATCCTGGTTGTATTAGTATATTATGTCGTCAGCTGATGAGCTTTCTGTTAACGGCAACACCCACACATATATACGCATCCACATAGAAAACACACACAAGGGCATGCTGCACACACACACACACACACACACAGAGAATACTCATCCCAGTTTCTGCTCACCACCTGTTCTGTCCCCCGCAGGGCTGGGTCCCTGGATGGGTCAGGGTGCGCTCCAAAAACATATGTACACACACACACACACACACACACACACACACACACACACACACACACACACACACACACACACACACACACACACACACACACACACACACACACACACACACACACACACACACACACACACACACACACAGGAAGAAACTAAAGCAGTGCTCTACATCTATGCAGCAGGACCTATTCAGCAAACAGACTGTGGAATGTAATTAGCTCTCCATCCTCAGTGGTGTGTTTCCTTCCGCGCTCCGCAGGAGTTGCAGAGGAGAGGGGAAGTGCATCCACGAAACCCTTCCCCGGGGAAAGATTAGCTGAGCCGGGTTAATGTTTCAGGACAAAGGTTCCATGGTGCGTCAGGGGGGCTGAGGGGGTGGAAGGAGGATCAGACTGGACATGCACATTAATGAGTGTACTGTGAAATATGTAAGAGGACAAAAACACATTGAGTTGGAGAGAGAGGAAAGAGACAGAGAGAGAGACAGAGACAGAGCGAGACAGAGAGAGAGAGGGAGAGAGAGCGAGACAGAGAGAGAGCGAGACACAGAGAGAGAGACAGACAGAGAGAGAGAGCGAGACAGAGAGAGAGAGACAGAGAGAGAGGGAGAAAGAGACAGAGAGAGATAGAGATAGAGAGACAGAGAGAGAGAGAGAGAGAGAGAGACAGAGAGAGAGAGATAGAGATAGAGAGAGAGAGAGACAGAGAGAGACAGAGAGAGAGAGAGAGAGAGAGAGAGAGAGAGAGAGAGACAGAGAGAGAGAGAGAGACAGAGAGAGAGAGAGAAACAGAGCGAGAGAGAGAGAGAGAGAGAGAAACAGAGAGAGAGGGAGAGAGGGAGGGAGAAGAAGGCGTGGGCAGCTGAATCCCCAAAGCTGAGCTCCATGTGTCATAGTCAGTGTGCTCAGCTGCCCTCTCCCCAGATTCACAGTCCACACACACACACACACACACACACACACACACACACACACACACACACACACACACACACACACACACACACACACACACACACACACACACACACACACACACACCACACACACAGCATTCCTCTCTGCTCTGTAAAGAAGACACATCAGGGGAACGGCTGAGCTGTGCTCCTCTTGAACATGGGAACTAGCATCCCTGCTGGTCCATAGGCTACTCATGTGGCCTGGAGAGCGGGCTGGAGTATGCTAGGCTGGATGGGTGGGTGAATTTTTAGGGAGCACTGCAGGGTCGATCGCTCCAAGGGGACAGTCATTTGGTTACTGGTCAGTGGCTCTGTCATCATCATCATCATCATGTAGTATATCATTATAGTCACAATCCAGTGTATTTTCAGGACAGCTGCTATGAGAGTCCATTCTATTCAGGAGGAGGAGAGAGAGGGGAGAGAGAAAAAGAGGGGGAGAGAGAGAGTGAGCGTGGGAGTGCTGCTGTTTAGGTGACCATGTTCTCAGCATAAAGCAGCAGTCTTTGTTCAACAGAGGGATGTGATCAGCAGTCTTTGTTCAACAGATGGATGTGATCAGTGTGTGTTATCTTGTGTGTAAGCTTTGCTTTTGTGTGAGAGATGGCAGTACTGGTGTTCCAGCATTGAGACATACAGATGTCTCAATGCTGTACATGTCTGGGTTATACTTTCTGAGAGACATACATTTATGTACAGCTTAGCTGTATGTGTGTGTGTGTGTGTGTGTGTGTGTGTGTGTGTGTGTGTGTGTGTGTGTGTGTGTGTGTGTGTGTGTGTGTGTGTGTGTGTGTGTGTGTGTGTGTGTGTGTGTGTGTGTGTGTGCGCGTGTGTGTGTGTGCGTGCGTGCGTGCGTGCGTGTGTGGGTGCGTGTGTGGGTGTTTGTGTGTGCGGGTGTTTGTGTGTGCATGCGTGTACCCCAGCTAGCGCATTTGGTTCCTTGGAAGTTATGGGTAACATACGTTTTTGGTTTCCCGACACCATAAGTTTCCTGACCGGTAAACATTTTTAGGTTGCAGGTACGTTCAGAGAACGTTTTACTATGGTTCCACAAGGTTTTATTAACGTTCTGAGAATGGAAATTTATAGGTTATTTGAATGTAATTAAATAACGTTCTGAGAATTGAAATTATAGGTAATTTGAAGGTAATTAAATAACATTCTGAGGACATGTTTCAGCACTGTTAGCTTAGTTATTGTTAACTGTTTTGAATTCATTTGATTCATTTGCTTAGTCATTAATCATGCATATTTTATAGTGGCACACCGTCAGTGAGATTCGAACCTATGATCTTCTGTTCTCTATGGAACTAGTTCACTACACCCCCAGGATGGCGCTAGCATGACAGGGGCTTTTATAAATTCATACAAAGATGTTCATTTTAGTCTATTAAACAGACCCCACATCAAAGGAAACAAGCCGTAATTAAGATCAGGTGTGGCCAATTAGTGGGCGCAGACAACACACCTGAACACACTTAACAAGGTAGAGGATAGAGTTTTGTTGACGCTGAGAACGGAATGTATTTGTTTTTAAATAACGTTCTTAGTATGTCACTAATGTTTTCTTGTAATTTTTCTGGAAAGTTTTTAATATTCTGAGAACATGACTTTAAATAGAACCATGAGGAAACCTGTAGAATATATGATGCTGAAGTCCTGACATTCCCACAGAAGAACGTTGTTTCTTAACGTTCTCTGAACAGTTTGAGAACATTGCTTTAAATAGAACCATGAGCAAACCTGTAGGAAACGTGATGCTGAAGTACTGAAATTCCCACCTAAGAAACATATGGGTCTCAGAACGTTATGTGCTAGCTGGGTATCCTGCATTATTCCCAGAAAGTTGTGGGAAGGTTGTATGCAAAATAACCATAGGACAATCACACTGTCACCAAGCTCTAAGAAACGTGTGGTTCTCAGAACTTTATGTGCTAGCTGGGACGTGTGTATGTGCACTTGTATTCACACACACATGTGCATGAATGCATTTGTATGTGTATGTGTGTGTGTGTGTGTGTGTGTGTGTGTGTGTGTGTGTGTGTGTGTGTGTGTGTGTGTGTGTGTGTGTGTGTGTGTGTGTGTGTGTGTGTGTGTGTGTGTGTGTGTGTGTGTGTGTGTGTGTGTGTGTGTGTGTGTGTGTGTGTGTGAGAGAGTATGTGTGGGCTCCTCTGATCCACTCCTTTCTCTCTCATTAGATGTGATGGAGCAGCCTGGGCTGTGGCCCCCAGTGTACGGAGCCCGAAGGCCCTCCTCCCACATACACCCACAACACCCCGCTGTGTACTCCCGCTCGCAGTTTCTACGGCAACAGGAGCTGTACGCTCTCCAGCAGCATCAACAGCATCATCATCTGCAGCAGCAGCATCAACACCAACAGCAACAGAGTCACCAGTCACACCCCCAACCCCAACCCCATCCTCAACCCCAGCCACAGACCCAGCCACAGACCCAGCCACAGCCACAGCCTCAGCCACAGACCCAGCCACAGACCCAGCCACAGACCCAGCCTCAGACCCAGCCACAGACCCAGCCACAGACCCAGCCTCAGCAGCACCACAGGGCAGCACAGACCATGGAGCTCCAACACAGACCCAACCACACCCAGGTGGGTGGCATACTGGCCACAGATTAACATGAATACCTACATACACACAAACACAAGTACGCACGGATGCACACACATTATCATGCATATACACACAGCCTTATTCTCATGAAAACGCCAGCAGTTTTACAGTACTTCCCCACACACAAACAGCATTGGGCCACAGCATGTACAGTACAGTACCTATTCATAGCTTCATAGCCCAATATTATCCCAGGATTTGCTGACTCTCCCTCTGGAATAGTGTGGGCTCAGTATGGATGGTGATGCAAACTGCCTGGTTTGTCATTGCACACAGTAAGAGTCAATATATCCAGGTTGAATGAATGCCTGGCTCAGCTGAACACAGGTCCTACATTCCTAGGGTTGCAAAATCCCCGAACTTTCCCAGAATTCCCTGGTTTTCTAGAAACCCTGGTTGGAAGAGTCCTGGAATTCAAATCAAATCAATGTTTATTTGTCACGTGCGCCAAATACAACATTTGTAGACCTTGCTTACTTACAAGCCCTAACCAACAGTGCAATTTTTAAGTAAAAAATAGGTTTTAGGTAAACAATAGATAAGTAAAATGACAGTGAAAATATCAGTAGCGTGGCTATATACAGGTGGTACCAGTACAGAGTCAATGTGGAGGCTATATACAGGTGGTACCAGTACAGAGTCAATGTGGAGGCTATATACAGGTGGTACCAGTACAGAGTCAATGTGGAGGCTATATACAGGTGGTACCAGTACAGAGTCAATGTGGAGGCTATATACAGGTGGTACCAGTACAGAGTCAATGTGGAGGCTATATACAGGTGGTACCAGTACAGAGTCAATGTGGAGGCTATATACAGGTGGTACCAGTACAGAGTCAATGTGGAGGCTATATACAGGTGGTACCAGTACAGAGTCAATGTGGAGGCTATATACAGGTGGTACCAGTACAGAGTCAATGTGGAGGCTATATACAGGTGGTACCAGTACAGAGTCAATGTGGAGGCTATATACAGGTGGTACCAGTACAGAGTGTGAGGGGGCACCGGTTAGTCGGGCTAGTTGAGGTAATATGTACATGTAGGTAGAGGTAAAGTGACTATGCATAGATGAATTACAACACAATAAGGAGGAAATCCATGAATCCTCCAACCAGGATTTCTGGAAAAGCAGGGCATTTTAGGAAAGTTACCTGGAACCTTTCACACACAATACCAATACTGATGAACCTCTTGGTCAATCAGCAGAATGCTCAAGATTTGGCGACATCATCTCGAATGTCGACACTACACTCATAGACAAAAAGATTTGGCGACATCATCTAGAATGTCGACACTACACTCATAGACAAAAAGATTTGGCGACATCATCTAGAATGTCGACACTACACTCATAGACAAAAAGATTTGGCGACATCATCTAGAATGTCGACACTACACTCATAGACAAAAAGATTTGGCGACATCATCTAGAATGTCGACACTACACTCATAGACAAAAAGGTGCTATCTAGAATCTTTGGCTGTCCCCATAAGAGAACCCTTTGAAGAACACTTTTTGGTTCCAGGTAGAACTCTTTTGGTTCCACGTAGAACCCTTTCCCCAGAAGGTTCTACATGGAACCCAAAATAGTTCTACCTGGAACCAAATAGGGTTCTCCTATGGGGACAGCCGAAGAACCCTTTTGGAACCCTTTTTTCTAAGAGTGTAGGGCATGTTCTCTAGGGCTTGTCTTTGGTTATTATGGGGTGCTCCACTTTTGGCTCTCGCTCCATTCAGTCTCATTGTGGGAGTTGTGCATGGTTTACTCCAATGGATAAGGACTAGTGCTGCCAACACCAGGGTTGTGGATTTGAGTCCTGCAATGGGCCACATCATTTAATATGTCAGTCAATGTTGACACGTTTATGCAAAGGGACTTTGAGAACTGTCAACATTGACAGAGCCACGTACAGTAAATTCCTATGTAAATGGAACATTCTGTTCACACATAAATCACCTGCTATATGTTCTATGTGGTGTTGTTTCTGTGTTTTTGTCCCTCTGTGGGTAGGTGCAGAAGAGACCTGAGGAGCCTTCAGTGGAGCTGGAGGAGCTGCTCTCTGAGCCACCAGGTTCTAAACCTTCCAAACCCTACTCCTCCTACCACAACCCCTCCTCCAACAGAAACACCCCCACCCCGGGGGCCTGCACTGCTCACCTGTCCCCCTGCTGCCAGTCCCAGTCCCCCTCCCTATGCCCCCACCCTAAGAGCACCCCATCCACCCCCTGCCCCGCCCCTAGCCCGGCAGCCGCCGCCCCTCGGTCTCCGGCCATCAGTCCCGCCCCCCCACAGCTGCCAAAAGGGACGGAGTCCCAGGACAAGAGAGGAGAGGGACAGCCCCCGCAGGATTACCCACAATCCCTGGAGCCTGGTAAGGGAACTCACACTCTCCATCCACTCTGACTATGTCCCAATTATCTCTCCTTCCTCCCAAAGTGTGCACTTGTTCAATTCCCTTCACTGATTTGAAAAGCAATGACGGGTATAAGAAAAATTCTGACTAGCTTATGCTTCTACCAACCCAATGGTTTTACATTTGTGGGAAGAAGTGAACAGGTGCTCTCTTCAGGATATTGGAGAAATTATTGGGACGCCTCCCCAAGTTACATTCCAATATTCACACCAACATTTCACTTTACACAGGCAGCCCAATTCTGATATTTTTTCCACTAATTGGTCTTTTAACCAATCACATCAGATCTTGTCACATCAGATCAGAATTGGGCTGCCTGTGTAAACGCAGCCTAAGTGATATGTTAGAACCTCTCTGAGGGACATATGATAGATATGTATGATGACAATAGACTGTTAAGAGGGATATGCAAGATAGTTAGAGACACACAGCTCATTCAGATGTCAAGGGTTCTACACTAACAACCCTGGCCTTCAAAGTCTATCTGTGAAAACTATAAATGACTGGTAGGTCTGACACAGCAACAGAGGACATACACTACAAATCATCGTCCAGCAACAGAGGACATACACTACAAATCATCATCCAGCAACAGAGGACATACACTACAAATCATCATCCAGCAACAGAGGACATACACTACAAATCATCATCCAGCAACAGAGGACATACACTACAAATCATCGTCCAGCAACAGAGGACATACACTACAAATCATCATCCAGCAACAGAGGACATACACTACAAATCATCATCCAGCAACAGAGGACATACACTACAAATCATCATCCAGCAACAGAGGACATACACTACAAATCATCGTCCAGCAACAGAGGACATACACTACAAATCATCATCCAGCAACAGAGGACATACACTACAAATCATCATCCAGCAACAGAGGACATACACTACAAATCATCATCCAGCAACTGCCACAGCCTCAAGCCTATGGGGTCCTTAATGATATTGTTCTGCCTCTATGGCTCTTGACTGCGCTTGTGTCCCAAATGTCACCCTATGCCCTAGCCCTATGGGCCCTGGTCAAAAGTAGTGCACTAAATAAAGATTAGGGTGCCATTTGTGACGCGCCGTGTCTGGGTGGCTGGGGTTAGCTGGCGAGCCCTGGGATTGACACATAAAGCAGCTCTGAGCTGGAGAAGTAAACAAATAAAATGGCTGCCGGCCCGGCTGGTCTCTCTCTCAGCACTGTCACCTTGGTAATGACGGAGAAACACCTCGCTCAGAGCCTTGGAGGCTCCGCCCCCCCAGGCCCACACCCTCTTCATCACCATTAACGCCTCGCTAACTGCCTTGCTATGCCATTCCACGCCAGAAGATATAAAAATGGCATGCCACCTTTGATAAACGAAACCTCCTTCTACACTTCAAATAGCAAGCTAACACACACACCTACGCTGAATAACACGTTCACACATGTATACGCACACACACACGGTTCACTCCCCTTCCTGTGTGTTGTGAGATCAAGACGCACTGCCACCTACGTAATTTCCTCTTCCTGTGCCTCTCTACCCTCTCATGACCCTGGAGTGAGTTCTATTCGGGGCGGGTCCTCAGGGTTAGGCCTTTTGAACAGCCTCTGACAGCACTTCACAGGAGAGAGAGGGAGAGAGGGAGAAAAAGAGTTGTAGGGACAATCATCTGGCTTTTGAGAAATGTTTTTGCCCTTTGTTGTGAAGCTTTTTTACTTATTCCTTTTTTAAACCTGCCTCCCTTTTCTCTTTCCTATGTTTTTATAGACTTGCCTCCTGGATACACCTACCCTGCCATCGCCATGGGTTACAGGAGCGGCACATCCCCCCACGATGTCCGATTGGCCGAGCCAGCAGACCTGGAGGCGGTCCAGGCGGAGCCTGCTGAAAATGCTCCCCAGCCTCTCTCCAGCCTGGGGGCGGGGTTAGAGTGTCAGGCCGTGGTGAGGCCCCTCCCACACCAGGAAGTGGAGGAGGAAGAGGAGGGGCAAAAGGAAGAGGAGGTGCAGAGAGAAGAGGTGGAAGCCGGAGTAGCAGCAGGCAGCTGTGGACCTCCAGAACAGGAGGAGGAGGAGGTGTGTCCTCCTGCGGAGAGCCGTGTGTGTGAAACCGCCTCCTGTCCCATCCCTATCCCCCTCTCTGAGGAGGAGAACCACAGAGCTGACCCCACCTCCATCCTGGAGGAGGAGGACAAGTGCAAGGTGGAGAGAAGACAGCAGCAGGAGGTGGCAGGAGAACAGGAGGAGCCAGAGCAGGGCTCCACCATCATCGACTTGGACCCTCCCTGCCCTGCCCAGCCCCACCAGGAGGCACATACTGAGGAGGAAGAGGAGGGAGGAGAGGAGGAGCAGGAGGAGGAGAGTACTCCTAATGATGACAAACACTCAGTAGAGTTGGTGTGCCTCTCCCCCTCCTCTCCCTCTCCGTGCCCCAGCCAGTCTATCATCACCCTCTCCACCTCCCTGAAACCCATTGTGCCTAGTTATTGGAGCCTAGAGCTGCTAATCGCTGCAGCCTTCTGCGCCGACGTCCCTCCGTTTCCCATGCTGCCCTCCAGCACCCTCCAGCCCCAGGCCTGTGACACCCATCCCTGCCCCAGCCACCCCCACCACGGTATGGAGCTGCTCAGCGAGCTGGCCGACCTGGAGCTCCAACAGCACCGACACAACACAGGAGACAGCCAAGGTGAGAGAGATACAGACAGACAGACAGACAGACAGACAGACAGACAGACAGACAGACAGACAGACAGACAGACAGACAGGTGGACAGACGGATGGACAGACAGACAGACAGACAGACAGACAGACGGACGGACGGACGGACGGACGGACGGACGGACGGACGGACGGACGGACGGACGGACGGACGGACGACAGACAGGTGGACAGACGGATGGACAGGCGGACAGATGGATGGACAGACTGCAGTCTGAAATGATGTCATTATAACTAGAAGCTGATTGAAATGACAATCAGAAACAAATGACATCATATCAACCAGCCCGCTAGGGTGATGTCATTTAAAGATGTAATCCTTCAGTTTTTTATTTTATTTATTAGGATCCCCATTAGCCGACGCCATGGTGACAGCTAGTCTTACTGGGGTCCGACACATAACGAATAAGGCATTACAGATAAAATACTTTACAATCCTCCTAACTCTTTCCCCACCTGTGAGCCTCTGGTGTATCCTTCCAAGTCTCCCCCAGAGATCTCTCTCTAGGAGCAGTAGCAGGCTTCCTAGAAGACTCCTCTAATGATAGAGCAGGAGAGAGAGAAGCAGTAGACCTCTGTTACAATACAGACCTCTGTTACAATACATACCTCTGTTACAATACATACCTCTGTTACAATACAGACCTCTGTTACATTACATACCTCTGTTACAATACATACCTCTGTTACAGTACATACCTCTGTTACAATACATACCTCTGTTACAATACATACCTCTGTTATAATACATACCTCTGTTACAATACATACCTCTGTTACAATACATACCTCTGTTACAATACAGACCTCTGTTATAATACATACCTCTGTTACAATACATACCTCTGTTACAATACAGACCTCTGTTATAGTACATACCTCTGTTACAATACATACCTCTGTTACAATACATACCTCTGTTACAATACATACCTCTGTTACAATACATACCTCTGTTACAATACATACCTCTGTTACAATACATACCTCTGTTACAATACATACCTCTGTTATAGTACATACCTCTGTTACAATACATACCTCTGTTATAATACATACCTATGTTATAATACATACCTCTGTTACAATACATACCTCTGTTACAATACATACCTCTGTTATAATACATACCTCTGTTACAATACATACCTCTGTTACAATACATACCTCTGTTACAATACATACCTCTGTTACAATACATACCTCTGTTACAGTACATACCTCTGTTACAATACATACCTCTGTTACAATACATACCTCTGTTACAATACATACCTCTGTTACAGTACATACCTCTGTTATAATACATACCTCTGTTATAATACATACCTCTGTTATAATACATACCTCTGTTATAATACATACCTCTGTTATAATACATACCTCTGTTATAATACATACCTCTGTTATAATACATACCTCTGTTATAATACATACCTCTGTTACAGTACATACCTCTGTTATAATACATACCTCTGTTATAATACATACCTCTGTTACAATACATACCTCTGTTACAATACATACCTCTGTTACAATACATACCTCTGTTATAATACATACCTCTGTTATAATACATACCTCTGTTATAATACATACCTCTGTTACAGTACATACCTCTGTTATAATACATACCTCTGTTATAATACATACCTCTGTTACAATACATACCTCTGTTACAATACATACCTCTGTTACAATACATACCTCTGTTACAGTACATACCTCTGTTATAATACATACCTCTGTTACAATACATACCTCTGTTACAATACATACCTCTGTTATAATACATACCTCTGTTACAATACATACCTCTGTTACAATACATACCTCTGTTACAGTACATACCCCTGTTACAATACATACCTCTGTTACAATACATACCTCTGTTACAATACATACCTCTGTTACAGTACATACCTCTGTTATAATACATACCTCTGTTATAATACATACCTCTGTTACAATACATACCTCTGTTATAATACATACCTATGTTATAATACATACCTCTGTTACAATACATACCTCTGTTACAATACATACCTCTGTTACAGTACATACCTCTGTTACAATACATACCTCTGTTACAATACATACCTATGTTATAATACATACCTCTGTTACAATACATACCTCTGTTATAATACATACCTCTGTTATAATACATACCTCTGTTACAATACATACCTCTGTTATAATACATACCTCTGTTATAATACATACCTCTGTTACAATACATACCTCTGTTATAATACATACCTCTGTTACAATACATACCTATGTTATAATACATACCTCTGTTACAATACATACCTCTGTTATAATACATACCTCTGTTATAATACATACCTCTGTTACAATACATACCTCTGTTATAATACATACCTATGTTATAATACATACCTCTGTTACAATACATACCTCTGTTATAATACATACCTCTGTTACAATACATACCTATGTTATAATACATACCTCTGTTACAATACATACCTCTGTTATAATACATACCTCTGTTATAATACATACCTCTGTTATAATACATACCTCTGTTACAATACATACCTCTGTTATAATACATACCTATGTTATAATACATACCTCTGTTACAATACATACCTCTGTTATAATACATACCTCTGTTACAATACATACCTATGTTATAATACATACCTCTGTTACAATACATACCTCTGTTATAATACATACCTCTGTTATAATACATACCTCTGTTACAATACATACCTCTGTTACAGTACATACCTCTGTTACAATACATACCTCTGTTACAGTACATACCTCTGTTACAATACATACCTCTGTTACAGTACATACCTCTGTTATAATACATACCTCTGTTATAATACATACCTCTGTTACAATACATACCTCTGTTATAATACATACCTCTGTTACAGTACATACCTCTGTTACAATACATACCTCTGTTACAATACAGACCTAGACCTCTGTTATAATACATACCTCTGTTATAATACATACCTCTGTTATAATACATACCTCTGTTACAGTACATACCTCTGTTACAATACATACCTCTGTTACAATACAGACCTAGACCTCTGTTATAATACATACCTATGTTATAATACATACCTCTGTTACAATACATACCTCTGTTATAATACATACCTCTGTTACAGTACATACCTCTGTTACAATACATACCTCTGTTACAATACAGACCTAGACCTCTGTTACAATACATACCTCTGTTATAATACATACCTCTGTTACAATACATACCTCTGTTACAGTACATACCTCTGTTACAATACATACCTCTGTTACAGTACATACCTCTGTTACAATACATACCTCTGTTACAGTACATACCTCTGTTACAATACATACCTCTGTTACAGTACATACTTCTGTTATAATACATACCTCTGTTATAATACATACCTCTGTTATAATACATACCTCTGTTACAGTACATACCTCTGTTACAATACATACCTCTGTTACAATACATACCTCTGTTACAGTACAGAGCCCTGTTACAATACAGACCTTTGTTACAGTACAGAGCCCTGTTACAATACAGACCTTTGTTACAGTACAGAGCCCTGTTACAATACAGACCTTTGTTACAGTACAGAGCCCTGTTACAATACAGACCTTTGTTACAGTACAGAGCCCTGTTACAATACAGACCTTTGTTACAGTACAGAGCCCTGTTACAATGCAGACCTAGTCCTCTGCTACAGTACAGAGCCCTGTTACAATGCAGACCTAGTCCTCTGCTACAGTACTCTCTCTCTCTCTCTCTGTCTCTCCCTCTCCTGCTCCGCTCACATTCTGCCTCTCTGTAAAATCCACACACACACACACACTCATGTGTGCACGTTCGTGTAAGTACACACACAAGTGTGTGGGTAATCAGAAAAGCAGTGGATGTTGTTGGGGCCCTGGAGCATTGCCTCAGTAATTACAACCCATTGTTTTAAAGTGCCTTTAAAAACTTCCTCGGTTTCAAAGCGCCGCAGTCGCGTTTAGTTTTTTTTCATGTTCATGCAAAAGGATGTTTTGTGTTTACCCCGTCTTCCTAATGCATTTAACTGTTCCCTAAAGATGGCGACTATAAAAAGGACATCATCGTGTGATTTTTAGAGTGTTGTTGTTTTGGCTGTGTGATGTCATCGCAGGCTCTGAGGAGTTGCTAAAGACATCAGTAAGCATAACTAGGTGACTTCTTGTAATGATAGAACTTCACACAGTCCCTCATCGTGTGTGGCCCCCAGGGCGGAGATAGTGGGCCCTACCTAGTACAGCAGTACGGTATTCTCATTACTGAGCCGAGCCCATCCGAAATGTACTGCACTGGCCTGGTTACAGTATGCACAGTGTGAAAAGGATACGCTAGTATTCAATATATTCCACCACAACAGCCACAGGCCTACAGTACAGTACTGTAGATGTCTATACTGCATGGTGAAACCCTGGGCCAGATGGTCAGGTAGTACCACAGACCTACAGTACTGTACTGTAGATGTCTATACTGCATGGTGAAACCCTGGGCCAGATGGTCAGGTAGTACCACAGACCTACAGTACTGTACTGTAGATGTCTATACTGCATGGTGAAACCCTGGGCCAGATGGTCAGGTAGTACCACAGACCTACAGTACTGTAGATGTCTATACTGCATGGTGAAACCCTGGGCCAGATGGTCAGGTAGTACCACAGGCCTACAGTACTGTACTGTAGATGTCTATACTGCATGGTGAAACCCTGGGCCAGGTGGTCAGGTAGTACCACAGACCTACAGTACTGTACTGTAGATGTCTATACTGCATGGTGAAACCCTGGGCCAGATGGTCAGGTAGTACCACAGACCTACAGTACTGTAGATGTCTATACTGCATGGTGAAACCCTGGGCCAGATGGTCGGGTAGTACCACAGACCTACAGTACTGTACTGTAGATGTCTATACTGCATGGTGAAACCCTGGGCCAGATGGTCAGGTAGTACCACAGACCTACAGTACAGTACTGTAGATGTCTATACTGCATGGTGAAACCCTGGGCCAGATGGTCAGGTAGTACCACAGGCCTACAGTACAGTACTGTAGATGTCTATACTGCATGGTGAAACCCTGGGCCAGATGGTCAGGTAGTACCACAGACCTACAGTACTGTAGATGTCTATACTGCATGGTGAAACCCTGGGCCAGATGGTCAGGTAGTACCACAGACCTACAGTACAGTACTGTAGATGTCTATACTGCATGGTG
The DNA here is from genome assembly GCF_045679555.1 of Salvelinus alpinus. NCBI lineage: Eukaryota > Metazoa > Chordata > Actinopteri > Salmoniformes > Salmonidae > Salvelinus > Salvelinus alpinus. The sequence continues at coordinate 21,795,129 of NC_092086.1, forward strand.
AAACCCTGGGCCAGATGGTCAGGTAGTACCACAGACCTACAGTACTGTAGATGTCTATACTGCATGGTGAAACCCTGGGCCAGATGGTCAGGTAGTACCACAGACCTACAGTACAGTACTGTAGATGTCTATACTGCATGGTGAAACCCTGGGCCAGATGGTCAGGTAGTACCACAGACCTACTCTACTGTAGATGTCTATACTGCATGGTGAAACCCTGGGCCAGATGGTCAGGTAGTACCACAGACCTACAGTACAGTACTGTAGATGTCTATACTGCATGGTGAAACCCTGGGCCAGATGGTCAGGTAGTACCACAGGGCTACAGTACTGTAGATGTCTATACTGCATGGTGAAACCCTGGGCCAGATGGTCAGGTAGTACCACAGACCTACAGTACTGTAGATGTCTATACTGCATGATGAAACCCTGGGCCAGATGGTCAGGTAGTACCACAGACCTACAGTACTGTAGATGTCTATACTGCATGGTGAAACCCTGGGCCAGATGGTCAGGTAGTACCACAGACCTACAGTACTGTAGATGTCTATACTGCATGGTGAAACCCTGGGCCAGATGGTCAGGTAGTACCACAGACCTACAGTACAGTACTGTAGATGTCTATATTGCATGGTGAAACCCTGGGCCAGATGGTCAGGTAGTACCACAGACCTACAGTACAGTACTGTAGATGTCTATACTGCATGGTGAAACCCTGGGCCAGATGGTCCGGTAGTACCACAGACCTACAGTACTGTAGATGTCTATACTGCATGGTGAAACCCTGGGCCAGATGGTCAGGTAGTACTGTAGATGTCTATACTGCATGGTGAAACCCTGGACCAGATGGTCAGGTAGTACCACAGACCTACAGTACAGTACTGTAGATGTCTATACTGCATGGTGAAACCCTGGGCCAGATGGTCCGGTAGTACCACAGACCTACTGTACTGTAGATGTCTATACTGCATGGTGAAACCCTGGGCCAGATGGTCCGGTAGTACTACAGACCTACAGTACTGTAGATGTCTATACTGCATGGTGAAACCCTGGGCCAGATGGTCCGGTAGTACTACAGACCTACAGTACTGTAGATGTCTATACTGCATGGTGAAACCCTGGGCCAGATGGTCAGGTAGTACCACAGACCTACAGTACTGTAGATGTCTATACTGCATGGTGAAACCCTGGGCCAGATGGTCAGGTAGTACCACAGACCTACAGTACAGTACTGTAGATGTCTATACTGCATGGTGAAACCCTGGGCCAGATGGTCAGGTAGTACCACAGACCTACAGTACAGTACTGTAGATGTCTATACTGCATGGTGAAACCCTGGGCCAGATGGTCAGTTAGTACCACAGACCTACAGTACTGTAGATGTCTATACTGCATGGTGAAACCCTGGGCCAGATGGTCAGGTAGTACCACAGACCTACAGTACGGTACTGTAGATGTCTATACTGCATGGTGAAACCCTGGGCCAGATGGTCAGGTAGTACCACAGACCTACAGTACTGTAGATGTCTATACTGCATGGTGAAACCCTGGGCCAGATGGTCAGGTAGTACCACAGGCCTACAGTACTGTAGATGTCTATACTGCATGGTGAAACCCTGGGCCAGATGGTCAGGTAGTACCACAGCAGCATCTGTTTGTTCCACACTGACATGACCTCTCAGAGGAACGTTCCTGTGTGTCTGTCAGCTCATTCTAGCTTCATCTCCAGCTAGGTAACGCTTTGTTTGGATAGCAAGGTTTGGGTCAGTTTGATTTCAATTCCAGTCAATTCAGGAAGTACACTGAAATTCCAATTCCAATTCTCTTCAATGCTTTTAAATGAGGAAACTGTCGAATTGGAATTAGAATTTGGTTTACTTTATTAATTTATTAGACTTGAAATGAAACTGACCCCAGCCCTGTTGGATAGACCATATGTAGCATGTCAACTGCATGTCCATTGACTTTCAACAAGAAAGTGTCTGCAGTCCATCTGCAGATGTTCAACCAACTAACATCAGTAGACTATCAGCACTGCAGCATCTCAACAGCATGTCTTCAGCATCTCAACAGCATGTCTTCAGCCTTTCAGCAGCATCTCAGCAGCATCTCAACAGCATGTCTTCAGCTTTTCAGCAGCATCTCAACAGCATCTCAACAGCATGTCTTCAGCATCTCAGCAGCATCTCAACAGCATGTCTTCAGCTTTTCAGCAGCATCTCAACAGCATCTCAACAGCATGTCTTCAGCCTTTCAACAGCATCTCAACAGCATGTCTTCAGCCTTTCAACAGCATCTCAACAGCATGTCTTCAGCCTTTCAACAGCATGTCTTCAGCCTTTCAGCAGCATCTCAGCAGCATCTCAACAGCATGTCTTCAGCTTTTCAGCAGCATCTCAACAGCATCTCAACAGCATGTCTTCAGCCTTTCAGCAGCATCTCAGCAGCATCTCAACAGCATGTCTTCAGCATCTCAGCAGCATCTCAGCAGCATCTCAACAGCATGTCTTCAGCTTTTCAGCAGCATCTCAACAGCATCTCAACAGCATGTCTTCAGCCTTTCAACAGCATCTCAACAGCATGTCTTCAGCCTTTCAACAGCATCTCAACAGCATGTCTTCAGCCTTTCAACAGCATCTCAACAGCATGTCTTCAGCCTTTCAGCAGCATCTCAGCAGCATCTCAACAGCATGTCTTCAGCTTTTCAGCAGCATCTCAACAGCATGTCTTCAGCCTTTCAACAGCATCTCAACAGCATGTCTTCAGCCTTTCAACAGCATCTCAACAGCATGTCTTCAGCCTTTCAACAGCATGTCTTCAGCCTTTCAACAGCATCTCAACAGCATGTCTTCAGCCTTTCAACAGCATCTCAACAGCATGTCTTCAGCCTTTCAACAGCATGTCTTCAGCCTTTCAACAGCATCTCAACAGCATGTCTTCAGCCTTTCAACAGCATCTCATGTCTTCAGCCTTTCAACAGCATGTCTTCAGCCTTTCAGCAGCATCTCAGCAGCATCTCAACAGCATGTCTTCAGCCTTTCAACAGCATCTCAACAGCATGTCTTCAGCCTTTCAACAGCATGTCTTCAGCCTTTCAGCAGCATCTCAACATTACGTTTGTAGAGCATCTACAGATGAACTATCCAAGTAAAGTGTTACAGATGAAGGTGTGCTGCACAGGATCACACCCTAGATAGAATTCAAATAAAGATATGATAAGAAAATAAAAATACTAGAATGACACGTAACATCTAACGCTGAATGAACATGTCTGTCATTATCACGGCTCCTTTTCCTTGACCCCTGACGAGTCTGTGTTTGGGCCCACAGGAGAGGAGATGTTGATCTTTGACCTCCAGAGTCTTGCCACCCTGGCAGCAGCCCGTGCCTTGGAGCTGCGTGCCCAGGAGGGTAGCGGGGAGGGCGCCGGGCTGCACTATCCGGCCCGCAAGACCCTCAACCTGCGCAGGAAATGCAGCTGGACACCTCGCCACGAACCGGTAGAGTACAACTATACTGTGTCCTGATGTTCTATTTACCATTAGAACAAAACGCAGTACATTCAAAAAATACATTAGATGGAATTTTAAATGGTTAAGTGTACACTCTGATATTAGACTGTTAGTTTAATAGCATGTATAAGCCTTTAAAAGCATTTATAATCATTTATGAAGCATTTCTAAACACTTAGATTTTTGTTTTGTTATTATGAATTGCTACCAAGACTTTCGCATCCATCATGGTGTCATCATGCTTCTACATCTGCGTTGCTTGCTCTTTGGGGTTTAAGGCTGGGTATCTGAAAGCACTTTGTGACAACTAATGATGGAAAAAGGGATTCATAAAATACACTTGATTGATTGATTAGTATTGTGAACATTCAGGCATGCCCGGCCAAGGGCACCATGGAGAGGATGGAGGGTCCGGAGCTGGCCATGCGGGTGAAGCTGGCAGAGCTCCAGAGGTGTTACAAAGAGAAACAGAGGGAGTTAGCCAAGCTACAGAGGAAGCATGACCACCAGTAAGATACCATATGACCTTTACTATCCTCCTATACATTATCCTTTAACGAGTCCTTTACTATCCTCCTATACATTATCCTTTAACGAGTCCTTTACTATCCTCCTATACATTATCCTTCACCATGTCCTTTACTATCCTCCTATACATTATCCTTCACCATGTCCTTTACTATCCTCCTATACATTATCCTTCACCATGTCCTTTAGTATCCTCCTATACATTATCCTTCACCATGTCCTTTACTATGCTCCTATACATGATCCTTCACCATGTATTTTACTATCCTCCTATACATTATCCTTCAACGAGTCATTTACTATCCTCCTATACATTATCCTTTACCATGTAATTTACTATCATCCTAAACATGATCCTTTAACATGTCATTTACTATCATCATATACATTATCCTTCACCATGTCCTTTACTATCATCCTATACATTATCCTTCACCATGTCCTTTACTATCATCCTATACATGATCCTTCACCATGTCCTTTACAATCATCATATACATTATCCTTCACCGTGTCCTTTACAATCATCCTATACATTATCCTTCAACATGTCCTTTACTATCATCCTATACATTATCCTTCACCATGTCCTTTACTATCCTCCTATACATTATCCTTCACCATGTCCTTTACTATCCTCCTATACATTATCCTCAACGAGTCATTTACTATCCTCCTATACATTATCCTTCACCATGTGTTTTACTATCATCCTATACATTATCCTTCAACATGTCCTTTACTATCCTCCTATACATTATCCTTCAACATGTCCTTTACTATCCTTCTATACATTATCCTTCAATATGTACTTCACTATTCTACTATACATTATCCTTCAACATGTACTTCACTATTCTCCTATACATTACCTGTCACCTCTTTGAAAATAAGTGTTTTAACTCTCATGTGTTATCCTATGGGATCAAAACCGTATCTTGTTAAAACATTTAAAGAACTCAAACTCTCCTTTACCCATGACTACCTCCTAGTCTCATGGTGTGATACTTCCCTAGTCTCCTAATCACTCCTTTAACTGATTTCTAAAAGCAGCCCACAAAACAAACTGAAGCCATGACATGACACTCCCTTTCTATCTCCTGAAGGATTCCCTCCTTCCTTCTCCAGTTTATCTGGTTCTGTGCTCAAATACAGTATCTTAGTGTTCTCATGAGCGTGTGTGTCTTCAGGAAGGAGGAAACACCTCGCAGCCCTGCTCGTAGAGGACCGGGGCGGCCCAGGAAACGTAAATCAACCCCCGCCGCTGGCCCAGGCTCCTCCTCTGAGACCCAGAGAAAAGTCAAGTGAGTGTGTGTGTGTGTGTGTGTGTGTGTGTGTGTGTGTGTGTGTGTGTGTGTGTGTGTGTGTGTGTTGTAAGGCTCATCTCCCTGCCTGACCATAGCCCAAACACACTGATAAGCCTCCTACATATCACTGTAATCCAGGAGACTCATGCCATCAACAGGAAATGGGAGAACCCAGCTGACCCCTTCAAGGAAGTCCAGTTTAACCTAATCTTAACCTAATCAGCACAGAGACTAAATTGTATTACAGTTTAATCCACATTGGTGGTATGTGTGTGTGTTTGTGTGGGCGCCTCCTTCCTTACCCTGTTTGTGCGTGTGGATGTTTTAAGTGTATGCATTCATTTCAAGATGTCGTCTGTGTAGTGTGTGTGTGTTCTGTACATGCGTATGTGTGGTTGGGTGTGTTGTGTCCATCCACATACTGTCTGGGAGTGCCTCTGTGTTACTGTGTTCCATTGTATTCCTCTGTCCATGTATCTCAGACAGTTTCCACCCAGCTAATTTAAAACCTGAATGGCATTACTGTGGGCCAGAGGAGGGCCAGGAGGGCTGGGGGGAAAGAGAGGGGCCAGGAGGGCTGGGGGGGGGGGGCAGGAGGGCTGGGGGGAAAGAGAGGGGCCAGGAGGGCTGGCGGGAAAGAGAGGGGCCAGGAGGGCTGGGGGGAAAGAGAGGGGCCAGGAGGGCTGGGGGGAAAGAGAGGGGCCAGGAGGGCTGGGGGGAAAGAGAGGGGCCAGGAGGGCTGGCGGGAAAGAGAGGGGCCAGGAGGGCTGGGGGGAAAGAGAGGGGCCAGGAGGGCTGGGGGGAAAGAGAGGGGCCAGGAGGGCTGGGGGGAAAGAGAGGGGCCAGGAGGGCTGGGGGGAAAGAGAGGGGCCAGGAGGGCTGGGGGGAAAGAGAGGGGCCAGGAGGGCTGGGGGGAAAGAGAGGGGCCAGGAGGGCTGGCGGAAAAGAGAGGGGCCAGGAGGGCTGGGGGGAAAGAGAGGGTGCAGGAGGGCTGGGAGGGCTGAGGGGAGGGGGCAGGAGGGCTGGGGGGGGCAGGAGGGCTGGGAGGGCTGAGGGGAAAGAGAGGGTGCAGGAGGGCAGGGGGGGGCAGGAGGGCAGGAGGGCTGGGAGGGCTGGCGGGAAAGAGAGGGGCCAGGAGGGCTGGGGGGAAAGAGAGGGGCCAGGAGGGCTGGGGGGGCAGGAGGGCTGGGGGGGCAGGAGGGCTGGGGGGGCTGTGGGGAGGGGGCAGGAGGGCTGAGGGGGAAGGAGGGCTGGGGGGGCAGGAGGGCTGGGGGGAAAGAGAGGGGCCAGGAGGGCTGGGGGGGCAGGAGGGCTGGGGGGGCAGGAGGGCTGAGGGGGCAGGAGGGCTGGGGGGAAAGAGAGGGGCCAGGAGGGCTGGGGGGGCAGGAGGGCTGGCGGGAAAGAGAGGGGCCAGGAGGGCTGAGGGGCCAGGAGGGCTGGGGGGGCAGGAGGGCTGGGGGGGCAGGAGGGCTGGGGGGAAAGAGAGGGGCCAGGAGGGCTGGGGGGGCAGGAGGGCTGGGGGGCAGGAGGGCTGGCGGGAAAGAGAGGGGCCAGGAGGGCTGAGGGGGAAGGAGGGCTGAGGGGGCAGGAGGGCTGGGAGGGCTGAGGGGAGGGGGCAGGAGGGCTGAGGGGGCAGGAGGGCTGAGGGGGCAGGAGGGCTGAGGGGGAAGGAGGGCTGGGAGGGCTGAGGGGAGGGGGCAGGAGGGCTGAGGGTGCAGGAGAGCTGAGGGGGCAGGAGGGCTGGGGGGCAGGAGGGCTGGGGGGGCAGGAGAGCTGAGGGGGCAGGAGGGCTGGGGGGGCAGGAAGGCTGAGGGAGCAGGAGGGCTGGGGGGGAAGAGAGGGGCTGGGGAGGCAGAGGAGTCTGGGGTGTGCTGGGGAGCTGAGAGCGGTGGAAGGGGGCTGGTGGGGGTTGTAATTAGAGTCCCGTGAATTATCCTGTAATCTTCCCCAGCTCCAGGAATGGGACATGGCCCATCATTAAGGCCAGGGGGTCAGAGGGGTCAGGAGGAGATTGGGTCAGTCACACAGGGCCGTACAGCCGCCAAGACACACTGACAGCCCGTTGCTCTCAATTTATCTGACAAATTATAGTCGCATGCATTGGTTGAAGCACAATGTTAAATTCAAATCTCGCTACCGTCATATCTAAGCCAATATGACACCACTGTCGATGACAATTTGCAAGTCAACTTGATTGAAGGTACACAACACACTACCGCCTCTCGTCATTAGCCGTCTGTCCGTTTCCAAAAACCACTATACCTGATTTTTGACAGGGTTGTTAGCATTAGGGTCGTCAGACTTTTTTCTCTCCCAAAATTAGCTCAAATTCTAGACGTCGGATTAAAAGGGGACCATTAGACTTAGATCCATTTGGACTGAATAAGTTTGTAGGTGCAACAGTTTTTATTAATATCTCAGTTTACTGCTCTCATGTGCACATTTCTGCCCAATAAAAAACAACGAGGTGCTACATTTTTGTAGCATTTCTGACAATGCTAACATATTTTCAGCCGTATCTCAGACTTCTAAAACCGGGTCGAGCAACTCGGTTGCTGCGCAACAGTAGCAGCTAGCTAGTAGAAGGCTAGCAGCTGTAGCTAGCTAGCTAACACCAGTTGGATGAGAACCAAAAGGAAGGTAGCTAGCTAGCTAACTATATTTGGCTATGGTTTTTCATATGGCTGAAGTCATCTGTGTAAACTGCTGACCTGAACACTTGTGTAATCAGAGCACAAACAAATAAGCTGTGTATATATATATATATCATTAAGGCTGTATGTATTTCTAGATATAGGCCTATTGTAAACGTGTATTATTATATTACTACAAGGCAAAACAGCTCATTCAATCAACCCTGATGGTGTTATAAGTATAAAAGAAAAGCTTGCTTTCATATAATAAAAAACGCTTCTAAAGGTATTGGAATGGGATAATGTCTTAGTTTAGAGTGGGAAGGATGCAATACATTACCTTGTATGTTGTACAAATCACATTATTGTGGGAGCACCTCCTCGAAGAGTATGAATTAGGCTGTTTGAGAAGGTTTGAATCCTAAGCAACCAGCCTACACATAGTTTTAAAGTACAGTAGACCAACATAGCTACTGTAGTTGGTCAAAGCTGTGTGCTGGAAAACCTTGGTAGAGCATGGGTGGAGTAGGCCTTGTGGTGCTGGAAAACCTTGGTAGAGCATGGGTGCAGTAGGCCTTGTGGTGCTGGAAAACCTTGGTAGAGCATGGGTGCAGTAGGCCTTGTGGTGCTGGAAAACCTTGGTAGAGCATGGGTGCAGTAGGCCTTGTGGTGCTGGAAAACCTTGGTAGAGCATGGGTGCAGTAGGCCTTGTGGTGCTGGAAAACCTTGGTAGAGCATGGGTGCAGTAGGCCTTGTGATGCTGGAAAACCTTGGTAGAGCATGGGTGCAATAGGCCTTGTGGTGCTGGAAAACCTTGGTAGAGTATGGGTGCAGTAGGCCTTGTGGTGCTGGAAAACCTTGGTAGAGCATGGGTGGAGTAGGCCTTGTGGTGCTGGAAAACCTTGGTAGAGCATGGGTGGAGTAGGCCTTGTGGTGCTGGAAAACCTTGGTAGAGCATGGGTGGAGTAGGCCTTGTGGTGCTGGAAAACCTTGGTAGAGCATGTGTGGAGTAGGCCTTGTGGTGCTGGAAAACCTTGGTAGAGCATGGGTGCAGTAGGCCTTGTGGTGCTGGAAAACCTTGGTAGAGCATGGGTGGAGTAGGCCTTGTGGTGCTGGAAAACCTTGGTAGAGCATGGGTGGAGTAGGCTTTGTGGTGCTGGAAAACCTTGGTAGAGCATGGGTGGAATAGGCTTTGTGGTGCTGGAAAACCTTGGTAGAGCATGGGTGCAGTAGGCCTTGTGGTGCTGGAAAACCTTGGTAGAGCATGGGTGCAGTAGGCCTTGTGGGGCTCATGTGAATTTCCTTTCTTTTTGGGCATCAGACCAATCCCTACTTCTCAATTAAAACATATTTTTTTGTTTTTAATAAATCAGTGGGTAGCTCATAATTGTTATCCAAATTCTGAAATAAAATATGAATAATACATTAATATTAATAATTAATCTGGATGTGGGTGTTATTGCTCGTCCCAGGGAAACACAGAAACTAAAATGGTTCCCACAAACGTCAGCCACCCATATCTTTATTTTGCTATGTCGGTGTGTAAATGCTCATTGGTGGTATCCAGATTGGAGTGTGTGTGTGTGCCTGTGTGTGTGTGTGTGCATACATGTGTTTGTGTGCTTGTGTGTACATGTATACATCTGTGTGTGCATCCATGTGTGTGTGTGTTTGCGTCTACTCGCATGTGTGTACATCTGTGTGTGTGTGTGTGTCTCTGTGTTGTCAATTTTCAATTAGTGCTGTCATCAATGTCCATATGGAAGCCTTGGAGAGGCTTAGTGCCACCCCAGAGCAGCCAACAGTTCTATTCCCTCCCTCCCGTTTCCGGGCAGCGTTCCATAGTGCTCCCAGCTCTCCCACTGCGATGTCAACTCTACTCTCCTTCCGCCTGTGTACCCCTGCCCCCTTCCCTCACATTCTCCCCTCCAGTCCTCTCCTACCCCTCGCCCAGCCAGGGCCGCACAGGGACACTGATGCCCTGTGACAGTGACACCAGAAATGAAAGGGCAGTAGGCGGCAGGGCCTACAGCGAAGGGATGGATGGAGGGAGGGGGAGATGGAAGGATGGATGGAGGGACGGGAAGATGGAGGGTGGAGAGGGAGATGGAGGGGCATGACTGGTCTCCAGTTACAGTAATGTCTCCATGACTGGTCTCCAGTTACAGTAATGTCTCCATGACTGGTCTCCAGTTACAGTAATGTCTCCATGACTGGTCTCCAGTTACAGTAATGTCTCTATGACTGGTCTCCAGTTACAGTAATGTCTCCATGACTGGTCTCCAGTTACAGTAATGTCTCCATGACTGGTCTCCAGTTACATTAATGTCTCCATGACTGGTCTACAGTTACAGTAATGTCTCCATGACTGGTCTCCAGTTACATTAATGTCTCCATGACTGGGCTACAGTTACAGTAATGTCTCCATGACTGGCCTCCAGTTACAGTAATGTCTCCATGACTGGTCTCCAGTTACAGTAATGTCTCCATGACTGGCCTCCAGTTACAGTAATGTCTCCATGACTCGCCTGCAGTTATAGTAATGTCTCCATGACTGGTCTCCAGTTACAGTAATGTCTCCATGACTGGCCCCCAGTTACAGTAATGTCTCCATGACTGGCCTCCAGTTACAGTAATGTCTCCATGACTGGCCTCCAGTTACAGTAATGTCTCCATGACTGGCCCCCAGTTACAGTAATGTCTCCATGACTGGCCTCCAGTTACAGTAATGTCTCCATGACTGCCCTCCAGTTACAGTAATGTCTCCATGACTGACCTCCAGGTACAGTAATGTCTCCATGACTGGCCCCCAGTTACAGTAATGTCTCTATGACTGGTCTCCAGTTACAGTAATGTCTCCATGACTGGCCTCCAGTTACAGTAATGTCTCCATGACTGGTCTCCAGTTACAGTAATGTCTCCATGACTGGCCCCCAGTTACAGTAATGTCTCCATGACTGGCCTCCAGTTACAGTAATGTCTCCATGACTGGCCTCCAGTTACAGTAATGCCTCCATGACTGGCCTGCAGTTACAGCAATGTCTCAATGACTGGCCTGCAGTTACAGTAATGTCTCCATGACTGGCCTGCAGTTACAGTAATGTCTCCATGACTGGCCTGCAGTTACAGGAACGTGGGTGTTCTTGAATGGGACATGGTGCAGACAGGGACAGATTGGCCCAATGTTGTGTTACATAGGAGGGCTATGTAAAACCAATTTCCTTTGGTAGAGTTGCTTGGGCACTTTTGTGGTGCTGGCTGTTCTGATTGGACTGTGTGTGTGTGTGTGTGTGTGTGTGTGTGTGTGTGTGTGTGTGTGTGTGTGTGTGTGTGTGTGTGTGTGTGTGTGTGTGTGTGTGTGTGTGTGTGTGTGTGTGTGTTTATCTCTGTGAGTATGTATGCGTGTGTTGGTGCGTGAGTGTGTGTGTGTGTTTATCTCTATGAGTGTGTGTGCGTGTGTGTGTGTACCAACTAGGAGCTGCAAATCAACTGTGTTTAATTAGTCAGTGTGGGGCTGTGTGCTTCTTCACCCTGCCAGTCCTCTGAGGGAAGGGGCTCTGTCACATTGTTTGTCAGCGTGTGAGGGAGGGAAGGGATCGAAGGGGTCCGCCTCTCAGGGACAGCTCACACTTCTGCCACCACTGCCATTCTCCTGTCACTCACTCACACACACACACACACACACACACACACACACACACACACACACACACACACACACACACACACACACACACACACACACACACACACACACACACACACACACACACACACACACACACAGCCCTGCATCACGTCTAGTCTATCCCTCTCTCCCTCCATCCATTTCTCTCCCTCTCTCTCTCCCTCCCTCCTTTTCTCCTTGCTATAACAGATGTACTTCAATGTGCACGTATAAAGTAAAAGCACACACACAGTCAGTTTGTCACATTTTTACCTGCCACATATTACAGACACACATGGACTGAGGCACATGTGCTATTCTAGCCCGTGTAATGATGTCATCAGAGGACTTACAGCGCAGCGTAATAGAGATTTCCCTTTTAACTGTGAAAGGTTTTGAGCCGGCGATCCACAATCCTGATTAGGCCGCTGCTAACTCTCCCAGTCGACGTGACTGATGGCATGGCTAAGGCTGTGCACACAGTAGGAGAGGGGAAGTTCATCTTTTGTTTGAGTACGGCCTGGCTCGCATCTGTGTGGTCGCCGGGCAGGTTTCCAGGGGGATATTCAAGGGCATTTTCCCTCTGTTTCTAAACCAGCCCTGTGATGTTGCTACTCTGTAGGGGGAGAGGAGCTGCTAGCCGCACTGATATGGAAATGGTAACTGGAGAGCTATGATATTCAACTGCCAGAACAATAGAAGCCGCATTCAAATGCAGAACGTGCCTTCAGACCATTCAGAGATTCCCTGTATCTTTCAAAGCGTCTCTCTGTGCTTGTATAGGCCAGGGGGAACTCCCTTGATAAAGCGTTACGGCTTCTTATCCAACACTGGCCTCCAACAATCCCAGGTTCGCCCCGTTAGATCCCAATTTTTCAAGCGTGCCGGTTTGGGAGAGCAGTGCTCCGGGGTTTTGTCTGCTTCTGTTGGTCAGCTATAACAACCCACAGAGAGGTGACTCAACCCGTCCTTTCCCCTCTGGTCTTCCTCGCTTTCATTCCACCTCTCTTCTTCTTCCTCTAATGAATGCTCTCCCGTGTTTTGACTGGCAGGTCGTTAGGGGCGGGACTTGGCCTGTCGCCCGAGGACCTGCTGGGAGGAGGGGGCGGGGACGCCCAGAGGAAGAAGAAGAAGCTGTCCAATCGGGGCTTTGAGCGGCTCGGCGCGGCAGAGGTCAGAGTTCTTTAGTTGTATCTCTTTGTCCTCTATCCCTCCAGAACAGCTCCACACTCTGTAGAAAACCCTTATAGTTACTGAACACTTCTCTGAGCCCGCCATACAGTATTCTACCATTACTGCTATGTAGCCTGCTAGCCTTTGTGTTACACCGTATGCTATCTTAGCCACTATGCTAGTTGTCATGTAAATATTGTATGTTGTGTGATCTATGTTTACCCTGATAGCCAATAGGCTAAATTAAAGTGTGAGTGTTTTGTACACACTTTGTTTCCATTTTAATTGACACATTTCTAGTCATTAGAATCAGTGGCGGCTGGTGGGAGGAGCTATAGGAGGACGGGCTCATTGTAATGGCTGGAATGGAATACATGGAACATGTGGTTTCCATATGTTTGATGTGTTTGATGCCGTTTCATTTATTCCATTCCAGCCATTACAATGAGCCCGTCCTCCTATAGCTCCTCCCACCAGCCGCCACTGATTCTAATGACTAGAAATGTGTCAATAAAAGAAGAAACAAAGTGTGTACAAAACACTCACACTTTCATTTTTAATTTGAAACTCTAAAGAGTCAAATTCCCAGCTCTCCATGTTAATATATTTTTCATTTGTGGATCTTCATCTGTCTCATCTGTCTGTGAGCTGAACTGAGCTCTGTCCCTCTGGCTGTCTGTGAGCTGAACTGAGCTCTGTCTCTCTGGCTGTCTGTGAGCTGAACTGAGCTCTGTCCCTCTGGCTGTCTGTGAGCTGAACTGAGCTCTGTCCCTCTGGCTGTCTGTGAGCTGAACTGAGCTCTGTCCCTCTGGCTGTCTGTGAGCTGAACTGAGCTCGGTCCCTCTGGCTGTCTGTGTGCTGAACTGAGCTCTGTCCCTCTGGCTGTCTGTGAGCTGAACTGAGCTCTGTCTCTCTGGCTGTCTGTGAGCTGAACTGAGCTCGGTCCCTCTGGCTGTCTGTGAGCTGAACTGAGCTCTGTCCCTCTGGCTGTCTGTGAGCTGAACTGAGCTCTGGCTGTCTGAGCTGAACTGAGCTCTGTCTCTCTGGCTGTCTGTGAGCTGAACTGAGCTCGGTCCCTCTGGCTGTCTGTGAGCTGAACTGAGCTCTGTCCCTCTGGCTGTCTGTGAGCTGAACTGAGCTCTGTCTCTCTGGCTGTCTGTGAGCTGAACTGAGCTCTGTCCCTCTGGCTGTCTGTGAGCTGAACTGAGCTCTGTCCCTCTGGCTGTCTGTGAGCTGAACTGAGCTCTGTCCCTCTGGCTGTCTGTGAGCTGAACTGAGCTCTGTCTCTCTGGCTGTCTGTGAGCTGAACTGAGCTCGGTCCCTCTGGCTGTCTGTGAGCTGAACTGAGCTCTGTCCCTCTGGCTGTCTGTGAGCTGAACTGAGCTCTGGCTGTCTGAGCTGAACTGAGCTCTGTCTCTCTGGCTGTCTGTGAGCTGAACTGAGCTCTGTCCCTCTGGCTGTCTGTGTGCTGAACTGAGCTCTGTCCCTCTGGCTGTCTGTGAGCTGAACTGATCTCTGTCCCTCTGGCTGTCTGTGAGCTGAACTGAGCTCTGTCCCTCTGGCTGTCTGTGAGCTGAGCTGAGCTCTGTCCCTCTGGCTGTCTGTGAGCTGAACTGAGGTCTGTCTCTCTGGCTGTCTGTGAGCTGAACTGAGCTCTGTCCCTCTGGCTGTCTGTGAGCTGAACTGAGCTCTGTCCCTCTGGCTGTCTGTGAGCTGAACTGAGCTCTGTCCCTCTGGCTGTCTGTGTGTGGCAGCTGTGTCCGGAGGTGTAACAGTCTCTCTCTCTCTCTTTCTATTTCTCTCTTTCTGCTCGTTCTCTCTCTCTGTTCTCTCTCTATTTATCTTTCTGTTCTCTCTCACTCCATCTCTCTCTCTATTTATCTTTCTGTTCTCGCTCCCCCGTCCTCCTATTTCTCTCATCTCTCTTCTCTCTGTTCTCATAGATAAAAGTGCATGGCAGCAGAAATAGTGTCCTCAGCTCTAAGCTGGCCCGTGACGTGGCCCATCAGCAGCTCAGACAGCACAAGGCCCAGGGCGGGAAGAGGACTGGGATGGGGGCGGGACCACGGGATAAGGAGGAGGCGGCCTCTGCGGCTAGTTCTGCCCCCAAGCACCATGGACATCGAGGCCAGGCCACCTCCAAGGCTGAGTCCAGACGAGTCATCAACGAGTCCGGCGGTCAGAGTGACACAGGTAAGAATCATGGTGATTGATTTCATTTGTAACCTTTGGAGTTTTCTCACTATGTTGTGTTTCAGTTATGTGACGGACTGTGACGTTATTTAGACATGGCAGTGGTGTCATATGATGTGGAGAGAGAAACACTACCATAGAGAGAAACACTACCATAGAGAAACACTACCATAGAGAGAAACACTACTATAGAGAAACACTACCATAGAGAAACACTACCATAGAGAGAAACACTACCATAGAGAAACACTACTATAGAGAGAAACACTACCATAGAGAAACACTACCATAGAGAGAAACACTACTATAGAGAAACACTACCATAGAGAAACACTACCATAGAGAGAAACACTACCATAGAGAAACACTACTATAGAGAGAAACACTACCATAGAGAAACACTACTATAGAGAGAAACACTACCATAGAGAAACACTACCATAGAGAGAAACACTACTATAGAGAAACACTACCATAGAGAAACACTACCATAGAGAGAAACACTACCATAGAGAAACACTACTATAGAGAGAAACACTACCATAGAGAAACACTACTATAGAGAGAAACACTACCATAGAGAAACACTACTATAGAGAAACACTACTATAGAGACACACTACTATAGAGAAACACTACCATAGAGAAACACTACTATAGAGAAACACTACTATAGAGAAACACTACCATAGAGAGAAACACTACCATAGAGAAACACTACTATAGAGAGAAACACTACCATAGAGAAACACTACTATAGAGAGAAACACTACCATAGAGAAACACTACTATAGAGAAACACTACCATAGAGAAACACTACTATAGAGACACACTACTATAGAGAGAAACACTACCATAGAGAGAAACACTACCATAGAGAAACACTACTATAGAGAGAAACACTACCATAGAGAAACACTACTATAGAGAGAAACACTACCATAGAGAAACACTACTATAGAGAAACACTACCATAGAGAGAAACACTACCATAGAGAAACACTACTATAGAGAGAAACACTACCATAGAGAAACACTACGATAGAGAGAAACACTACCATAGAGAAACACTACTATAGAGAAACACTACCATAGAGAAACACTACTATAGAGAAACACTACTATAGAGAAACACTACTATAGAGAAACACTACCATAGAGAGAAACACTACCATAGAGAAACACTACTATAGAGAGAAACACTACCATAGAGAAACACTACCATAGAGAAACACTACTATAGAGAAACACTACCATAGAGAAACACTACTATAGAGAGAAACACTACTATAGAGAAACACTACTATAGAGAAACACTACTATAGAGAAACACTACCATAGAGAAACACTACTATAGAGAAACACTACTATAGAGAGACACTACCATAGAGAAACACTACTATAGAGAAACACTACTATAGAGAAACACTACCATAGAGAAACACTACTATAGAGAAACACTACTATAGAGAAACACTACCATAGAGAGAAACACTACCATAGAGAAACACTACCATAGAGAGAAACACTACCATAGAGAAACACTACCATAGAGAAACACTACTATAGAGAGAAACACTACCATAGAGAAACACTACCATAGAGAAACACTACTATAGAGAAACACTACCATAGAGAAACACTACTATAGAGAAACACTACTATAGAGAGAAACACTACTATAGAGAAACACTACCATAGAGAAACACATAGAGAAACACTACTATAGAGAGAAACACTACTATAGAGAAACACTACTATAGAGAAACACTACCATAGAGAGAAACACTACTATAGAGAAACACTACTATAGAGAAACACTACTATAGAGAGAAACACTACTATAGAGAGAAACACTACTATAGAGAAACACTACTATAGAGAAACACTACTATAGAGAAACACTACTATAGAGAAACACTACTATAGAGAGAAACACTACTATAGAGAAACACTACCATAGAGAAACACTACTATAGAGAAACACTACTATAGAGAAACACTACTATAGAGAAACACTACTATAGAGAAACACTACCATAGAGAAACACTACTATAGAGAAACACTACTATAGAGAAACACTACTATAGAGAAACACTACTATAGAGAGAAACACTACCATAGAGAAACACTACTATAGAGAAACACTACTATAGAGAAACACTACTATAGAGAAACACTACCATAGAGAAACACTACTATAGAGAAACACTACTATAGAGAAACACTACTATAGAGAAACACTACTATAGAGAAACACTACTATAGAGAGAAACACTACTATAGAGAAACACTACCATAGAGAAACACTACTATAGAGAGAAACACTACCATAGAGAAACACTACTATAGAGAAACACTACCATAGAGAAACACTACCATAGAGAGAAACACTACTATAGAGAAACACTACTATAGAGAAACACTACTATAGAGAAACACTACTATAGAGAAACACTACCATAGAGAGAAACACTACTATAGAGAAACACTACTATAGAGAAACACTACTATAGAGAAACACTACTATAGAGAGAAACACTACTATAGAGAAACACTACTATAGAGAGAAACACTACCATAGAGAAACACTACTATAGAGAGAAACACTACCATAGAGAAACACTACCATAGAGAGAAACACTACTATAGAGAAACACTACTATAGAGAGAAACACTACCATAGAGAAACACTACCATAGAGAAACACTACTATAGAGAAACACTACTATAGAGAGAAACACTACCATAGAGAAACACTACCATAGCCCACCTACAATATTAATAATACAATATGGCTGCACTCTAGTTAAGTTATTAGACCTACATAGTCCATTCTAGTGTTGTAATTCTATCTCTATGGTGTGTACCGATCTGAGTCACGGCACCAATGTAACCGGCCGGCGGGTGCTATACTCTTACTCTGTGTGTGCTCTCTCTCTCTCTCAGCAGCCAGTGCAGACAGCGGGGGCCAGGAGGGCTGGACGGGGACCCCGCTGATGATGCGTGGAGGCAGGAGGAAAGGGATGGGGGGAGCTCTCGGGGTCCAGGGGTCCGCACGGCTGCAGCAGCCCAGGGCCAGGGTCCTCCGAGCCAGGAGTCAGGAAGCCATGGAGGGGGGAGAGACCTCCCCTACAGAGAGTGAATCATCCGACCAGGGTGAGTGTGCTGAGGTGACTGGGTAGAGGGGGAGAGACCTCCCCTACAGAGAGTGAATCCTCCAACCAGGGTGAGTGGGCTGAGGTGACTGGTTAGAGGGGGGAGAGACCTCCCCTACAGAGAGTGAATCCTCCAACCAGGGTGAGTGGGCTGAGGTGACTGTTTAGAGGGGGGAGAGACCTCCCCTACAGAGAGTGAATCCTCCAACCAGGGTGAGTGGGCTGAGGTGACTGTTTAGAGGGGGGAGAGACCTCCCCTACAGAGAGTGAATCCTCCAACCAGGGTGAGTGGGCTGAGGTGACTGGTTAGAGGGGGGAGAGACCTCCCCTACAGAGAGTGAATCCTCCAACCAGGGTGAGTGTGCTGAGGTGACTGGGTGGAGGGGGAGAGATCTCCCCTACAGAGAGTGAATCCTCCAACCAGGGTGAGTGGGCTGAGGTGACTGGGTGGAGGGGGAGAGACCTCCCCTACATAGAGTGAATCCTCCACTGGGTGGAAGCCAGCCAGGTCAGGTACTCAGCACTCTGTACCCTCCACTCAGCACACTGTACCCGTCACTCAGCACACTGCACCCTCCACTCAGCACACTGTACCCTCCACTCAGCACACTGTACCCTCCACTCAGCACACTGTACCCTACACTCAGCACACTGTACCCTCCACTCAGCACACTGTACCCTCCACTCAGCACACTGTACCCTCCACTCAGCACTCTGTACCCTCCACTCAGCACACTGTACCCTTCACTCAGCACACTGTACCCTCCACTCAGCACACTGTACCCTCCACTCAGCACACTGTACCCTTCACTCAGCACACTGTACCCTCCACTCAGCACTCTGTACCCTCCACTCAGCACACTGTACCCTTCACTCAGCACATTGTACCCTCCACTCAGCACACTGTACCCTTCACTCAGCACACTGTACCCTCCACTCAGCACACTGTACCCTCCACTCAGCACACTGTACCCTTCACTCAGCACATTGTACCCTCCACTCAGCACACTGTACCCTCCACTCAGCACACTGTACCCTCCACTCAGCACACTGTACCCTCCACTCAGCACACTGTACCCTCCACTCAGCACACTGTACCCTTCACTCAGCACATTGTACCCTCCACTCAGCACACTGTACCCTCCACTCAGCACACTGTACCCTCCACTCAGCACACTGTACCTTTCACTCAGCACACTGTACCCTCCACTCAGCACACTGTACCCTCCACTCAGCACACTGTACCCTTCACTCAGCACACTGTACCCTCCACTCAGCACACTGTACCCTCCACTCAGCACACTGTACCCTCCACTCAGCACACTGTACCCTCCACTCAGCACACTGTACCCTCCACTCAGCACACTGTACCCTCCACTCAGCACACTGTACCCTTCACTAAGTGTGGAAGGCACCTCTGACCTGTCATCAAGCTTGTTAACAACCTTCTTCATTAGTCAACTACTTCTATAGAGCACAGGATGCATTTACAGTCATATCACATTGTCTCATGCACTCTATACACACGTTAGGGAATAAAACACACACACACACACACACACACACACACACACACACACACACACACACACACACACACACACACACACACACACACAAACACGCACGCGCCCCCGTGTGAGTTTTGTTAATTTGTTAATTCATCTGAAAGTGATCCCTGTCAGTGTTCAGAGGTGAGTGAGAACGTGTTGATGAACGCCTCGTAAATGACGAGTGGGGTCGGCAGCGCGCGGACACCCGACACCTCTGCTAGTGTGTGTGTGTGTGTGTGTGTGTGTGTGTGTGTGTGTGTGTGTGTGTGTGTGTGTGTGTGTGTGTGTAAGAAGCTAGGCCACAGCTGTGTACAGCTGCCTGTGAGAGGCTCTGACAAGCCATGGAGACAAGCAGGCTGGACCACAGTGCAGTTACAGGCTACAGAGACACACACACACCACGTGCACACACACATATGCATGCAAACACACACACACACACACACAGACAATCAGTCAGAGCTCAGTACTCCAGACACACTTCAGGTCCCAGCCCCAGAGAACAACAGTCAGAAGCTCCTGGTATCTCATCATTATGAATGGTTATTTGTTTTCCTCCAGGAAGACAACAAGATAACGAGGTAATTGCTAAATGTTAGAATGTAGAAAACAAGTTTTGGGGAAATACAAGCCTCTAAAAGCTTTCTAATGATAAGCAAAGGAAGTCTGTTGGAGGAAGTAAACAGGCTGGATTTAGACACAGTGCTATGTCTGTTGTTCTCTCTTTAGAAGACGAAGAAGAGGAAGGAAGTTATGACAGTGACGAAGGACAAGACATCAAAGCACAACCCTCCCGAGACGTCTCTTCATGCTCCACTGTGACTGGTCCATCCCCCTCGTCTGTCGTCAAGCTGGAGGCCAATCAGAAAGCCCGGAACAAAAAAGAGAGGCAGGAGCTTTACGGTAAGAAGACAGGCTTGGTGTGTGTGTGTGTGTGTGTGTGTGTGTGTGTGCGTGCGTGCGTGCGTGCGTGCGTGCGTGCGTGAGAGAGAGAGAGAGAGTTACGCTACTTAATTTATGTCACCAAAATTAAGAATCTCAATAACATTGGTCAGCTTTGACATGTTTACAATGTTTACTAAATATTTGTCATACACAAATACTGATGCTCACAAGGTACATGGTACTATAAACATCTATATCCCCTAAAATATATATATATTATAATTATAATCATGTACAGGAAAATAATCTGTTTTGTTTTAGTCTGTGGGGTCGTTACTGGTCTACAATCTTATTCTAATTCCTGATTGAGAGAAAAGAGAGAAAAGAGAAAGGAACACTGGTTCAGGACTGATAATATACAATATCTGTTCGTCGGTACCACATCAACTTTTAGTTCCTACCTTACAAATTCAGAGAGCACATTGACTCCCCTATCACTGCCCCTCTACACTCGTACCTGTCTACCACTGCACCACTGCCCCTCTACACTCATACCTGTCTACCACTACCCCTCTACACTCATACCTGTCTACCACTACCCCTCTACACTCATACCTGTCTACCACTGCCCCTCTACACTCGTACCTGTCTACCACTGCCCCTCTACACTCATACCTGTCTACCACTGCACCACTGCCCCTCTACACTCATACCTGTCTACCACTGCCCCTCTACACTCATACCTGTCTACCACTGACCCTCCACACTCGTACCTGTCTACCACTGACCCTCTACACTCATACCTGTCTACCACTGCCCCTCTACACTCGTACCTGTCTACCACTGACCCTCCACACTCGTACCTGTCTACCACTGCCCCTCTACACTCGTACCTGTCTACCACTGCCCCTCTACACTCATACCTGTCTACCACTGCCCCTCTACACTCGTACCTGTCTACCACTGCCCCTCTACACTCATACCTGTCTACCACTGCCCCTCTACACTCGTACCTGTCTACCACTGCCCCTCTACACTCGTACCTGTCTACCACTGCCCCTCTACACTCGTACCTGTCTACCACTGCCCCTCTACACTCGTACCTGTCTACCACTGCCCCTCTACACTCATACCTGTCTACCACTGCCCCTCTACACTCATACCTGTCTACCACTGATCCTCTACACTCGTACCTGTCTACCACTGCCCCTCTACACTCATACCTGTCTACCACTGCCTCTCTACACTCATACCTGTCTACCACTGACCCTCCACACTCATACCTGTCTACCACTGACCCTCCACACTCATACCTGTCTACCACTACCCCTCTACACTCATACCTGTCTACCACTGCCCCTCTACACTCATACCTGTCTACCACTGCCCCTCTACACTCGTACCTGTCTACCACTGCCCCTCTACACTCATACCTGTCTACCACTACCCCTCTACACTCATACCTGTCTACCACTGCCCCTCTACACTCATACCTGTCTACCACTGCCCCTCTACACTCATACCTGTCTACCACTGCCCCTCTACACTCGTACCTGTCTACCACTGCCCCTCTACACTCATACCTGTCTACCACTGACCCTCTACACTCGTACCTGTCTACCACTGCCCCTCTACACTCATACCTGTCTACCACTGCCCCTCTACACTCGTACCTGTCTACCACTGCCCCTCTACACTCGTACCTGTCTACCACTGCCCCTCTACACTCATACCTGTCTACCACTGACCCTCCACACTCGTACCTGTCTACCACTGCCCCTCTACACTCATACCTGTCTACCACTGCCCCTCTACACTCATACCTGTCTACCACTGCCCCTCTACACTCATACCTGTCTACCACTGACCCTCTACACTCATACCTGTCTACCACTGACCCTCCACACTCGTACCTGTCTACCACTGCCCCTCTACACTCATACCTGTCTACCACTGCCCCTCTACACTCATACCTGTCTACCACTGCCCCTCTACACTCATACCTGTCTACCACTGCCCCTCCACACTCATACCTGTCTACCACTGCCCCTCTACACTCATACCTGTCTACCACTGCCCCTCTACACTCATACCTGTCTACCACTGACCCTCTACACTCATACCTGTCTACCACTGCCCCTCCACACTCATACCTGTCTACCACTGCCCCTCTACACTCATACCTGTCTACCACTGACCCTCTACACTCATACCTGTCTACCACTGCCCCTCCACACTCATACCTGTCTACCACTGCCCCTCCACACTCGTACCTGTCTACCACTGCCCCTCTACACTCATACCTGTCTACCACTGCCCCTCTACACTCATACCTGTCTACCACTGACCCTCTACACTCATACCTGTCTACCACTGCCCCTCCACACTCATACCTGTCTACCACTGCCCCTCCACACTCATACCTGTCTACCACTGACCCTCTACACTCATACCTGTCTACCACTGACCCTCTACACTCATACCTGTCTACCACTGCCCCTCTACACTCATACCTGTCTACCACTGACCCTCTACACTCATACCTGTCTACCACTGACCCTCTACACTCATACCTGTCTACCACTGCCCCTCTACACTCATACCTGTCTACCACTACCCCTCCACACTCATACCTGTCTACCACTGCCCCTCTACACTCATACCTGTCTACCACTGCCCCTCCACACTCATACCTGTCTTTTCTTCCTGGCACTGATTTTACAGATTGTGGCTTTTTTGAGGAACTTACAACGACTGTAATATGAGGTTATTTTACCTTTAGTTGAAGCACTAATTGGATTGTAAGTCACACTGAATTAGAATGCTAAATGACTAAAATACTAAATGTAGTATTACTAAATATAATTTTTGATTGAACCATGCAGGTTCCCAGAGTCTGTCCGGGGCAGAGGGAGAGGTGAAGGTGAGAAAGAGGGCCCCCTGTAGGCTTGGCATGGTCACTGCAGCCAAGAAGCACCCAGAGTACCAGGACCAGTCAGAGGAGGTGAGGAGGGCCGGTGGACCCAGGCCCCAGGAGCCTCGCCGGGAGAGCCTAGGGACCAGGGGCAGCCTCTACCGGAGGACCATGGGGCCGGTCACCTTCCCCACCACCAGTGAGAGGCTGAAGAGGGCCACACGCAAGAGCACCATGCTGAGGGGACCCATTAACAAGGTTAGTGTTAAGGACGTCACCCTGCTTGCTTGGCGAGTACAGCTTCCTCCTGATTCGGCTCATACTAAGGCTCTAACCCAGGACCTCTGCCTCACAAACACACCTGACCGCCCTCCTGAAGAATCTTAACCAGTCGCTCCAGCGAAAAGCTAGCTATTCACAGGGTCCTAGAGATCAGGATTATTCAGTCATTGATATGCACCTGAGTGGTTTGTATGTGATGTATGGAATCAGTCCAGGTGAAGTTTCCCCAAGTACAGTGGTGGAAAAAGTCCACAATTGTCATACTTGAGTAAAAGTAAACATACCTTAATAGAAAATGACTCAAGTTAAAGTGAAAGTCACCCAGTAGAATACTACTTGAGTAAAAGTCAAAAAGTATTTGGTTTTAAATGTACTTGAGTATCAAAAGTAACTGGAATTGCTAATACATATATATTTAAGTATCAAAAGTAAAAGTCTAAATCGTTTAAAATTCCTAATATTAAGAAAATCATACGGCACAATTTTCTGTTTTTAAAATTTACGGATAGCCAGGGCACATTCCAATACTCAGACATAATTTACAAACTAAGCATGTGTGTTTAGTGAGTCCACCAGATCAGAGGCAGTAGGGATGACCAGGGTGTTCTCTTCATAAGTGTGTGAATTTGACCATTTTCCTGTCCTGCTAAGCATTGAAAATGTTACTAGTTGTTTTGGGTGTCAGGGAAAATGTATGGAGTAAAAAAATACATAATTTTCTTTAGGAATGTAGTGAATTAAAAGTAAAAGTTGTCAAAAATATAAATAGTAAAGTAAAGATACCCCAAAAAACGACTTAAGTACTTTACACCACTGCCTAGGTACAGATCTAGGATCAGCTTCCCTTATCCAAATCATAACCTTAACCATTAGTGGGGGAAAATGCAAAACTGAACCAAGTTACAATGACACAACTTCAACCTCTTAGAACATGTGAAGTTATATATAAAAAAGGGCTCCAAAAGGGTTCTTCGGCTGTCCCCATAGAAGAACCCTCTGTGGTTCCATGTAGAACGCTCTGTGGCAGGGGTTCTACATAGAACCCAAAAGGTTTCTACCTGGAACCAAAAGGGTTCTTTCTGGAACCAAAAAGTGTTCTTCAAAAGGTTCTCCTATGGGGAAAGCCAAAAAAACCTTTTAGGTTCTAGATAGACCTTTTTTATCTAAAAGTGAATATACTGAAACATTTAGAATTTAGACAATTACACAACTTCAATCTGTAACTCGATCTCTCACATAACCATGACATAACCTGACGCCTTTCTCTCCTCACACTGGGATGATTCATACTGTAGCGCTAACTAGCCATGCAGAGATCCACACACACGCACACTCACACATGCTCACACGCGCACACACACACACTCGCACACTCATTTATTCACTCACTCACACCTCTCTTCCTGGTCACATGTCACAGAGGAGAGGTTGCTGGTCAGGCGGTGTCCAATCACCTCAGAGTGACGACAACACTTGCAGGGGGAGGAGGATCCGAAACAAACAGGTAATCAGAATCACTCAATCAGCCCTCATTGCTCAACTCTAACCTCTAACCTTTCATTTGGCTGATCTGATTTGCCTTTGGTAGGTCCTACATTCGTAGGCTGTATGACGCTATATGTATGTACCGGTATGTCAAAGCATTTAGCATCTGACAGCCTGGAATTCAAAGTGATGTGCTCTATCACCATGGATATAGTACCAGACCACATCCCACTCCCTCCCTGCTGAGTAACTGTGTGAAGGGGGTTGGGGGCCAGGAAATGGGGGGGATTGGGGGAGTGTGGATCGCACCTTCTTATGTGGAGGAGTGAAACTATGTCAGGGAAAATGACTACCTCCAGGGGACATACTGTACATGTAGTGTTTAGTGTCAATCTCTGAGTTACATGCTAACTAACTATCTCTCTCTCTCTCCTCCCCCCAGCCCAAGGGCCGTGCAGTGAGCCGTCTACTAGAGAGCATGGCGGCAGACGAGGGCTTTCAGATGGACGAGGATGATAGCAGCTTCTCCGAGGGGGATGAGGACAGTAACCCGTCATACCCTCACAACCCCAGGAGTCCACTAGGTGAGGAGGGAACACTGTCACTCACAGTTTTGTGTTACTATCCTTGTGGGGACCAAATAATTGATTCCCATCCAAAATCCTATTTCCCTAACCTCTAACCCTAACCTTAACTTAACCCTAACCTAACCCTAACCTTAACTTAACCCTAACCTCTAACCCTAACCTTAACTTAACCCTAACCTCTAACCCTAACCTTAACTTAACCCTAACCTCTAACCCTAACCTTAACTTAACCCTAACTCTAACCCTAACCTTAACTTAACCCTAACCTCTAACCCTAACCTTAACTTAACCCTAACTCTAACCCTACATTTAACCTTAACCACAAACCTCTAATCTGAATTCTAACCCTAAACGTAACCCCTAAGCCTAAAATAGCATTTTTCCTCGTGGGGACCGGAAAATGTCCCCACTTGTCTGAATTTCCCTCATTTTACTATCCTTGTGAGGACTTCTGATTACCACAACATAAGT
Organism: Salvelinus alpinus; assembly: GCF_045679555.1. Lineage (NCBI taxonomy): Eukaryota > Metazoa > Chordata > Actinopteri > Salmoniformes > Salmonidae > Salvelinus > Salvelinus alpinus. The sequence continues at coordinate 21,821,479 of NC_092086.1, forward strand.
TAAACACACACACACACACACACACACACACACACACACACACACACACACACACACACACACACACACACACACACACACACACACACACACACACACACACACACACACACACACACACACACAGACAAGATAGAAGGGAACAAATATGCACTTCCATACACACTGTTGATGTGTGCTGTCTTTCATTAAATGATTGTGTACGCCTTACCCAGCAGCCCCCAGCTGTGTCCTGACCCAACAGCTGCTGACAGATGGACTCAGTGTGCTGATCTCCAAGGAGGATGAACTTCTGTACGCAGCCCGGGTCCACACACTGGAGCTGCCTGACATGTAACTATACCTTTACATTTCAGTCATTTAGCAGACACTCTTATCCAGAGCAACTTACACTAGTGAGTGCACACACACACACACACACACACACACACACACACACACACACACACACACACACACACACACACGCACACACACACACGCACACACACTATATACAGTATCAGCCACCACTACCTCAGTGGCTGGGAGCCATGGTTGGTCTTCTCTGCAGTGAGTGACTCAGTGTTGGCATCTTAGCCTCTCACTCCAGAAGGAGTCCACACACCCCCTGCAGAGCGCTCTCTCTTCCTTACACTCTCATTCTTTCTCCCTCTCTCTCCTCCTCCTCCTCCTCCCTCTCTCTCCTCCTTCTCTCTCTCTGTTACATAACTCCATGTCTTCTCTCACCCAGCTCACACTGAGCAGAAGAGTGTCGATAATGCTGCTCCGGCAGCAGGCAATAAAAAGTGGAACGGAGGAGTGGGACAGTGACACGTGAAACCAGGCATGCATAATACCCAAACAGCTGAAAATAGTTTTCTCTCTCTCTCTCTCTCTCTCTCTCTCTCTCTCTCTCTCTCTCTCTCTCTCTCTCTCTCTCTCTCTCTCTCTCTCTCTCTCTCTCTCTCTCTCTCTCTCTCTCTCTCTCTCTCTCTCTCTCTCTCTCTCTCTCTCTCTCTCTCTCTCTCTCTCTCTCTCTCTCTCTCTCTCTCTCTCTCTCTCTCTCTCTCTCTCTCTCTCTCTCTCTCTCTCTCTCTCTCTCTCTCTCTCTCTCTCTCTCTCTCTCTCTCTCTCTCTCTCTCCTCTCTCTCCTCTTTCTCCTCTTTCTCCTCTTTCTCAATCTCCAGCTACAGCATTGTTATTGACGGGGAGAGAGGAAACCGCCCAAGAATCTACTCACTGGAGCAACTGCTGCAGGAAGCGGTGAGTTCAGTTCCTACCCCCTTTTTAGAAAACAATAGTCCCCCCCCACACCCAGACCTCTGGGATGTGGCCACGCTGGACTAACCCGCTCTGGATCCTCCTCAATCCCTCTCCCTTCCCTCCTCTCCTCTACTGTCCTCTCCTCTTCTCTAGTGTACTCTACTATCATATCCTCTGCTGTCCTCTCCTCTGCTGTCCTCTCCTCTACTGTCCTCTCCTCTACTGTCCTCTCCTCTACTGTCCTCTCCTCTTCTCTAGTGTCCTCTACTATCCTATCCTCTGCTGTCCTCTCCTCTGCTGTCCTCTCCTCTGCTGTCCTCTCCTCTACTGTCCTCTCCTCTTCTCTAGTGTCCTCTACTATCCTATCCTCTGCTGTCCTCTCCTCTGCTGTCCTCTCCTCTGCTGTCCTCTCCTCTACTGTCCTCTCCTCTACTGTCCTCTCCTCTACTGTCCTCTCCTCTTCTCTAGTGTCCTCTACTATCCTATCCTCTGCTGTCCTCTCCTCTGCTGTCCTCTCCTCTACTGTCCTCTCCTCTACTGTCCTCTCCTCTACTGTCCTCTCCTCTACTGTCCTCTCCTCTTCTCTAGTGTCCTCTACTATCCTATCCTCTGCTGTCCTCTCCTCTGCTGTCCTCTCCTCTGCTGTCCTCTCCTCTACTGTCCTCTCCTCTACTGTCCTCTCCTCTACTGTCCTCTCCTCTACTGTCCTCTCCTCTACTGTCCTCTCCTCTACTGTCCTCTCCTCTTCTCTAGTGTCCTCTACTATCCTATCCTCTGCTGTCCTCTCCTCTACTGTCCTCTCCTCTACTGTCCTCTCCTCTACTGTCCTCTCCTCTTCTCTAGTGTCCTCTACTATCCTATCCTCTGCTGTCCTCTCCTCTGCTGTCCTCTCCTCTGCTGTCCTCTCCTCTACTGTCCTCTCCTCTACTGTCCTCTCCTCTACTGTCCTCTCCTCTACTGTCCTCTCCTCTACTGTCCTCTCCTCTACTGTCCTCTCCTCGACTGTCCTCTCCTCTACTGTCCTCTCCTCTTCTCTAGTGTACTCTACTATCATATCCTCTGCTGTCCTCTCCTCTGCTGTCCTCTCCTCTACTGTCCTCTCCTCTACTGTCCTCTCCTCTACTGTCCTCTCCTCTACTGTCCTCTCCTCTTCTCTAGTGTCCTCTACTATCCTATCCTCTGCTGTCCTCTCCTCTGCTGTCCTCTCCTCTGCTGTCCTCTCCTCTACTGTCCTCTCCTCTTCTCTAGTGTACTCTACTATCATATCCTCTGCTGTCCTCTCCTCTGCTGTCCTCTCCTCTACTGTCCTCTCCTCTACTGTCCTCTCCTCTACTGTCCTCTCCTCTTCTCTAGTGTCCTCTACTATCCTATCCTCTGCTGTCCTCTCCTCTGCTGTCCTCTCCTCTGCTGTCCTCTCCTCTACTGTCCTCTCCTCTTCTCTAGTGTCCTCTACTATCCTATCCTCTGCTGTCCTCTCCTCTGCTGTCCTCTCCTCTGCTGTCCTCTCCTCTACTGTCCTCTCCTCTACTGTCCTCTCCTCTACTGTCCTCTCCTCTTCTCTAGTGTCCTCTACTATCCTATCCTCTGCTGTCCTCTCCTCTGCTGTCCTCTCCTCTACTGTCCTCTCCTCTACTGTCCTCTCCTCTACTGTCCTCTCCTCTACTGTCCTCTCCTCTTCTCTAGTGTCCTCTACTATCCTATCCTCTGCTGTCCTCTCCTCTGCTGTCCTCTCCTCTGCTGTCCTCTCCTCTACTGTCCTCTCCTCTACTGTCCTCTCCTCTACTGTCCTCTACTGTCCTCTCCTCTACTGTCCTCTCCTCTACTGTCCTCTCCTCTACTGTCCTCTCCTCTACTGTCCTCTCCTCTACTGTCCTCTCCTCTTCTCTAGTGTCCTCTACTATCCTATCCTCTGCTGTCCTCTCCTCTACTGTCCTCTCCTCTACTGTCCTCTCCTCTACTGTCCTCTCCTCTTCTCTAGTGTCCTCTACTATCCTATCCTCTGCTGTCCTCTCCTCTGCTGTCCTCTCCTCTGCTGTCCTCTCCTCTACTGTCCTCTCCTCTACTGTCCTCTCCTCTACTGTCCTCTCCTCTACTGTCCTCTCCTCTACTGTCCTCTCCTTTACTGTCCTCTCCTCTACTGTCCTCTCCTCGACTGTCCTCTCCTCTACTGTCCTCTCCTCTACTGTCCTCTCCTCTACTGTCCTCTCCTCTACTGTCCTCTCCTCTACTGTCCTCTCCTCTACTGTCCTCTCCTTTACTGTCCTCTCCTCTCCTCTACTGTCCTCTCCTCTCCTCTACTGTCCTCTCCTCTACTGTTCTCTCCTCTACTGTCCTCTACCCTCTTTGAGTGTCTGTGCCCGTGTGTGTGTATGTTAAACCAAGTCACTGTGTAGGGGTAATCCCTCTAGCACCTGCTCCATACATGTTCTGTGTCTTAATGGGAGACGACGCAGACTTCCCCTCCTGGTAACACAGGCTGCCCATACTGATGGAGACACAGGCTGCCCATACTGATGGAGACACAGTCTGCCCATACTGATGGAGACACAGGCTGCCCATACTGATGGAGACACAGTCTGCCCATACTGATGGAGACACAGTCTGCCCATACTGATGGAGACACAGGCTGCCCATACTGATGGAGACACAGGCTGCCCATACTGATGGAGACACAGGCTGCCCATACTGATGGAGACACAGTCTGCCCATACTGATGGAGACACAGGCTGCCCATACTGATGGAGACACAGTCTGCCCATACTGATGGAGACACAGGCTGCCCATACTGATGGAGACACAGTCTGCCCATACTGATGGAGACACAGTCTGCCCATACTGATGGAGACACAGGCTGCCCATACTGATGGAGACACAGTCTGCCCATACTGATGGAGACACAGGCTGCCCATACTGATGGAGACACAGTCTGCCCATACTGATGGAGACACAGGCTGCCCATACTGATGGAGACACAGGCTGCCCATACTGATGGAGACACAGGCTGCCCATACTGATGGAGACACAGGCTGCCCATACTGATGGAGACACAGGCTGCCCATACTGATGGAGACACAGTCTGCCCATACTGATGGAGACACAGTCTGCCCATACTGATGGAGACACAGGCTGCCCATACTGATGGAGACACAGGCTGCCCATACTGATGGAGACACAGTCTGCCCATACTGATGGAGACACAGGCTGCCCATACTGATGGAGACACAGTCTGCCCATACTGATGGAGACACAGGCTGCCCATACTGATGGAGACACAGGCTGCCCATACTGATGGAGACACAGGCTGCCCATACTGATGGAGACACAGTCTGCCCATACTGATGGAGACACAGGCCTCCCATACTGATGGAGACACAGTCTGCCCATACTGATGGAGACACAGGCTGCCCATACTGATGGAGACACAGGCTGCCCATACTGATGGAGACACAGTCTGCCCATACTGATGGAGACACAGGCTGCCCATACTGATGGAGACACAGTCTGCCCATACTGATGGAGACACAGGCTGCCCATACTGATGGAGACACAGTCTGCCCATACTGATGGAGACACAGGCTGCCCATACTGATGGATACACAGTCTGCCCATACTGATGGAGACACAGGCTGCCCATACTGATGGAGACACAGTCTGCCCATACTGATGGAGACACAGGCTGCCCATACTGATGGAGACACAGGCTGCCCATACTGATGGAGACACAGGCTGCCCATACTGATGGAGACACAGTCTGCCCATACTGATGGAGACACAGGCTGCCCATACTGATGGAGACACAGTCTGCCCATACTGATGGAGACACAGGCTGCCCATACTGATGGAGACACAGTCTGCCCATACTGATGGAGACACAGTCTGCCCATACTGATGGAGACACAGTCTGCCCATACTGATGGAGACACAGTCTGCCCATACTGATGGAGACACAGGCTGCCCATACTGATGGAGACACAGGCTGCCCATACTGATGGAGACACAGTCTGCCCATACTAATGAAGACACTGTCTACCCATACTGATGGAGACACAGGCTGCCCATACTGATGGCGACACAGTCTGCCCATACTGATGGAGACACAGTCTGCCCATACTGATGGAAACACAGTCTGCCCATACTGATGGCGACACAGTCTGCCCATACTGATGGAGACACAGGCTGCCCATACTGATGGCGACACAGTCTGCCCATACTGATGGAGACACAGGCTGCCCATACTGATGGCGACACAGTCTGCCCATACTGATGGAGACACAGTCTGCCCATACTGATGGAGACACAGTCTGCGTATACTGATGGAGACACAGGCTGCCCATACTGATGGAGACACAGGCTGCCCATACTGATGGAGACACAGGCTGCCCATACTGATGGAGACACAGGCTGCCCATAGTGATGGAGACACAGGCTGCCCATACTGATGGAGACACAGGCTGCCCATACTGATGGAGACACAGGCTGCCCATACTGATGGAGACACAGGCTGCCCATACTGATGGAGACACAGGCTGCCCATAGTGATGGAGACACAGGCTGCCCATACTGATGGAGACACAGGCTGCCCATACTGATGGAGACACAGGCTGCCTATACTGATGGAGACACAGGCTGCCCATAGTGATGGAGACACAGGCTGCCCATACTGATGGAGACACAGGCTGCCCATACTGATGGAGACACAGGCTGCCCATACTGATGGAGATACAGTCTGCCCATAATGATGGAGACACAGTCTGCCCATACTGATGGAGACATGGGCTGCCCATACTAATGGAGACACAGTCTGCCCATACTGATGGAGACACAGGCTGCCCATACTGATGGAGACACAGTCTGCACATACTGATGGAGACACAGTCTGCCCATACTGATGGAGACACAGTCTGCCCATACTGATGGAGACACAGTCTGCCTATACTGATGGAGACACAGGTTCCCCATACTGATGGAGACACAGGCTGCCCATACTGATGGAGACACAGGCTGCCCATACTGATGGAGACACAGGCTGCCCATACTGATGGAGACACAGGCTGCCCATACTGATGGAGACACGGGCTGCCCATACTGATGGAGACACGGGCTGCCCATACTGATGGAGACACGGGCTGCCCATACTGATGGAGACACAGGCTGCCCATACTGATGGAGACACAGGCTGCCCATACTGATGGAGACACAGTCTGCCTATACTGATGGAGACACAGGCTGCCCATACTGATGGAGACACAGTCTGCCCATACTAATGGAGACACAGTCTGCCCATACTGATGGAGACACAGGCTGCCCATACTGATGGAGACACAGTCTGCACATACTGATGGAGACACAGTCTGCCCATACTGATGGAGACACAGTCTGCCCATACTGATGGAGACACAGTCTGCCTATACTGATGGAGACACAGGCTGCCCATACTGATGGAGACACAGGCTGCCCATACTGATGGAGACACAGGCTGCCCATACTGATGGAGACACAGGCTGCCCATACTGATGGAGACACGGGCTGCCCATACTGATGGAGACACGGGCTGCCCATACTGATGGAGACATGGGCTGCCCATACTGATGGAGACACGGGCTGCCCATACTGATGGAGACACGGGCTGCCCATACTGATGGAGACACAGGCTGCCCATACTGATGGGGACACAGTCTGCCTATACTGATGGAGACACAGGCTGCCCATACTGATGGAGACACAGTCTGCCCATACTGATGGAGACATAGTCTGCCTATACTGATGGAGACACAGGCTGCCCATACTGATGGAGACACAGTCTGCCCATACTGATGGAGACACAGGCTGCCCATACTGATGGAGACACAGGCTGCCCATACTGATGGAGACACAGGCTGCCCATACTGATGGAGACACAGTCTGCCCATACTGATGGAGACATAGTCTGCCCATACTAATGGACACACAGGCTCATACTGATGGAGACACAGGCTGCCCATACTGATGGAGACACAGGCTGCCCATACTGATGGAGACACAGGCTCATACTGTAGACAAACTGTAACTGCCAGCATAAAGGGAACACAGTGGTGGTTCCTGAGTTAATGAAGCAATTAACATCCCATCATGCTTAGGGTCATGTATAAAAATGACACGTTGCCCATTATTTTGGCTACCACGGCTAGAAGAGATCTCAGTGACTTTGAAATAGGGGTCTCAAAGGAGCACAGGGGGTTTAAAAGGTGTGTGTGTGTGTGTGTGTGTGTGTGTGTGTGTGTGTGTGTGTGTGTGTGTGTGTGTGTGTGTGTGTGTGTGTGTGTGTGTGTGTGTGTGTGTGTGTGTGTGTGTCTCAGTCACCAGATCTCAATCCAGTTGAACACTTATGGGCGGTTCTGGAGCGGTACCTGAGACAGCGTTTTCCACCCAATTATGGATTTTCTTGTGGATGAATGGTGTCGCATCCCTCCAATAGAGTTTCAGACGCTGTTCTGGTGGCTCCTGGTGGCCCAACGCCCAATTAAGAGTTACCTGTAGATCTAGCAGAACATATAAAGGACAGTTCAGGGTCATGTTCATTAGGCACCAACGGGAAGAAACCACACTGAAACAGGGAGGGATTACCTGGACATGTGCAAGAACAAACGCTCATTTGCGAAGCGCTTAAAAAACAAATATGTTGCGTTCGCTAATGAACACGACCCTGCTAATGATGAGCAGGGTAGGATAGCAGCCTTAGCCAGAGAAAATACATAGCAGATACCAGTTATTACTTCAATAAAACGGACAATCTCAACCCTCAGTTAGATTTTCTCTTTAGCACCTGGGTTTGAGTAGCGGCGTGTGTGTGTTTGCTGTCTGAGGTTTCTGCTGGTGCTCCAGGCTAAGCTAACGCTACAGTTTATCTAAGACATCAGTGAAATGAAGCCTAATTATACACTGTAAACCACAGGGCATTCTTGGCGGGCATTCATTTGCGTTTCGCTGTGTAACTTGTTCAAGCAAGCGTTCTCGTTCCTGTGTGTGTGTGTTTGTGTGTTTTCCCTGAGAGGAAAGCTCTGCTGGTGTTTATTGTAAACCGAACTGGTGACTTTTGCCCCACATTCTGATGACATCCTGGTGCTACGGCTCAGTGACAGCTGTGTCATCTCATAACAGAGACCTCAGACCCACAACACACACACACACACACACACACACACACACACACACACACACACACACACACACACACACACACACACACACACACACACACACACACACACACACACACACACACACACACACACACACACACACACACCTTCCTCCAGGGAGACAGGAGAGGATTGTGTGTAGAGGACAACCTGGTGGTTCCTCAATGTTTTTTTTGCATCATTCCTACTTGACATACTTTAGTAACTAGGAGGTTCCTCTCACTGCTCCTTGACATACTTAAGTAACTAGGAGGATCCTCTCACTGCTCCTTGACATACTTTAGTAACTAGGAGGATCCTCTCACTGCTCCTTGACATACTTTAGTAACTAGGAGGATCCTCTCACTTCTCCTTGACATACTTTAGTAACTAGGAGGTTCCTCTCACTGCTCCTTGACATACTTTAGTAACTAGGAGGATCCTCTCACTGCTCCTTGACATACTTTAGTAACTAGGAGGTTCCTCTCACTGCTCCTTGACATACTTTAGTAACCAGGAGGATCCTCTCACTGCTCCTTGACATACTTTAGTAACTAGGAGGTTCCTCTCACTGCTCCTTGACATACTTTAGTAACCAGGAGGATCCTCTCACTGCTCCTTGACATACTTTAGTAACTAGGAGGTTCCTCTCACTGCTCCTTGACATACTTTAGTAACTAGGAGGATCCTCTCACTGCTCCTTGACATACTTTAGTAACTAGGAGGTTCCTCTCACTGCTCCTTGACATACTTTAGTAACCAGGAGGATCCTCTCACTGCTCCTTGACATACTTTAGTAACCAGGAGGATCCTCTCACTGCTCCTTGACATACTTTAGTAACTAGGAGGATCCTCTCACTGCTCCTTGACATACTTTAGTAACTAGGAGGATCCTCTCACTGCTCATTGACATACTTTAGTAACTAGGAGGTTCCTCTCACTGCTCCTTGACATACTTTAGTAACCAGGAGGATCCTCTCACTGCTCCTTGACATACTTTAGTAACCAGGAGGTTCCTCTCACTGCTCCTTGAAATACTTTAGTAACTAGGAGGATCCTCGCCAAGTCATCAATTTAATAAACTTTATTGATCTCCAGTGGGGAAGTAGCGTGGTCATGACTGTCATTCTTGGCATCGTGGCTGCCAGGACAACACCACACACACACACACACACACACACACACACACACACACACACACACACACACACACACACACACACACACACACACACACAGTGCTCAATCTTTCTCATCTCTCTCTCTCACAAGCCCACAAGTATCCTTTAGTCAAAATCCTAACAATCTTTCTCTCCCTGACACATAAGCATTTCTCAACTGGTGTTAAAGTGGGGGTTTCCCCTAAGCCCAGTTGCATAGTCAGTCCATCAGTGCCCTACCCTTGGCAGCTGTGTCGTCCACTTTGTAACGTGTATGTATGTGCCTTCCGCTGTGTAGTGTTTGTGTGTGTATGTGTGTGTGTGTCCGCTGTGTAACGTGTGTGTGCATGTCCGCTGTGTAAACAGCCGTCAGATAGCAGCTGTTCTTGATTACACCATACTTCCACTTTCTTGTCTTTCAATTCTTCCAACAGCCTTTCATGAATACCTCCTACACCAAGACCCCATGTCCAACAGCCTTTCATGAATACCTCCTACACCAAGACCCCATGTCCAACAGCCTTTCATGAATACCTCCTACACCGAGACCCCATGTCCAACAGCCTTTCATGAATACCTCCTACACCAAGACCCCATGTCCAACAGCCTTTCATGAATACCTCCTACACCAAGACCCCATGTTCAACAGCCTTTCATGAATACCTCCTAGACCAAGACCCCATGTCCAACAGCCTTTCATGAATACCTCCTACACCAAGACCCCATGTCCAACAGCCTTTCATGAATACCTCCTACACCAAGACCCCATGTCCAACAGCCTTTCATGAATACCTCCTACACCAAGACCCCATATCCCCTGAGCAGAGCCTGAGGTCCTACTCACACATATATGTATTCACGTGCGTGTGTGCGCAGAAACACACACAACCATGAACACACAAACACGCAGTCACACAAACACACCACCAAAACACACACATACACACGCCCGCCCGCCTATACCCCACACATCACCAGTCAAGGGACCCCTCTCCATGGCAACTGTAAATGAAAACATCCTGTAAGGGGCTCCAGTGAGTGGCGGATGCTGGGCCCTGGCTGCATTGTCAGGGAGGAGAATCTGGCAACCTGCAATCACAGTCCCCCCATTCATCTCCTCCTTAGTATTACTTCAGTCAGGATCTACTGCATCACAGCTTCCGCTCCTTTCAGCTGTGACTGGCACATTGGCATGAGATAGTGCTGCTTGGCTGTGTGACACAGTGACCAGCCGCGCGCGTGTGTGTGTGTGTGTGTGTCTTTGCTGTCTGTCTGTAATGAAACTTGCTTGACTCAGTGTCTGTTTGACTTTCAGGTCCTGGATGTGCGTCCAGAGACAGAGTCGGTGCTCTCTGAGGGGACGAGGGTGTGTGCCTACTGGAGCGAACGCTCTCGCTGCCTATACCCAGGCAACATACGCCAAGGTGAGAGATACTGGATCACTTTCTCTGTGTCTGCATTCCTCCATTTGTGTTATTATTTATTTGATTCATTTAGCAATTAATTCACCTTGACTATTTCACAACAATGCCTGTGGTTCCTGTTTAAATGTGTCTCTACTTTCTGCAGGTGGTTCTGGGGAGGAGGGGAAGCAGGGAGGTGTAATGGTGGAGTTTGATGATGGAGACAGGGGGAGGATCTCCCTCCTAAACATCCGCCTCCTCCCCCCGGGCTACCAGATCCACTGTGAGTGTCTCTTTTGTCTCACTCTGTCATCCACCTTGTATGCTTACAGGGTTACTAACTATACTAGACCTTCTAATTACAATTATTAGGAGACCTTATAAGAGACCTTCCAGTCACATTATGAATCATGGACAATATCTTGCTGCATTTGAGACATTACTATGACTTTATTGACCAACTCAGTGGCCCTGACGTTAGTGTCTGCCCTGTAATTGGAAGGTTGGCAGTTCGATCCCTAGCCAAGGCATAACAAAGACCGAAAAAATGGGCCCCAATGCGCCTCTGCGTGGCACTGAGCATTAAGGAGATAGATTTGGGGGTAAGGCTCTACGATAGACATCCTGTCCAGGGGGTGTAGTTGCACATCTAGCTGCCTCACGCTACAGAAACAGGAGATAGACTAACATCCTGTCCAGGGGGTGTACTTGTACATCTAGCTGCCTCACGCTACAGAAACAGGAGATAGACTAACATCCTGTCCAGGGTGTGTACTTGTACATCTAGCTGCCTCACGCTACAGAAACAGGAGATAGACTAACATCCTGTCCAGGGGGTGTAGTTGCACATCTAGCTGCCTCACGCTACAGAAACAGGAGATAGACTAACATCCTGTCCAGGGGGTGTAGTTGCACATCTAGCTGCCTCACGCTACAGAAACAGGAGATAGACTAACATCCTGTCCAGGGGGTGTAGTTGCACATCTAGCTGCCTCACGCTACAGAAACAGGAGATAGACTAACATCCTGTCCAGGGGGTGTAGTTGCACATCTAGCTGCCTCACGCTACAGAAACAGGAGATAGACTAACATCCTGTCCAGGGGGTGTACTTGTACATCTAGCTGCCTCACGCTACAGAAACAGGAGATAGACTAACATCCTGTCCAGGGGGTGTAGTTGCACATCTAGCTGCCTCACGCTACAGAAACAGGAGATAGACTAACATCCTGTCCAGGGGGTGTAGTTGCACATCTAGCTGCCTCACGCTACAGAAACAGGAGATAGACTAACATCCTGTCCAGGGGGTGTAGTTGCACATCTAGCTGCCTCACGCTACAGAAACAGGAGATAGACTAACATCCTGTCCAGGGGGTGTAGTTGCACATCTAGCTGCCTCACGCTACAGAAACAGGAGATAGACTAACATCCTGTCCAGGGGGTGTAGTTGCACATCTAGCTGCCTCACGCTACAGAAACAGGAGATAGACTAACATCCTGTCCAGGGGGTGTAGTTGTACATCTAGCTGCCTCACGCTACAGAAACAGGAGATAGACTAACATCCTGTCCAGGGGGTGTAGTTGTACATCTAGCTGCCTCACGCTACAGAAACAGGAGATAGACTAACATCCTGTCCAGGGGGTGTAGTTGTACATCTAGCTGCCTCACGCTACAGAAACAGGAGATAGACTAACATCCTGTCCAGGGGGTGTAGTTGTACATCTAGCTGCCTCACGCTACAGAAACAGGAGATAGACTAACATCCTGTCCAGGGGGTGTAGTTGTACATCTAGCTGCCTCACGCTACAGAAACAGGAGATAGACTAACATCCTGTCCAGGGGGTGTAGTTGTCCATCAAGCTGCCTCACGCTACAGAAACAGGAGATAGGCTAACATCCTGTCCAGGGGGTGTAGTTGTACATCTAGCTGCCTCACGCTACAGAAACAGGAGATAGACTAACATCCTGTCCAGGGGGTGTAGTTGCACATCTAGCTGCCTCACGCTACAGAAACAGGAGATAGACTAACATCCTGTCCAGGGGGTGTAGTTGTACATCTAGCTGCCTCACGCTACAGAAACAGGAGATAGACTAACATCCTGTCCAGGGGGTGTAGTTGCACATCTAGCTGCCTCACGCTACAGAAACAGGAGATAGACTAACATCCTGTCCAGGGGGTGTAGTTGCACATCTAGCTGCCTCACGCTACAGAAACAGGAGATAGACTAACATCCTGTCCAGGGGGTGTAGTTGCACATCTAGCTGCCTCACGCTACAGAAACAGGAGATAGACTAACATCCTGTCCAGGGGGTGTACTTGTACATCTAGCTGCCTCACGCTACAGAAACAGGAGATAGACTAACATCCTGTCCAGGGGGTGTACTTGTACATCTAGCTGCCTCACGCTACAGAAACAGGAGATAGGCTAACATCCTGTCCAGGGGGTGTAGTTGCACATCTAGCTGCCTCACGCTACAGAAACAGGAGATAGACTAACATCCTGTCCAGGGGGTGTACTTGTACATCTAGCTGCCTCACGCTACAGAAACAGGAGATAGACTAACATCCTGTCCAGGGGGTGTAGTTGTACATCTAGCTGCCTCACGCTACAGAAACAGGAGATAGACTAACATCCTGTCCAGGGGGTGTAGTTGTACATCTAGCTGCCTCACGCTACAGAAACAGGAGATAGACTAACATCCTGTCCAGGGGGTGTAGTTGTACATCTAGCTGCCTCACGCTACAGAAACAGGAGATAGACTAACATCCTGTCCAGGGGGTGTAGTTGTACATCTAGCTGCCTCACGCTACAGAAACAGGAGATAGACTAACATCCTGTCCAGGGGGTGTAGTTGTACATCTAGCTGCCTCACGCTACAGAAACAGGAGATAGACTAACATCCTGTCCAGGGGGTGTACTTGTACATCTAGCTGCCTCACGCTACAGAAACAGGAGATAGACTAACATCCTGTCCAGGGGGTGTACTTGTACATCTAGCTGCCTCACGCTACAGAAACAGGAGATAGACTAACATCCTGTCCAGGGGGTGTAGTTGTACATCTAGCTGCCTCACGCTACAGAAACAGGAGATAGACTAACATCCTGTCCAGGGGGTGTAGTTGCACATCTAGCTGCCTCACGCTACAGAAACAGGAGATAGACTAACATCCTGTCCAGGGGGTGTAGTTGCACATCTAGCTGCCTCACGCTACAGAAACAGGAGATAGACTAACATCCTGTCCAGGGGGTGTAGTTGCACATCTAGCTGCCTCACGCTACAGAAACAGGAGATAGACTAACATCCTGTCCAGGGGGTGTAGTTGCACATCTAGCTGCCTCACGCTACAGAAACAGGAGATAGACTAACATCCTGTCCAGGGGGTGTAGTTGCACATCTAGCTGCCTCACGCTACAGAAACAGGAGATAGACTAACATCCTGTCCAGGGGGTGTAGTTGCACATCTAGCTGCCTCACGCTACAGAAACAGGAGATAGACTAACATCCTGTCCAGGGGGTGTAGTTGCACATCTAGCTGCCTCACGCTACAGAAACAGGAGATAGACTAACATCCTGTCCAGGGGGTGTAGTTGCACATCTAGCTGCCTCGCGCTACAGAAACAGGAGATAGGCTACTACTCCTATGAGCCATTCCGGCTCACACTAGCCAAGGCTTGTGCAAAGCTACTTACTTATACGTATTACTTATGACAGTGATTATGCAGGTGTATGTTAGAGATGTATTAACCCTCCCCTTCCTGTCCCTCTGTAGGTGCAGAGTCGTCCCCTGCCCACCTGGTGTCTAGCAGCCGCGCGGCTCGGAGGAGCTTCAGTCTGGAAAAAGCCCCGCTGAGTGAGAGAGTCTCGGAAAGACAGGCCAGCACAGAGCCTGTCAGGAGACGACCAGGTCAGACAAGATCATCCTCATACATGCTTTATATCCTCTCTATTTGAAAAACAAATGATAGTATATTTAGCCTGATGGGACGCAGAAAAAGTGTGTTATTCATTTCTTGTAACCTCTTGATCTTGTAAAGGTATATGTAGTGTGAACTGATTGGTGACTTACCAGACATTCAATTGGTTTGAATTGCAGGGAGACCCAAAGGTTCAGGGAAGAAGAAGAACCTGTCAGACAGCAGCAATAAGAACGCAGCCCCTCTGCTCAGCTGGCCGGCTGTGGCCGTCCCCAGGAAGAGAGCCTGTGAAAATCTGTTCCAGCTCAACGGGACTCCCAGGAAGGCCCTGAGGGGGACGAGGGAGGCCCACCTGTTCCCCCTGCCCCCGGCCCCTGTCTCTGCCCCGACCAAGGGCCTGTTCAGCAGCAGCTCCTTCGAGGTTGACTCCTTCAGCAGCATCGCTAACGGCTACTCCTCCTTCTGTAGCACCCAGCCCACCGGCATGTCCCTGGGTTCCAGGACCGGGCCGTATGTCCAGAGACGGAGGCCCGGCGAGGTTCCGCGGAGCAGCAGGAAGAGCGGTCAGGAGTTCCTGGTCAAACTGGATCACGAGGGGGTGACTTCACCCAAGACGAAGAACAGCAAGGCCCTGCTGCTGCTGGGCGGTGGCTCTGGGTTCGGGGCCAAAGGCGTGGGCGGCCTCCCCAGGCCTGAGGCCTACTCCCACCCAGTCCTGCTGGTCAAGGACAACAGGAAGGGAGGTTCTGCCTCGAGGGCTGAGCTCCTCCTTAAGGTTGCCCCTCCACAGAGGAAGGCTTCTCCCTCCCTGGCTATGGGGGAGTACGGTGTCGGCGAGCTGGGTCTCAGCTGCCATCGGGACTGCCACAGCTCCTACTCGGACCTGGACGACGAAGAGGAGGAGGAAGAGGAGGAGAGGAGGAGGAGAAGGGCGGCTGCGCTGGCCACAGCAGCCTCTGGAGGCCTGAGGACGGCGGGAAGCTTTCTCTCGCGCCTATCCGTCTCATCCTCTTCCTCTGGTTCCTCAAGTTCATCCAGCTCAGGTTCCATGTCCAGTTCCAGCCTGTGCTCCTCGGATAACGACTCGTCCTACAGCTCGGAGGATGAGGAGAGCTCCACGCTGCTGCTACAGAGCTGCCTGTCCTCCCACCATGGCCTGCTGCAGTCCCCTGAGCCCCCGGCCGCAGCCGGACCCCACCAGGGCCAACAGTCCTTCGTGGCCAAGGCCGTGGCCGTATCCAACACCAAGGGAGGAGGAGCCACCAACGACCACAGTGCCAACAACAAGCTTCTCAAAAGGAAGGAGTGCGGCAGCTCGTCCCCCTCCAAACCCCCCAGAGACCTGGTGAAGAGGCAGAGGATTATCCCCGATGATGCAGGACCAAGACCCAAGATGAACACGTTCCTACCGGGAAGACAGATGTGGAGGTGGTCGGGGAACCCCACTCAGGTGAGACAGGGGTTGATCTTTTTTAAAACGGAACAATTCTGTGGTCATTAAGGTTATGCCAATCTATTCCTGCCCTAACCCTCTCACAATCCTCCATAGCAGAGGTACATGAGACCCTAACCCTCTCACAATCCTCCATAGCAGAGGTACATGAGACCCTAACCCTCTCACAATCCTCCATAGCAGAGATACATGAGACCCTAACCCTCTCACAATCCTCCATAGCAGAGGTACATGAGACCCTAACCCTCTCACAATCCTCCATATCAGAGGTACATGAGACCCTTACTCTCTCACAATCCTCCATATCAGAGGTACATGAGACCCTAACCCTCTCACAATCCTCCATATCAGAGGTACATGAGACCCTAACCCTCTCACAATCCTCCATATCATAGGTACATGAGACCCTAACCCTCTCACAATCCTCCATAGCAGAGGTACATGAGACCCTAACCCTCTCACAATCCTCCATAGCAGAGGTACATGAGACCCTAACCCTCTCACAATCCTCCATATCAGAGGTACATGAGACCCTAACCCTCTCCCAATCCTCCATAGCAGAGGTACATGAGACCCTAACCCTCTCCCAATCCTCCATAGCAGAGGTACATGAGACCCTAACCCTCTCACAATCCTCCATAGCAGAGGTACATGAGACCCTAACCCTCTCCCAATCCTCCATAGCAGAGGTACATGAGACCCTAACTCTCTCACAATCCTCCATAGCAGAGGTACATGAGACCCTAACCCTCTCCCAATCCTCCATAGCAGAGGTACATGAGACCCTAACCCTCTCACAATCCTCCATAGCAGAGGTACATGAGACCCTAACTCTCTCCCAATCTTCCATATCAGAGGTACATGAGACCCTAACCCTCTCCCAATCCTCCATAGCAGAGGTACATGAGACCCTAACCCTCTCCCAATCCTCCATAGCAGAGGTACATGAGACCCTAACCCTCTCACAATCCTCCATAGCAGAGGTACATGAGACCCTAACTCTCTCCCAATCCTCCATAGCAGAGGTACATGAGACCCTAACCCTCTCACAATCCTCCATAGCAGAGATACATGAGACCCTAACCCTCTCACAATCCTCCATAGCAGAGGTACATGAGACCCTAACCCTCTCACAATCCTCCATATCAGAGGTACATGAGACCCTAACTCTCTCCCAATCCTCCATATCAGAGGTACATGAGACCCTAACTCTCTCCCAATCCTCCATATCAGAGGTACATGAGACCCTAACTCTCTCACAATCCTCCATAGCAGAGATACATGAGACCCTAACCCTCTCACAATCCTCCATAGCAGAGGTACATGAGACCCTAACCCTCTCACAATCCTCCATAGCAGAGGTACATGAGACCCTAACTCTCTCACAATCCTCCATAGCAGAGATACATGAGACCCTAACCCTCTCACAATCCTCCATAGCAGAGGTACATGAGACCCTAACTCTCTCACAATCCTCCATAGCAGAGATACATGAGACCCTAACTCTCTCACAATCCTCCATAGCAGAGGTACATGAGACCCTAACCCTCTCCCAATCCTCCATAGCAGAGGTACATGAGACCCTAACCCTCTCACAATCCTCCATAGCAGAGGTACATGAGACCCTAACTCTCTCCCAATCTTCCATATCAGAGGTACATGAGACCCTAACCCTCTCCCAATCCTCCATAGCAGAGGTACATGAGACCCTAACCCTCTCCCAATCCTCCATAGCAGAGGTACATGAGACCCTAACCCTCTCACAATCCTCCATAGCAGAGGTACATGAGACCCTAACTCTCTCCCAATCCTCCATAGCAGAGGTACATGAGACCCTAACCCTCTCACAATCCTCCATAGCAGAGATACATGAGACCCTAACCCTCTCACAATCCTCCATAGCAGAGGTACATGAGACCCTAACCCTCTCACAATCCTCCATATCAGAGGTACATGAGACCCTAACTCTCTCCCAATCCTCCATATCAGAGGTACATGAGACCCTAACTCTCTCCCAATCCTCCATATCAGAGGTACATGAGACCCTAACTCTCTCACAATCCTCCATAGCAGAGATACATGAGACCCTAACCCTCTCACAATCCTCCATAGCAGAGGTACATGAGACCCTAACCCTCTCACAATCCTCCATAGCAGAGGTACATGAGACCCTAACTCTCTCACAATCCTCCATAGCAGAGATACATGAGACCCTAACTCTCTCACAATCCTCCATAGCAGAGGTACATGAGACCCTAACTCTCTCCCAATCCTCCATAGCAGAGGTACATGAGACCCTAACTCTCTCCCAATCCTCCATAGCAGAGGTACATGAGACCCTAACTCTCTCACAATCCTCCATAGCAGAGGTACATGAAACCCTAACCCTCTCACAATCCTCCATAGCAGAGGTACATGAGACCCTAACCCTCTCACAATCCTCCATAGCAGAGGTACATGAGACCCTAACTCTCTCCCAATCCTCCATAGCACAGGTACATGAGACCCTAACTCTCTCACAATCCTCCATAGCAGAGGTACATGAGACCCTAACCCTCTCACAATCCTCCATATCATAGGTACATGAGACCCTAACTCTCTCCCAATCCTCCATAGCAGAGGTACATGAGACACTAACTCTCTCACAATCCTCCATAGCAGAGGTACATGAGACCCTAACCCTCTCACAATCCTCCATATCAGAGGTACATGAGACCCTAACTCTCTCACAATCCTCCATAGCAGAGGTACATGAGACCCTAACTCTCTCCCAATCCTCCATAGCAGAGGTACATGAGACCCTAACTCACAATCCTCCATATCAGAGGTACATGAGACCCTAACTCTCTCACAATCCTCCATAGCAGAGGTACATGAGACCCTAACCCTCTCACAATCCTCCATAGCAGAGGTACATGAGACCCTAACCCTCTCACAATCCTCCATAGCAGAGGTACATGAGACCCTAACTCTCTCACAATCCTCCATAGCAGAGGTACATGAGACCCTAACTCTCTCACAATCCTCCATAGCAGAGGTACATGAGACCCTAACTCTCTCACAATCCTCCATAGCAGAGGTACATGAGACCCTAACCCTCTCACAATCCTCCATAGCAGAGGTACATGAGACCCTAACCCTCTCACAATCCTCCATAGCAGAGGTACATGAGACCCTAACTCTCTCCCAATCCTCCATAACAGAGGTACATGAGACCCTAACTCTCTCCCAATCCTCCATATCATCGGTACATGAGACCCTAACTCTCTCCCAATCCTCCATAGCAGAGGTACATGAGACCCTAACTCTCTCCCAATCCTCCATATCACAGGTACATGAGACCCTAACCCTCTCACAATCCTCCATATCAGAGGTACATGAGACCCTAACTCTCTCCCAATCCTCCATAGCAGAGGTACATGAGACCCTAACTCTCTCCCAATCCTCCATATCACAGGTACATGAGACCCTAACCCTCTCACAATCCTCCATATCAGAGGTACATGAGACCCTAACTCTCTCACAATCCTCCATAGCAGAGGTACATGAGACCCTAACTCTCTCACAATCCTCCATAGCAGAGGTACATGAGACCCTAACTCTCTCCCAATCCTCCATAACAGAGGTACATGAGACCCTAACTCTCTCCCAATCCTCCATATCATCGGTACATGAGACCCTAACCCTCTCACAATCCTCCATAGTAGAGGTACATGAGACCCTAACTCTCTCACAATCCTCCATAGCAGAGGTACATGAGACCCTAACTCTCTCACAATCCTCCATAGCAGAGGTACATGAGACCCTAACTCTCTCACAATCCTCCATAGCAGAGGTACATGAGACCCTAACTCTCTCACAATCCTCCATAGCAGAGGTACATGAGACCCTAACTCTCTCACAATCCTCCATAGCAGAGGTACATGAGACCCTAACTCTCTCACAATCCTCCATAGTAGAGGTACATGACCTTTAGAGCCGCACTATTGACCAGAGCTACAAACTACTTCAGGTGACTTTAAGCACGGCTAGAATGGTATTCAATCCAACACAATCAACCTGTGCACTGAGGGTGACTTCTAAACCTGTGCACTGAGGGTGACTTCTAAACCTGTGCACTGAGGGTGACTTCTAAACCTGTGCACTGAGGGTGACTTCTAAACCTGTGCACTGAGGGTGACTTCTAAACCTGTGCACTGAGGGTGACTTCTAAAGGGGATTTCTCCTTGAGCTGACAGCCACGTAGTTTACAGCAACGTGATCTCCGCAAAACATCAGGGAGATGTCTTTTAGAAGTGTATCGTATTGAACAGGACGTTTATCTGAGTTGGATTGAATCCCCCTAGTTCCTAGACATGACTGTGTTCTGAGTGTTCCTGTGTCTCCACAGAGGCGGGGGCTGAAGGGGAAGTCCAGGAAGCTGTTCTACAAGGCCATCGTACGGGGAAGGGACGTGGTGCGAGTGGGCGACTGTGCCATGTTCCTCTCTGCCGGCCGGCCCCACCTACCCTACGTGGGCCGCATCGAGAACTTCTGGGAATCGTGGAGCTCCAGCATGGTGGTGAAGGTCAAGTGGTTCTACCACCCAGAGGAGACCAAGTTGGGCAAGAGGCACCGCGACAGCAAGGTACATCCACATTCAGGTTTAGACCACTCTATTGCCATTTGGGCTGCAAAATCCTGGTTTTAGGAACTGGGCATCCTTCAACTGGGATTCCTGGAAAACCTGGGAATTTTAGTTGGGAATGTGCCTTGATGTTGCACAAGCAATAAAACATCTGTTATTATACCAATCGTAGTGCACAGGTTGTTCATCTGTTTGAAACGCGACCATAGTGTAACATTACAGGGGATAGCAAGCTGTCATAGTCTTTTGGTATCTCAGCATATTATGGTTTCAGAGTTGAAGTCGATTGAAAATACTGACGTTTGCTGTTTGCCTCTCTCTCCTCTCTCTCTCTCTCTCTCTCTCTCTCTCTCTCTCTCTCTCTCTCTCTCTCTCTCTCTCTCTCTCTCTCTCTCTCTCTCTCTCTCTCTCTCTCTCTCTCTCTCTCTCTCTCTCTCTCTCTCTCTCTCTCTCTCTCTCTCTCTCTCTCTCTCTCTCTCTCTCTCTCTCTCTCTCTCTCTCTCTCTCTCTCTCTCTCTCTCTCTCTCTCAGCACGCTCTGTATCAGTCGTGCCACGAGGACGAGAATGACGTCCAGACAATCTCCCACAAGTGCCAGGTGGTGAGCCGCGAGGAGTATGAGCACATGGCCCGCGGCCAGAAACTCAGCAGCAGCGTGACCACCCAAGGCCTGTACTATCTGGCTGGCACCTACGACCCCACCAGCGGTCAACTGCTCACTGCTGAGGGGGTGGCCATCGTCTGCTGAGCTGAGGACATCTTGTCCTTAGGATACTACTGAACCACCCATCTGATGGGAAATGAAGGTGAAGGTCCCCGCAGCTTTGCCTGAAGGTGCCCATGGCCTGACTCAGTCCGTAGGAGGGTTCCCAGATGGGTCAGTCCTGGAGGAAGTGAAGGTCAAGGTGCCTGTGGCTTTGCCTGAAGGACCCCTGGCCTTAGTCAGTGCTGACTAGTGGTGGACGTCAGGGCCAAGGCAGGGCTGTCCCCTGTCTACACTGGATATCTCAACACACATGGCTGCTAGACTGGGGTCTAGTTAGAAGAAGGGGAGGAGGTAGCCATTCACAGCAGTGAACCCCATTCTGCTCACACCCTCACTGGGTAACTGAAGACAAAGATCTGGGTCCTGAACAACCAGGATCCAGGAGGTCAATGACACCCGACTGACTTTCCATTGGTCCAACTTAACATCTCTTTAGTTTAGACTGAGGATGGCATGTTTGAGGGACTGTTTCACACCTCATCTTTACACCACTCACCCATCATAGGTCACCAAATTCGAGCTGAACGTAGGTTTGGATTGGACAGTTCAAGGCACCATTAGGTCCCTCCGGACCAGGCCTGTGGTTGCCTCATTTCAGCTGAGTGCGTGAGTGAGTGAGGTATGGGATGTACTCTCCATAGTTCGTCTTCGTGATTCCAGGGATGTTAAAATATGTATAAGATATCGATGATAAAGATGTAAATATTTGGAATAATTTTTCCAGTCAAGCCATACACTTCAGTACCTCTTGTCTCTCTTATGGATCAGGTGTATACTGTACAGGTCAATTATCTGTTCTTTTTGTTGTTGTTGTTGTCTATATGTATATAACAACTATTTTATATAGAAGAATATATGAAAGGTATCTTTCCATGTTTTTTTATTGATTTATTTTTCTATGAGGGGTGAATATGGCTCTTTGTGTTTTTTTTGGGACGATGAGCTGAAGATGTAAAAGTGTTGCACTACATATGCCCTGCTGAGACAGACAGACAGACAGACAGACAGACAGACAGACAGACAGACACAGAGAGAGAGAGAGAGAGAGAGAGAGAGAGAGAGAGAGAGAGAGAGCACAGAAATGAGAGAAGGATATGACAGGAGAGGTCTCTCTCAGAGAGAGGAGCCATCCTGTTGAAGTGTAAATGTGTCCTTAAATGTGTTACTTTCCACATGTGTTATTTTGTTTTATAACCATCTTTATTTATGTACTTTTCAGTTGTTCCTCGCTACATAGCAGATCCACGTGGACTGCATTCACGGGTTACAAAAGAATACTATTAACAAGTGAGAAATACAGATATTTACATATATTTATTTTTATTGGTATTGAAATACATTCTAATACTGCCCTGGCATCACTTTAACTATGCCATTGTGGCATGCTCTCCACATTATTCAATTCAAAATGAGTTGGTCTGCATATGCAGGTGTATAGAAGCGCTATACTTCAAGTACACATTTGGACCTGTAAAAACCAAAGCTTCTACTCTGTAAGATCTTCATGAAGTACTATTGAAGTAGTACTTATGAAGAACATCAAGTAGCTGTGTTATTCAGAGATCACTGGGAACTTAATAATCAAACTGTTTCTCACTCTGAGAATACAAGACATCCCCCTATGTGCATATATGGCTTTGCTTTGTGACAATGGGTTTTCTTGCACACGTACCTGTAGCTCTGTGAGGTCCAAAGTCCCTGTGGCCAAAATTCATCAGTGACCTGAAACAGGTGGCTGATAAGGTCATACCAAGGTCAAGGTACTGTCAACATAAAAAAAAAGGTTTGAATATTGACAATTTGTTGGAGATTCGTCAGTTGGGTTATTGATGAATTAATAGACATGCCTCTTAATTAGGAACACACATGCACTCAATGTTAACGGTGAAGGACAATCAAATTCACAAAGCAATGGATATAGTTTAAAAGTCTCACTTAATCAAAATATTGCTTTTAAATGTTTTATTTTGTGCCAAATACATTTTGTCTCAGTCTCTGTCGTTTTGATATGCAATCCTGACTGTATTTTTATGTTCTTACAGTTTTTTAGTTGCTCATCATCAACCTTTATTTATTGTCAATGTTGCTGTTTGCTCGTCAAGCCATGAGCTCTCTATGACAACGAGACGTTGTTTCTCCATGTGATGTCACATTTGGATTAGTTAATAACAGTTTGGTCTTTGAAGAGGCCACGCAGTAAAAAGGAATACAGGAACACTGGATTATTCTCATCCACAAACGTCTCTGAATAACTCTATGTTTGGACCTGACCCTCCTGCTCTCTGTCTGCGGTGGCACGACTGACTACATCGCAGACGTTTCATTGCATCAACCAATAGTTATGCGCCACAGTCCGACATCAGATTGCTATGTCATATGATGTGGTTAGCAGATATGTTAAACACCTACACGAGTGTTGAGATCTGGCAGGTGTCTGCAATTTAGTCAGGCAGGAACGCCACCTATGACTCTGCACCCCGGGTTAGATCCCGGGCTGTATCACAACCGGCCGTGATTGGGAGTCCCATAGGGCGGCGCACAATTGGCCCAGCGTCGTCCGGGTTAGGGGAGGGTTTGGCCGGGGTAGGCCGTCATTGTAAATAAGAATTGGTTCTTAACTGACTTTCCTAGTTAAATAAAGGTTCAAAAAAGAAGGGGAAAGCTCCATCTCAGGGTCTTCAGTGTCTGTGACCCTAACTTCCTGAAAGATTGACCTCCCATTTGTTTCAAGCCACATTTTTTAACGGTCTAAGGCCAAGATGTGTGTGTTTGTGTGGCTGGGATGTTTGTGTGTGTGTGTATTTGTATGTGCATGCGTATGTATGTTTGTGTGTGTGTGTGTGTGTGTGTGTGTGTGTGTGTGTGTGTGTGTGTGTGTGTGTGTGTGTGTGTGTGTGTGTGTGTGTGTGTGTGTGTGTGTGTGTGTGTGTGTGTGTTTGTATGTTTGTATGTGCATGCGTATGTATGTTTGCGTGTGCTTGCGTGCAAGATACTGCATGCCTGTTAGAGGCCACTGGATATGATGGAATTAGAATGTAGTTTTGGAACTCCTGTGTCTTCACTTGTCTAGCGAGAAAGACAGCCTTAGCATTTTGTTTGGAGGCCAGGTGCTATATACTAAGATGGCTCAGAGAAGTTGCATTGAAGTTCAGTGATTGGGCAGAATATTGCAAAGGCTCATGGGCCAAAGAAAATCAGGATGCAGGAGCATCTTTCTTTTCAACTCACTTTTGGTTATAAGGGAAGGGAAATATAAGGTGTGAAAGGTATGCAGTCTCTCATAGAGTTGTTACGGTAAATATTAACATCATTTTGACACATTATGTTTGTTATGATTATTATTTTAATATTGCTAAATTGAATTTTCTCCTGCTATCAATGTTATAAAGACATGTAGATGTGTATAGCAAGTTTGGGGGTAAATGTTTTACAAATAAATACTTTAATAATATAAATCTGTAAAAACTGTTTTAGTATCAAGATTTTTTTATCTGGGTTATGAATAAATATCACAACTTAAAACGACGTATTATTTGTATTGCTAATTTATACACCTATGTCCGGCACCTATGTCTGGATGATAATTCATCATTTTTCTTGATGAATTCTTTGATAACAATATGAATTAGCCGCTTGTGCTGTCCTTTATTGGCCAAAGAAATCTTGATCGTTGGTGCTGGTGAGACTGCTCTGTTTCGACCAATGAGAAGGGTGCTCTATGGTGGAATCTGGAGTGCCTTGCACCACGTTCCATGACTAACACGGATGCAGTGAGTAGTGTACTCACAGTATGATGAGTGCAAGGTTGGAGTCAATCCCAATTTAATTTGAAATTCCAATTAAATTCTTCAATTCACTCATGAACTGGAGAATTTACGTTGAAATCAATTTGAATTTCAACAATGTTCAAGTTTTGGAATTGGAATTGAATTGGACTTGGACTTTTTATTTTAAATAATTTTAACTTGTACCTCTATAATTCCAGTATACTGTATCTAGGCTGCCTGAACCGTGACATGATCAGCCTGAAACCCTGGGGGAATTTAATTGGAATGGGAATTTGTGGAATTGTTGGGGATAATATTGAATTGGGAATTGAATTATTGGAATTTACCTAACATTGGAATTGAGAGGAATTGAATTATCTCTGAATTCCAAAACTGACCTGGAATTTGAATTGAATTAAATGGAATTTACAGGGAGAGGGAATTGAATTAGAATCAAATTTGTGGAATTAACCCCAACCCTGGAGGAGTGTCTGTGTGAGATTCCTCTTTCTCAGTCAGTTATCACCACACTGAAGACCCGTGGATTTGCACATACAGTTCTAACAATTGAGTTAAAACTGTTCAGTACTCAGTCAGTCAGTGTTTTCCCTCTGTTCTGCTCTCACCACTGCCTCAAGGTCCAAGCTAAGGTGTCACCCACATCCCACACCCCACCAGCCATACATAGATCTACCATATCTGCACATTTGTGCGTTTCCTCGACAACTTGACAAAGACAATCTCCGTCACCAGACTCAAGTGAGATAACTTCGCTGTCATTACCGGAGGGTGGGCACAATATGGGTCACTGACCTTTCTCTCTGAGGGGCCTGGGGGTCCAGCGCCACATTTCCCTCCCCCCAACTCCTCCACTCCCCCCTGGCCCAGACCTCCCCCACCCTGGCTCAGACGGGGTTAATGAGACATCAGTCATCACAATCTCCACCAGTGGCCCCCAGTGAACACAAACACTGTCTGCTGTTTACTGTGAGCAGCCCTTTGTGTGCTAACCATGGCCACTGTCCCATGTCCAGGCCAGGGGTGGTAGGATCTGGCTGGCCGAATCACCGTGGGGGTGGAGGGTGAAGGGTGGAGGGTAATCACCAAAGGGGTGGGAGAGGCGCCTCAAGTCACCTCTCTGTGCTCCAAAGATCTAAAATCAAAACAAAGACCTTTGAGTTCATTACAGGCTTGGGTAACTTCATGACAACGTGTGTTTGAATATAAATCTTAGTAGCCTGCAGTACATTTTGTTATACAACCCTAAAAGCACAAACAGTGATCCATTTTGGGGTCAAAAGCTTCCATTTCTAAACACTTTTTTTGGACTTTGTCAAGCAACTAGTTACCGACATAAAACACAATTTACCATATCTTCTGTGTTAATATGGAGGAACGAAAATAAAATCTCTCTTTTGTATAATAATGGTGCCTATATGACCCATATTGGTGGCCATCGTACATGGTACCGGTATGTCAGATGAGCTCACTCGCCAATTTCTCAGACTAAGTATCACAGAAACAAAACACTTTGAATGAATAACAAAAACTTCTCCTGACAAGTTGCTATAGATGAAATGGATAACAATAACTGTTCAACCCGGGAAAAACATACAAAAACGTATATTTATTTTAAATAAATGTGTAAAAATATATGCTTATTTTTGGGGATTAAAACCATTTGCTTGAGTAACAAAAAATCCACCCAAAACCACTAATTCTTATAATTTACAGTGTTAAATAACACTAATACGTGAGAACAATATTTTTTGTGATTTCTTTTCATTTTGTCATTATAATAAGGTTGGTAGCAACATGTGAAAATCGTTGTGGAAATCTGTTACGGCTCAAGTCAAGTACAAAACCCACAATGGAATGCTCTCTCTATGGGCTGGCTAGATAGCTAGCTAGCAAATGTAGCTACACACAATAATACCAAAGTCAATATCTGCATGTGAAGTGGCTAGTTGGCTCTAAAATCGGCTAAACAAACTCCACTATCAATTTAGGAGTCTACAATCTCACCATGTTCAACCTGCAGATCGATGTGCCTCGTAGAGTGGTGTGACATTTGCAACAGCCATGTACGGCACCAGGCAATGCCCGCTGGACTGAAGAGGCAGACAAATGGGTGAAATGTGGAGGACCCTCTGTTAAATTACACATTTCTCGAGGTAGGATATATCGCAAAAAAATGATCAATGACTCATTAAAGAGAAGACAACCTCCTGTGTCATGACATCGGCCAGTATTGAAGTCTGACATGTATGATAGACGTTTTTGCGATCTAAAAGTCGTACTCCTATTAACTTCCAGTGTAGTGAGAGAGACTTCATCTCAATGCTACGTCATATCAGACACATTTCTGCCTGCTTTAACGGCAACAGCTCAGATACACATGAAAACTTGAAATGACCCCGGGAATCAATAGAACATCACTCAGAGATGTACAAAAACAATATAAACGTTCAAAATGGGTGAATCTTTCCTTTAATAAAATGAATAGTGTTACTGCTTGACAGGGTGACTCAGCAAGGTGCTGGAGGAAGTGAACGTGGCAAATGTATCATTCAAACACGGACTCTGACTGGGAATTTATTCAACCAAGAGAGACTGAAGCACACAACTCCTACAGAATCTTAACATATGTGTGTGTGTGTGTGTGTAAATTTGGACAAATCTCCCACAAGTTATTTTTTAACTCTACAAATAAAGTATCGTCCTCCTAATAGTCCATAGTGTTAGTCCATAGTGTTAGTCTATAGTGTTAGTCTATAGTGTTAGTCTGTAGTGTTAGTCTATAGTGTTAGTCTATAGTGTTAGTCTATAGTGTTAGTCTATAGTGTTAGTCTATAGTGTTAGTCCATAGTGTTAGTCCATAGTGTTAGTCCATAGTGTTAGTTTATAGTGTTAGTCCATAGTGTTAGTCTATAGTGTTAGTCCATAGTGTTAGTCTATAGTGTTAGTCTATAGTGTTAGTCTATAGTGTTAGTCTATAGTGTTAGTCTATAGTGTTAGTCTATAGTGTTAGTCCATAGTGTTAGTCTATAGTGTTAGTCTATAGTGTTAGTCCATAGTGTTAGTCCATAGTGTTAGTCTATAGTGTTAGTCTATAGTGTTAGTCTATAGTGTTAGTCTATATTGTTAGTCTATATTGTTAGTCTATATTGTTAGTCTATAGTGTTAGTCTATAGTGTTAGTCTATAGTGTTAGTCTATAGTGTTAGTCCATAGTGTTAGTCTATAGTGTTAGTCTATAGTGTTAGTCTATAGTGTTAGTCCATAGTGTTAGTCTATAGTGTTAGTCTATAGTGTTAGTCTATAGTGTTAGTCCATAGTGTTAGTCTATAGTGTTAGTCTATAGTGTTAGTCCATAGTGTTAGTCTATAGTGTTAGTCTATAGTGTTAGTCCATAGTGTTAGTCTATAGTGTTAGTCTATAGTGTTAGTCTATAGTGTTAGTCTATAGTGTTAGTCCATAGTGTTAGTCCATAGTGTTAGTCTATAGTGTTAGTCCATAGTGTTAGTCTATAGTGTTAGTCTATAGTGTTAGTCTATAGTGTTAGTCTATAGTGTTAGTCTAACACTTGTTTCTCCTGCCATGGTCTAGATCCAGCCATGGCACCCCTAATCCATCTCTCTGTTGCTCATTACCAGTGGCTTGTACAGATTCTGTATCGGCTATGCTAGCTGAGCTTTCCACAGCATTACATGGGATTACTGTCTCTCCTCGCGACATATGATGTTCACATGCTTATGCAATGATGTAGCACTCTGTTGACACTCTATTGACACTAGACCTGGGTTGAAATACTATTCATTGTATTTCAATTACTTTCAAATACATTTTAAGGAAGTATTTAAAATGGGACTGCATTTGGATAAACATTTTGAAGACCAATCTTCTCTCCTACCTCTTCCTCCACTCTCCTCCCCTCCACTCTTCTCCTCCCCTCTCTTCTCACTCTGTATGCAGGCTCGTCTCAGAGAGCGTTGCTGGGTGTCAACAGGAGGAATGCTACACTGCACAAATATCCACACCCCATAAATGTCTCGACCCCTGCCTGACCCTGTCTGACCACTGACCAGCTGGGGATTGAGGGGGGGTTACCGCTTTTACGATGATGAAGTTATGTGAAGGCAAGTCTATGTATTTACATGCCAATTACTTGTCCACTAGGGCAATGCGTGTGCTCATTTTTTTATGAACGCTATGGTTGGTTGAGAGAGCAGCGATTTCTTCACCTCTGTGAATTTCATTGTTTTTCTTTATGGGTGTACAAAATACAGTTTCCGACAAGGATTATTAAGACTGTGGAACTTGGGGGAACTTGGCCTATCCACTGCAGGTACTTGAGAAGACTCATGAAACCATAGGCCTACTGCTAAAATGCACAAGGGGGTACGACAGGGGTACTCTGGAAAGAGCAAAATTCAGTTGGTGGAACAGTAACCGAAAAAGGTTGGGGACCACTGACTACGGCTCCGAACATTGGGGGTTCAATTCCAGTTCTAGGCAGTGTTTAAAAATTATTTTTAAATTCTCAAGGTTCGTTTTGGTTTTGACGAGTGAATGACGACTGACGTTGCGTTCTACCAGTCTTAGTGTTAGTAGTGGTAGTCTGTTGTGGTAGTAGTGGTAGTGCATAGCGTTACTAGTGGTAGTAGTGGTAGTCTGTTGTGGTAGTAGTGGTAGTGCATAGCGTTACTAGTGGTAGTAGTGGTAGTCTGTTGTGGTAGTAGTGGTAGTGCATAGCGTTACTAGTGGTAGTAGTGGTAGTCTGTTGTGGTAGTAGTGGTAGTGCATAGCGTTACTAGTGGTAGTAGTGGTAGTCTGTTGTGGTAGTAGTGGTAGTGCATAGCGTTACTAGTGGTAGTAGTGGTAGTCTGTTGTGGTAGTAGTGGTAGTGCATAGCGTTACTAGTGGTAGTAGTGGTAGTCTGTTGTGGTAGTAGTGGTAGTGCATAGTGTTAGTAGTGGTAGTCTGTTGTAGTGGTAGTGCATAGCGTTACTAGTGTTAGTAGTGGTAGTGCATAGCGTTACTAGTGGTAGTAGTGGTAGTGCATAGCGTTACTAGTGGTAGTAGTGGTAGTCTGTTGTGGTAGTAGTGGTAGTCTGTTGTAGTGGTAGTGCATAGCGTTAGTAGTGGTAGTAGTGGTAGTGCATAGCGTTAGTAGTGGTAGTAGTGGTAGTGCATAGTGTTAGTAGTGGTAGTAGTGGTAGTGCATAGTGTTAGTAGTGGTAGTCTGTTGTGGTAGTAGTGGTAGTGCATAGCGTTACTAGTGTTAGTAGTGGTAGTGCATAGCGTTACTAGTGTTAGTAGTGGTAGTGCATAGCGTTACTAGTGTTAGTAGTGGTAGTAGAGGTAGTGGCGGTAGTCTATAGCGTTAGTAGTGGTAGTAGTGGTAGTCTATTGTGTTAGATATGGTAGTAGTGGTAGTCTATGGTGTTAGTAGTGGTATTAGTGGTAGTCTATAGCTTTAGTGGTTGTGGTAGTGGTGGCAGTCTATAGTGTTAGCAGTGGTAGTACTGGTAGTCTACACTCTTAGTAGTGGTAGTAGTGGTAGTCTACAGGGTTAGCTGTGGTAGTAGTGGTAGTATTGTTAGTCTACAGAGTTAGTAGTGGTAGTCTACAGGGTTAGTTGTGGTAGTAGTGGTAGTATTGTTAGTCTATAGAGTTAGTAGTGGTAGTAGTGGTAGTCGTGTTAGTCTTCAGTGTTAGTAGTGGTAGTTATGGTAGTCTATAGTGGTAGTAGTGGTAGTATATATTGGTAGTAGTGTTAGTAATGGTAGTAGTTGTAGTAGTGTTAGTAGTGGTAGTCTATAGTGGTAATGTGGTAGTCTATAGTGGTAATGTGGTAGTAGTGAAAGTCTATACTGGTAGTAGTGGTAGTAGTGGTAGTCTATAGTGGTAGTAGTGGTAGTCTAAAATGGTAGTGGTGGTAGTAGTGGTAGTCTATGGTGGTAGTAGTGGTAATATTGGTAGTAGTGTTAGTAGTGGTAGTCTATAGTTGTAGTAGTGTTAGTAGTGGTAGTCTGTAGTGGTAGTCTATAGTGGTAGTAGTGGTAGTCTATAGTGGTGGTAGTGTTAGTAGTGGTAGTCTATAGTGGTAGTGGTGGTAGTAGTGGGAGTCTATAGTGGTAGTATATTGTGTTATTAGTGGTAGTAGTGTTAGTAGTGGTAGTAGTGGTAGTCTATAGTGTTAGTAGTGGTAGTAGTGGTAGTCTATAGTGTTAGTAGTGGTAGTAGTGGTGGTAGTGGTAGTCTATATTGTTAGTAGTGGCAGTCTATAGTGTTAGTAGTGGTGGTTGTGGTTGTCTATAGTGTTAGTAGTGGTTGTAGTGGTTGTCTATAGTGTTGGTAGTGGTGTTACGTACGCCTCTGAGAAGAGGGAACGCAACTCCCTGCTGCAACTCAACTCCCTGTGAAGTGCAAGAGGTATGGACTGTAGGCGTGAGTAAGGACGACAAAGGCAGATTTTACCGTTACTAGGATTTATTTCCTTACGGTAATATGGGGAAAAGGGGCTGGACGGAACCAAAGCAAAGGAAGTAAATATCAAAACTTCCCCCTTTCCTATCTAACCTTCCTACCCACTACTTACCTATCTTAGCACCACCTGGTGCCCTAACCAAAATACAGGGGGTGGTCCGCCCAGGTCTTACCTAGTGTGCCTAGACAATGAATATACTACGGGTATATGTATGCCCGCGGGCCTCTTGCCTAAGCACTCCCAAAGTGCCTTCTCCTTCCCCCCTGGGAACAAATGAAACAGAACAATCCAAACAATTTCAATAATCAAAACACTGCGTCCTATTGACACACAAAAGACATAACCAATCAACCAATACAGGTCACACTAATCATCTCCCTCTGAGAACAACCAATACAGTATATCACCCTCAGCCTCCTCTCTCAGCAATGATCTCCCAGTTATGATCTCCTCTTTCAGCAATGATCTCCCAGTTATCATCTCCTCTCCTTGAACAGAACACTGGCTTTTATATTCCTCAGGTGGCAAAGGTAATTAGTGTCAGCTGCTTCTTGACGAGGGGGCGTGGTCAGCTCTCCAATTATCAATTAGCCATGGAGAACTCAGGAAGCTATCTCCTGAAACACACACTCAAATACATACCACAACACAGAAAACTGGGGAACGTAACAAGTGGTAGTAGGGGTAGTCTATATCGTTAGTAGATGTAGTAATGGTAGTCTACAGGCAGTAGTGGTGGTAGTGGTAGTCTATAGTGTTAGTAGTGGTATTCTATATTGGTAGTAGTGGTAGTAGTTGTAGTAGTGGTAGTCTATAGTGGTGGTAGTGATAGTAGTGGTAGTATATAGGGGTGGTAGTGGTAGTAGTGGAAGTCTATAGTGGTAGTAGTGGTAGTCTATAGTGGTAGAAGTGGTAGTAGTGGTAGGTGTGGTATTAGTGGTAGTCTAAGATAGTAGTGGTGGTAGTAGTGGTACTGGTGGTAGTATTGGTAGTAGTGTTAGTAGTGGTAGTCTATAGTGGTAGTAGTGGTATTAGCGGTAGTCTAAAATGGTAGTAGTGGTAGTAGTGGTAGTCTATAGTGGTAGTAGTGGTAGTAGTGTTAGTCTATAGTGTTAGTTGTGTTATTCTATAATATTAGTTGTGTTAGTCTATAGTGTTAGTATCGTTAGTCTATAGTGTTAGTCTATAGTGTTAGTTGTGTTATTCTATAATATTAGTTGTGTTAGTCTATAGTGTTAGTATCGTTAGTCTATAGTGTTAGTCTATAGTGTTAGTTGTGTTATTCTATAATGGTATTTGCTTTATTCTACAGTATTAGTAGTGTTAGTCTATAGTGTTAGTCTATAGTGTTAGTTGTGTTAGTCTGTAGTGTTAGTTGTGTTAGTCCATAGTGTTAGTATTGTTAGTGTATAGTGTTTGTATTGTTAGTCTATAATGTTAGTCTATAGTATTAGTAGTGTTAGTCTATAGTGTTAGTCTATAGTGTTAGTTGTGTTAGTCTGTAGTGTTAGTTGTGTTAGTCCATAGTGTTAGTAGTGTTAGTCTATAGTATTAGTAGTGTTAGTCTATAGTGTTAGTCTAATGTTAGTTGTGTTAGTCTATATTGTTAGTTGTGTTAGTCTGTAGTGTTAGTTGTGTTAGTCCATAGTGTTAGTATTGTTACTGTATAGTGTTTGTATTGTTAGTCTATAGTGTTAGTCTATAGTATTAGTAGTGTTAGTCTATAGTGTTAGTCTATAGTGTTAGTTGTGTTAGTCTGTAGTGTTAGTTGTGTTAGTCCATAGTGTTAGTAGTGTTAGTCTATAGTATTAGTAGTGTTAGTCTATAGTGTTAGTCTATAGTCTTAGTTGTGTTATTCTATAATGGTATTTGTTTTATTCTACAGTATTAGTAGTGTTAGTCTATAGTGTTAGTCTATAGTATTAGTAGTGTTAGTCTATAGTGTTAGTCTATAGTGTTAGTCTATAGTATTAGTAGTGTTAGTCTATAGTGTTAGTCTATAGTGTTAGTCTATAGTATTAGTAGTGTTAGTCTATAGAGTTAGTCTATAATGTTAGTTGTGTTAGTCTATATTGTTAGTAGTGTTAGTCTATAGTGTTAGTATTGTTAGTCTATAGTGTTAGTCTATAGTGTTAGTCTATAGTATTAGTAGTGTTAGTCTATAGTGTTAGTCTATAGAGTTAGTCTATAATGTTAGTTGTGTTAGTCTATATTGTTAGTAGTGTTAGTCTATAGTGTTAGTATTGTTAGTCTATAGTGTTAGTCTATAGTGTTAGTCTATAGTATTAGTAGTGTTAGTCTATAGTGTTAGTCTATAGCGTTAGTATATAATGTTAGTTGTGTTAGTCTATATTGTTAGTAGTGTTAGTCTATATTGTTAGTATTGCTAGTCTATAGTGTTAGTCTATAGTGTTAGTCTATAGTATTAGTAGTGTTAGTCTATATTGTTAGTAGTGTTAGTCTATAGTGTTAGTATTGTTAGTCTATAGTGTTAGTTGTGTTAGTCTATAGTGTTAGTCTATAGTGTTAGTCTATAGTGTTAGTCTATAGTGTTAGTCTATAATGTTAGTTGTGTTCGTCTATAGTGTTAGTAGTGTTAGTCTATAGTGTTAGTCTATAGTGTTAGTCTATAGTGTTAGTCTATAGTATTAGTAGTGTTAGTCTATATTTTTAGTAGTGTTAGTCTATAGTGTTAGTATTGTTAGTCTATAGTGTTAGTTGTGTTAGTCTATAGTGTTAGTCTATAGTGTTAGTCTATAGTATTAGTAGTGTTAGTCTATAGTGTTAGTCTATAGAGTTAGTCTATAATGTTAGTTGTGTTAGTCTATATTGTTAGTAGTGTTAGTCTATAGTGTTAGTATTGTTAGTCTATAGTGTTAGTCTATAGTGTTAGTCTATAGTATTAGTAGTGTTAGTCTATAGTGTTAGTCTATAGCGTTAGTCTATAATGTTAGTTGTGTTAGTCTATATTGTTAGTAGTGTTAGTCTATATTGTTAGTATTGTTAGTCTATAGTGTTAGTCTATAGTGTTAGTCTATAGTATTAGTAGTGTTAGTCTATAGTGTTAGTCTATAGTGTTAGTCTATAGTATTAGTAGTGTTAGTCTATATTGTTAGTAGTGTTAGTCTATAGTGTTAGTATTGTTAGTCTATAGTGTTAGTCTATAGTGTTAGTCTATAGTATTAGTAGTGTTAGTCTATAGTGTTAGTCTATAGTGTTAGTCTATAGTATTAGTTGTGTTAGTCTATAGTGTTAGTATTGTTAGTCTATAGTGTTAGTTGTGTTAGTCTATAGTGTTAGTCTGTAGCGTTAGTTGTGTTTGTCTATAGTGTTAGTCTATAGTGTTAGTCTATATTTTTAGTCTATAGTATTAGTAGTGTTAGTCTATATTGTTAGTAGTGTTAGTCTATAATGTTAGTTGTGTTCGTCTATAGTGTTAGTCTATATTTTTAGTCTATAGTATTAGTAGTGTTAGTCTATAGTGTTAGTAGTGTTAGTCTATAATGTTAGTTGTGTTTTTCTATAATGTTAGTAGTGTTAGTCTATAATGTTAGTTGTGTTCGTCTATAGTGTTAGTCTATATTTTTAGTCTATAGTATTAGTAGTGTTAGTCTATAGTGTTAGTAGTGTTAGTCTATAATGTTAGTTGTGTTTTTCTATAATGTTAGTAGTGTTAGTCTATAATGTTAGTTGTGTTAGTCTATAATGTTAGTTGTGTTAGTCTATAGTGTTAGTAGTGGTAGTCTATAGTGTTAGTTGTGTTTTTCTATAATGTTAGTAGTGTTAGTCTATAATGTTAGTAGTGTTAGGATTACTGTCTCTCCCCTACATTTGGTGCTTACATGCTTATTCAATGATATGGCACTGTGTTGACAAATACGATTAATCGTATTTCAATTACTTTCAAATATATTTTAAGGAAGCGTTTATATATTTTTTTGTTATACAAGTAGTTGAAAATGGGAATGTATTTGGATATACATTTTCAAAGTATTGGCATGAATTTGAAAATACTCTTAATGTTAACATAATATTTTCGCATACAAATATTGAAATAGTCAAGTGTTTGAATCCAGGTCTGGTTGACTCAATAACAACTGCAAGACATGTATGCTCTGGCGTGTTTTCTTTTTGTTTACAGGTCTGTTTTTTATTTTTTCAGACTCCCTTCTCTCATCTCCCCTCATCCACTCTGTTCACTGTTACACCTCTGTTAAGACTCAGCCACTCCAGCTGAAAGATGGATGAGAATAGCTGCTGAAGGACCAAAAACGGGAACCAAAGGACAAAAAGCCGGGAACAAACAGAAATTTGGTACTGTTTATGGATGATGCTATGTCTACCCAGCTGAAGTTTGCCCTTAGGCCTGGATACTGGGAATGAAGGTTTGATTAGGACCTCAAATATTTTAGATCTCTGGTAAACACAATCATCTGTATACCAGCAACATGACAAATTAACAGATTATTTCAGTAATTGTGACTCTCTTAGATAAAAATAACCACACATGAACTATAAAATATATACACTGGGTGTACAAAACATGACATAGAATGACCAGGTAAATCCAGGTGAAAGCTATGATCCCTATTGATGTCACTTAAATCCACTTCAGTCAGTGTAGATGAAGGGGAGGAGACAGGTGAAAGAAGGATGTTTAAGCCTGGAGACTATTGAGACATGGATTGTCTATGTTTATTTAACCAGGCAAGTCAGTTAAGAACAAATTCTTATTTACAACGACGGCCTACCCCGGCCAAACCCTAACCCGGACGACGCTGGGCCAATTGTGCGCCGCCCTATGGTACTCGGCCAGTTGTGATACAGCCTGGAATCAAACCAGGGTCTGTAGTGACGCCTCTAGCACTGAGATGCAGTGCCTTAGACCGCTGCACCACTCGGGAGCTACTAACACTATGTGCCATTCAGAGGGTGAATGAGCAAGACAAAATATTTGTGTTTTTAAACAGGGTATGTTTGTAGGTGCCAGGTGCACCGGTTTGTGTCCAGAATTGAAACGCTGCTGGGTTTTTCACACGCAACAATTTCCTATGTGTATCAAGAATGGTCCTCCACCCAAAGGACATCCAGTCAACTTGACATAACTGTGGGAAGCATTGGAGTCAACATGTGCTTAATGTTTTGTACACTAGAGGGAATGGTCTTCAACCAAGCAAATAGCACAGAGAGAACAAGAGCACACTGTGAGAGTCTGTCCCTTACTGACATTGGCTAGCCGTTGGATGTTGGTGAGAGATCATGAAGCCTCTGATGTCTGCCAGGGAGGCTCCTCATGTCGAGGGAGGACTCTTGCCTCCTGGCTGTGTCTGCTGTAAGTGGCCCACAGTGGGTGCTGTGTAGCTTCGCTCTGCTACGGGACTTTAATAATAGTGGACGACTGCTAGTCAGAGTTGTGAGGCTATCATGGGAAATTATAAAGCTGTTCTTTACGAGATGGCTCACAACACCACTTCAAGGGTGTAGCTCTCCTGTTGGAAATCACAAAGGGGATCCGCCTGCCGGACGCTGCCTAATAGCCCTCTATCACCTCTCAGGGTCTGTGTTTGATCACGCTCATTTGGATACCCCCTATCACTCTGTCGGCGACAGGTTACAAAATGGCGCCGGGGAAACTTGACAGAATGAGCCCTAGTGGCCTCCAAACCTCCAATGCTGTCACCTGCACAAAATCTGTCAGTGGCCCCTGGCCCTGTGGGAACCAACAATGGCCAAAAGTTATGGGCTGTCATAAAACACCCTGAGTCCCCCTCTCGTACTGTCCCGTGTGTAAGTGGTGGGACAGCTGGAAAAGCAGCCACACCTCGTAAATAAGGAAGAGGGGCCTGTGGCTGTTAGGGCTGTTACAGGCTTCCTTCTGAACCGGCAAGGCCAGTGAGACTGGAGCAATTAACGGCAACCCTTCTACAACCTATTAGACTAGGGCTGTTCATAGATACTTAAACGTGTTGTGCGTTTTTTATTCTTGCTATGCATGGCCGTGTGGCCGTGCACGACTCCAACACCATCATCAAGTTTGCCAATGACACAACGGTGGTGGGCCTGATCACCAATGACGATGAGACAGCCTATAGGGAGGAGGTCAGAGACCTGGCAGTGTGGTGCCAGGACAACAACCTCTCGCTCAACGTGGGCAAGACAAAGGAGCTGATCGTGGACTACAGGAAAAGGCGAGCCGAACACGCCCCCATTCACATTGACGGGGCTGTAGTGGAGCGGGTTGACAGCTTCAAGTTCCTCAGTGTCCACATCGCTAAGGAACTATCATTGTCCAAACACACCAACACAGTCGTGAAGAGGGAACGACCACGCCTCTTCTCCCTCAGGAGGCTGAATAGATTTGTCATGGGCCCTCAGATCCTCAAAACGTTCTACAGCTGCACCATCGAGAGCGTCCTGACTGGCTGCATCACTGCTTGGTTTGACTACTGCTCAGCATCCGACAGCAAGGCGCTACACAGGGTAGTGTGTACGGCCCAGTATATCACTGGGGCAGAACTTCCTGCCATCCAGGACCTCTATACCAGGCGGTGTCAGAGGAAAGCCTTAAAAATTGTCAAAGACTCCAGCCACCCAAGTCGTGCCAATTCTCTCTGCTTCTGCATGACAAACGATACCGGAACGCTAATTCTGGGACCAAAAGGCTCCTGAGGAGCTTCTACCCCAAGCCATAAGACTGCTAAATAGTTAACTAAATAGCTACCCAGACTATCTGCATTGATCCTTTTTGCACTAACTCTTTTTGACTCTATGCACACACACTCACACATACTTACACTGACACTCCAACACATACACACACATTCGCCACACACACACACACACACTTCCACACACGCTGCTGCTACTGTCTATTATCTATCCTGTTGCCTAATCACTTTACCCGTACCTTTATGTACATATCTACCTCAATTACCTCATACCCCATCACGTCAGTACAGGTCCCCCATGCATATAGTCAAGCTATCATTGACTTGGTACTGGTACCCCATGCATATAGTCAAGCTATCATTGACTTGGTACTGGTACTCCATGCATATAGCCAAGCTATCATTGACTTGGTACTGGTACCCCATGCATATAGCCAAGCTATCATTGCTCATTGTGTATTTATTCCTAGAGGTTTTAAGGTCCCCAGCAAAACCTTCCTGAACTGAGAAATCAAGGAAGATGAGAGAGGTAAGTGCCTAC
The DNA here is from genome assembly GCF_045679555.1 of Salvelinus alpinus. NCBI lineage: Eukaryota > Metazoa > Chordata > Actinopteri > Salmoniformes > Salmonidae > Salvelinus > Salvelinus alpinus. The sequence goes on from NC_092086.1 coordinate 21,860,673, forward strand.
TCCTAAGTACTGTTCACTAGGAAAGAAACTGAGGAAAACAGTAAGAAACGGAATGAAACACAATGAATTAATAGTGGTACTATCTGAGCAATTCCAAAGAGAACCACTCGTTTTCTTTTCACACACACACACACACACACACACACACACATTTTTTAAATGTTTCTGTCCCATGTTTTCTTGTTTCCTATATTTGGGCATAGCCCTCCCCTCCCCTCCCCTCCCCTCCCCTCCCCTCCCCTCCCCTCCCCTCCCCTTCTCCATCTCCTGCCATCTCCTCTTTCAACCTCCCCTCTCCTTCTCCTCCGCTCCCCCCCCTCTCTCCACCTCTTCCCCCTCCCCTCTCAACCTCCTTCTCCTCACCCTCCCCTCTCTCCTCTCCCCTCCTTCTCCTCCCCCTCCCCTCTCAACCTCCCCTCTCTCTCTCCCTCCTCCCCTCTACCCTCTCCCCTCCTCTCCCCTCTCCCTCTACCCTGCTCTCCCCTCTTCCATCCCCTCTACCCTCCTCTCCCCTCCCCTCCCCTCTACCCTCCTCTCCCCTCCCCTCTCCCTCTACCCTGCTCTCACCTCTCCCTCTCCTCTCCCCGGGTTGTTCCTGGGAGTGTAGTGTAGTTTACCCCTCATGCACAGCCAACACAGCTAGCTTCCTGAAACCCATGGCTGTTTACACAGCATTCCTCCTCTATTGACAGTGTTGTCCAGCTCTCTGGTGCAGCTCTCTGGTCCAGCTCTCTGGTGCAGCTCTGTGGTGCAGCTCTCTGGTCCAGCTCTCTGGTGCAGCTCTCTGGTGCAGCTCTGTGGTGCAGCTCTCTGGTCCAGCTCTCTGGTGCAGCTCTCTGGTCCAGCTCTCTGGTGCAGCTCTCTGGTGCAGCTCTCTGGTGCAGCTCTCTGGTGCAGCTCTCTGGTGCAGCTCTCTGGTGCAGCTCTCTGGTGCAGCTCTCTGGTGCAGCTCTCTGGTGCAGCTCTCTGGTGCAGCTCTCTGGTGCAGCTCGCTACAAACAGCTGTTCAGCTAAGAGTGAGTGGGCTGCTGTAAACCACACGAGGCTCTCATGAAGCTCCCAGCTCTCAGCTCCTCCGATAACTGCCTGCGTGTACTGTTACCGCAGCACAGCGCACTGCCTCACACGCACACACACACACACACAGAACGCCCCCCCTAACACACACACACACACACACACACTACTCCCCCCCCCCTTTAACACACATACACACAGGTGTGCTAGATTAGGGTTGGAGTGAAAACC
>NC_092086.1:21866920-21972064 GCF_045679555.1 Salvelinus alpinus
TCCCAGAATACCTCTTTCATATGTCCAACATGTCCTCTTCTCTTTCCCTATCCCAGAATACCTCTTTCATATGTCCAACATGTCCTCTTCTCTTTCCCTATCCCAGAATACCTCTTTCATATGGCCAACATGTCCTCTTCTCTTTCCCTATCCCAGAATACCTCTTTCATATGGCCAACATGTCCTCTTCTCTTTCCCTATCCCAGAATACCTCTTTCATATGTCCAACATGTCCTCTTCTCTTTCCCTATCCCAGAATACATCTTTTATATGTCCAACATGTCCTCTTCTCTTTCCCTATCCCAGAATACCTCTTTCATATGTCCAACATGTCCTCTTCTCTTTCCCTATCCCAGAATACATATTTTATATGTCCAACATGTCCTCTTCTCTTTCCCTATCCCAGAATACCTCTTTGATATGGCCAACATGTCCTCTTCTCTTTCCCTATCCCAGAATACCTCTTTGATATGTCCAACATGTCCTCTTCTCTTTCCCTATCCCAGAATACCTCTTTCATATGTCCAACATGTCCTCTTCTCTTTCCCTATCCCAGAATATCTCTTTCATATGTCCAACATGTCCTCTTCTCTTTCCCTATCCCAGAATACCTCTTTCATATGTCCAACATGTCCTCTTCTCTTTCCCTATCCCAGAATACCTCGTTCATATGTCCAACATGTCCTCTTCTCTTTCCCTATCCCAGAATACCTCGTTCATATGTCCAACATGTCCTCTTCTCTTTCCCTATCACAGAGTAACATAGTCAGTCATATGTGAGAGAAACTGATATCTCAGTCTTCCTGGTTGAAGATCTTGCAGGCATTCGCCTAGGAAGTCCCCCACCACGACGTTGAATGTATTAACGTTTAAACACACCAACCACCTGGGGGATGAGGCTTTGGCTCAGAGAGTCCAGTGGCTTAAAGTTGATAAATACACCCACAGCGTCATATCTGTCTTGAACTGCCTGGGGCAGTTGTCCATAATGATAGCGCCTCTCCATCTCCACTTCCCCCCTCCTCGCTACCCCCTGGATTCCCACTTCCTTTGGTATCCAAACCACAGAGCCGGAGTACTGGGTTTAAGATGGCCTTTATCAGTGGTCTGTCCAATGGGATCAGCTTACAAGACAGCACTCTGTCCTCACACACGTTCTGGAAGTGTTAATAGGTGATCAGAGCAGCTGCTGCAGACACAGTGCTGATTTACTGCCCCTCGTAGGGGCTTAATGACTACAGGAGGGAGACGGCTCTTCAGCCTTTGATGTTATATGATCAGGTGGCCCCCTTGGAAAACACACACACACACGAAAACACACGCACGTGAATGTGCATGCACGTAATCACACACACACACACGCACACACACATTCCTTTCTTGGATCACTACTGTAAGTGGAGAAGTGAAAGTCCTATTGGGTGTTCTGAATCTGCCCACCTGCCCCTCCCCCTCCCTAGAACAATACTCTCAGAAATACTGCCCACCTGCCCATTCCTCTTCCTAGAACAATACTCTCAGAAATACTGCCCCCCCCTCCTAGAACAATACTCTCAGAAATACTGCCCACCTGCCCATTCCTCTTCCTAGAACAATACTCTCAGAAATACTGCCCCCCCCCCCTCCTAGAACAATACTCTCGGACATACTACCCACCTACCCACCCCCCTCCTAGAACAATACTCTCTGAAATACTGCCCCCCCCCCCCCCTAGAACAATACTCTCTGAAATACTGCCCATATCCCTTCCTAGAACAATATTCTCAGAAATACTGCCCATCTGCCCCTCCCCCTTCATAGAACAATACTCTCAGACATACTGCCTGCCTGCCCCTCCCCCTTCCTAGAACAATACTCTCAGACATACTGCCTGCCTGCCCCTCCCCCTTCCTAGAACAATACTCTCAGACATACTGCCTGCCTGCCCATCCCCCTTCCTAGAACAATACTCTCAGACATACTGTCCAGCTGCCCCTCCCCCTTCCTAGAACAATACTCTCAGACATACTGCCCAGCTGCCCCTCCCCCTTCCTAGAACAATACTCTCTGACATACTGCCCAGCTGCCCCTCCCCCTTCCTAGAACAATACTCTCTGACATACTGCCCAGCTGCCCCTCCCCCTTCCTAGAACAATACTCTCTGACATACTGCCCAGCTGCCCCTCCCCCTTCCTAGAACAATACTCTCAGACATACTGCACTTTCAGCTCCTGCTAACATCGAAGACTACCATCACACTGTCTCTGTAAGCACTTAAACACACACACACACACACACACACACACACACACACACACACACACACACACACACACACACACACACACACACACACACACACACACACACACACACACACACACACACACACACACACACACACACACACACACACACACACAAACACACACACACACACACAGAACACAGAACACTTGCGTTTCTTAAAACAAGTTGACAGGTGGCGCATGCTCAGGGGAACACAAGCCTTATACGGCACAAAGGCTCCCGATAGGCTTAGCACTTCAGCACCGACCAATTGGAATAGTTACGCAGGAGATTCTGCACTATTCACACCATGCCACCTCCCTCTCTGAGGTCAAGTGTCACCTTCTGTTTGCACTTCAGACATCAATATCCTCTTTCTCTCTGCACCCTACATTACAGCTGGGCAAACAGAAGAACGCGATGAGAATTGTTCAACTGAGTGAAAACCCCAACAGTTACTGTACTGGCTTGAAATCTGGCCTGTAGATGTGGCATCGGCCCCATTCTCCAATCCTCAGGCGACGGCTGCTGGACTGTTGTCCTGTTTTGCTCACCAACAAGGATGTAATCAAAAACAGACTGAACAATCAACTAAATGTCTTTTATTGGGAGAAGAATGGATCTCAGTAGTGCATGAATTAGAGTGAAACAGGCACTGGGACTGTGAATGATGCTCTGCTAACAAACCCAAGCCAAGTCATGGTTTCTCAATGCCAGATGAGAGAATGCCAAGCGCTTCCTTCTGTAAACAATCTAAAAGACAAGAGTGGGAAAATGACTAGAAGAGACCTACAGAAGGGCCTGATTGGTACATCTACTTCTCTTCTGTAAACACATTGACATCATTTTGTCAGAGAAGTTAGGCTCAATGAGTGTGTGGGAAACAAGGAACACTTGTATCTACTTCTACACAGACAGACAGACAGCCAGACAGGGGCCAGAGCTCACGATAGGGGTTGTCTAGGGGACCTGGGATGTGATACACAGCCCCCATATTAAAGACTAGCTCAGATTTAGTTTGGATGGCAGTAGTAACATCATTCAGATGGCAGTAGTAACATCATTCAGATGACAGTAGTAGCATCTTTCAGACGGCAGTAGTAACATCTTTCAGACGGCAGTAGTAGCATTTTTCAGACGGCAGTAGTAACATCATTCAGACGGCAGTAGTAACATCATTCAGACGGCAGTAGTAACATCATTCAGACGGCAGTAGTAACATCTTTCAGATGGCAGTAGTAACATCATTCAGATGGCAGTAGAAACATCATTCAGATGGCAGTAGTAACAACATTCAGATGGCAGTAGTAACAACATTCAGATGGCAGTAGTAACATCATTCAGATGGCAGTAGTAACAACATTCAGATGGCAGTAGTAACATCATTCAGATGGCAGTAGAAACATCATTCAGATGGCAGTAGTAACATCATTCAGATGGCAGTAGTAACATCTTTCAGACGGCAGTAGTAACATCATTCAGATGGCAGTAGTAACATCATTCAGATGGCAGTAGTAACCATATTCAGATGGCAGTAGTAACATCATTCAGATGGCAGTAGTAACAACATTCAGATGGCAGTAGTAACAACATTCAGATGGCAGTAGTAACATCATTCAGATGGCAGTAGTAACATCTTTCAGACGGCAGTAGTAACATCATTCAGATGGCAGTAGTAACATCATTCAGATGGCAGTAGTAACCATATTCAGATGGCAGTAGTAACATCATTCAGATGGCAGTAGTAACAACATTCAGATGGCAGTAGTAACAACATTCAGATGGCAGTAGTAACATCATTCAGATGGCAGTAGAAACATCATTCAGATGGCAGTAGTAACATCATTCAGATGGCAGTAGTAACATCTTTCAGACGGCAGTAGTAACATCATTCAGATGGCAGTAGTAACATCATTCAGATGGCAGTAGTAACATCTTTCAGACGGCAGTAGTAACATCATTCAGATGGCAGTAGTAACATCATTCAGATGGCAGTAGTAACAACATTCAGATGACAGTAGAATCATCATTCAGACGGCAGTAGTAACATCATTCAGATGGCAGTAGTAACATCATTCAGATGGCAGTAGTAACCATATTCAGATGGCAGTAGTAACAGCATTCAGATGGCAGTAGTAACAACATTCAGAAGGCAGTAGTAACATCTTTCAGATGGCAGTAGTAACAACATTCAGATGGCAGTAGTAACAATATTCAGATGGCAGTAGTAACATCATTCAGATGGCAGTAGTAACATCATTCAGACGGCAGTAGTAACAATATTCAGATGGCAGTCGTAACATCATTCAGATGGCAGTAGTAACAGCATTCAGATGGCAGTAATAACAACATTCAGATGGCAGTAGAAACATCATTCAGATGGCAGTAGTAACAATATTCAGATGGCAGTCGTAACATCATTCAGATGGCAGTAGTAACAGCATTCAGATGGCAGTAATAACAACATTCAGATGGCAGTAGTAACAACATTCAGATGGCAGTAGTAACATCATTCAGATGGCAGTAGTAACAACTGTCATATGGCAGTAGTAACAATATTCAGATGGCAGTAGTAACATCATTCAGATGGCAGTAGAAGCATCATTCAGATGGCAGTAGTAACATCATTCAGATGGCAGTAGTAACATCATTCAGATGGCAGTAGTAACAACATTCAGATGGCAGTAGTAACATCATTCAGATGGCAGTAGAAACATCATTCAGATGGCAGTAGTAACATCATTCAGATGGCAGTAGTAACATCTTTCAGACGGCAGTAGTAACATCATTCAGATGGCAGTAGTAACATCATTCAGATGGCAGTAGTAACCATATTCAGATGGCAGTAGTAACAACATTCAGATGACAGTAGAATCATCATTCAGACGGCAGTAGTAACATCATTCAGATGGCAGTAGTAACATCATTCAGATGGCAGTAGTAACATCATTCAGATGGCAGTAGTAACCATATTCAGATGGCAGTAGTAACAGCATTCAGATGGCAGTAGTAACAACATTCAGAAGGCAGTAGTAACATCTTTCAGATGGCAGTAGTAACAACATTCAGATGGCAGTAGTAACAATATTCAGATGGCAGTAGTAACATCATTCAGATGGCAGTAGTAACATCATTCAGACGGCAGTAGTAACAATATTCAGATGGCAGTAGTAACATCATTCAGATGGCAGTAGTAACAACATTCAGATGGCAGTAGTAACAACATTCAGATGGCAGTAGTAACCATATTCAGATGGCAGTAGTAACATCATTCAGATGGCAGTAGTAACAACATTCAGATGGCAGTAGTAACAACATTCAGATGGCAGTAGTAACCATATTCAGATGGCAGTAGTAACAACATTCAGATGGCAGTAGTAACATCATTCAGATGGCAGTAGTAACAACATTCAGATGGCAGTAGTAACAACATTCAGATGGCAGTAGTAACATCATTCAGATGGCAGTAGTAACAACATTCAGATGGCAGTAGTAACATCATTCAGATGGCAGTAGTAACAACTGTCATATGGCAGTAGTAACAATATTCAGATGGCAGTAGTAACATCATTCAGATGGCAGTAGAAGCATCATTCAGATGGCAGTAGTAACATCATTCAGATGGCAGTAGTAACATCATTCAGATGGCAGTAGAAGCATCATTCAGATGGCAGTAGTAACAACATTCAGATGGCAGTAGTAACAATATTCAGATGGCAGTAGTAACATCATTCAGATGGCAGTAGAAGCATCATTCAGATGGCAGTAGTAACATCATTCAGATGGCAGTAGTAACATCATTCCCATTCACAGTAGATCAAGGCTCTACAAACTAAACTAAGGACAGGTACGATCCTCAGCGTGTAATGTTTGGGATGTTTTCCCCTGCTGTCCCGCTGCATGCTACTGTTCTGACCAGAGGCCTGCTAGAGGCCTGCTAACACAGTACCGCCGTGAAGTGGCTCGGGCGGTGACGTGGTGTAAGGACAACGACCACAGAGACAGTCAAAGACTACAGAATAAGAAAGAACCCCAAGGAGCCCGTCATAATCACTGACCAACCAATAACCATGACAGATTCTTTACAATTCTAGAGAGGGTTGTGTCGAAAGCCTCAAAGATCAGACTAGAGAGGGTTGTGTCGAAAGCCTCAAAGATCAGACTAGAGAGGGTTGTGTGGAAAGCCTCAAAGATCAGACTAGAGAGGGTTGTGTCGAAAGCCTCAAAGATCAGACTAGAGAGGGTTGTGTCGAAAGCCTCAAAGATCAGACTAGAGAGGGTTGTGTCGAAAGCCTCAAAGATCAGACTAGAGAGGGTTGTGTCGAAACCTCAAAGATCAGACTAGAGAGGGTTGTGTCGAAAGCCTCAAAGATCAGACTAGAGAGGGTTGTGTCGAAAGCCTCAAAGATCAGACTAGAGAGGGTTGTGTGGAAAGCCTCAAAGATCAGACTAGAGAGGGTTGTGTCGAAAGCCTCAAAGATCAGACTAGAGAGGGTTGTGTCGAAAGCCTCAAAGATCAGACTAGAGAGGGTTGTGTGGAAAGCCTCAAAGATCAGACTAGAGAGGGTTGTGTCGAAAGCCTCAAAGATCAGACTAGAGAGGGTTCTGTCGAATGCATCAAAGATCAGACTAGAGAGGGTTGTGTGGAAAGCCTCAAAGATCAGACTAGAGAGGGTTGTGTCGAAAGCCTCAAAGATCAGACTAGAGAGGGTTGTGTCGAAAGCCTCAAAGATCAGACTAGAGAGGGTTGTGTGGAAAGCCTCAAAGATCAGACTAGAGAGGGTTTTGTCGAAAGCCTCAAAGATCAGACTAGAGAGGGTTGTGTGGAAAGCCTCAAAGATCAGACTAGAGAGGGTTGTGTGGAAAGCCTCAAAGATCAGACTAGAGAGGGTTGTGTCGAAAGCCTCAAAGATCACTGGCTGGGACCTTCACCTCTATGAGCTCTCTGTACACCAAGCACACCTCCACAGTGCAGAAAAAATCATCAACAACCCCTCCCACCCAGCCAATTATCTCATTCAGCCCCGACCCTCTGGTAGGTGCTACAGGTCACTGACCACCAAAACGGAACATTTTAAAAGCAGGAGAGCCAGCACCATGTCTCTGTGACCTCCCTACAGTAGCACCAGCATCATGTCTCTGTGACCTTCTTACAGTAGCACCAGCACCTTGTCTCTGTGACCTTCCTACAGTAGCACCAGCACCTTGTCTCTGTGACCTTCCTACAGGAGAACCGGCACCATGTCTCGGTGACCTCCCTACAGTAGAACCAGCACCATGTCTCTGTGACCTCCCGAAAGTAAAACCAGGATCATGTCTCTGTGACCTCCCTACAGTAGAACCAGCATCATGTCTCTGTGACCTTCCTACAGTATAACCAGCATCATATCTCTGTGACCTTCCTACAGTAGAACCAGCACCATGTCTATGTGACCTTCCTACAGTAGAACCAGCACCACGTCTCTGTGACCTCCCTACAGTAGAGCCAGCATCATGTCTCTGTGACCTCCCTACAGTAGAACCAGCATCATATCTCTGTGACCTACCTACAGTAGAACCAGCACCATGTCTCTGTGACCTCCCTACAGTAGAATCAGCACCATGTCTCTGTGACCTCCCTACAGTAGAATCAGCACCATGTCTCTGTGACCTCCCTACAGTAGAACCAGCACCATGTCTCTGTGACCTCCCTACAGTAGAACCAGCACCATGTCTCTGTGACCTCCCTACAGTAGAACCAGCATCATGTCTCTGTGACCTCCCTACAGTAGAATCAGCACCATGTCTCTGTGACCTCCCTACAGTAGAACCAGCATCATGTCTCTGTGACCTCCCTACAGTAGAATCAGCACCATGTCTCTGTGACCTCCCTACAGTAGAACCAGCATCATGTCTCTGTGACCTCCCTACAGTAGAACCAGCACCATGTCTCTGTGACCTCCCTACAGTAGAACCAGCATCATATCTCTGTGACCTCCCTACAGTAGAACCAGCATCATATCTCTGTGACCTCCCTACAGTAGAACCAGCATCATGTCTCTGTGACCTCCCTACAGTGGAACCAGCACCTTGTCTCTGTGATCTCCCTACAGTAGAACCAGCACCATGTCTCTGTGACCTCCCTACAGTGGAACCAGCACCATGTCTCTGTGACCTCCCTACCGTAGAACCAGCATCATGTCTCTGTGACCTCCCTACAGTGGAACCAGCACCTTGTCTCTGTGATCTCCCTACAGTAGAACCAGCACCATGTCTCTGTGACCTCCCTACAGTAGAACCAGCATCATATCTCTGTGACCTCCCTACAGTAGAACCAGCATCATGTCTCTGTGACCTCCCTACAGTAGAACCAGCATCATGTCTCTGTGAGCTCCCTACAGTAGAACCAGCATCATGTCTCTGTGACCTCCCTACAGTAGAACCAGCATCATGTCTCGGTGAACTCCATACAGTAGAACCAGCACCATGTCTCTGTGAGCTCCCTACAGTAGAACCAGCACCATGTCTCTGTGACCTCCCTACCGTAGAACCAGCATCATGTCTCTGTGACCTCCCTACAGTGGAACCAGCACCTTGTCTCTGTGATCTCCCTACAGTAGAACCAGCACCATGTCTCTGTGACCTCCCTACAGTAGAACCAGCATCATATCTCTGTGACCTCCCTACAGTAGAACCAGCATCATGTCTCTGTGAGCTCCCTACAGTAGAACCAGCATCATGTCTCTGTGAGCTCCCTACAGTAGAACCAGCATCATGTCTCTGTGACCTCCCTACAGTAGCACCAGCCTTGGAATCAGCATGGGAGGAGTAATACGCTGTATCACTGGACCACAGGGTATTTATTTAATTTGACAGTGTCTGGTTGTGGAAATACAGTTAAAGCCATGGAGGAGAAATGCAGTGGGAGCCAAGTATGTCCAGCCTCTGTAACATGGCAGCTGTCCTACATAAACCTCTGTGAATGCAGGGGAGCAAGATGTCGGTACAGTCCACACACATCTGGGCAGACACACACACACACACACACACACACACACACACACACACACACACACACACACACACACACACACACACACACACACACACACACACACACACACACACACACACACACACACACACACACACACACACACACACCTGCCAGTGTAATTCATGTGGTCATTTTTCTTACATGAAAGAGACAGGCTTCTGTCAGAGCGGAGGGAGCCGCTGAGGCCACAGATGACCTTTCCTGTCTGTCTGAGCCGGTGAACAGAGAGCAGGGCAATAACAGGAGTCCTGCTGCTGTCCCCCGAAGGCCTGTCTGGTCTCGCCCTAAAAGACCGCCATTCTATCCAGACCTGGGTTCATATAGTATTGGTGTACTTTCAAATACTGTGAGCGTTCAATTGAGCCTGTCTGGAGTGCCAGTTTGCAGGCACTATTCCATTGACCCCGGGTTGCCAGGAAAGCTCATTCAAGTGCAGCTAAAGTATTTGGAAGAAAACAAATACTAGTTGAACCCAGGTATGTCTCTATCTACCCAGGGCTCCCACAATCATTCACAACCAGGTATTTAGATCCCAGAGGTTTTTACAACAACAAACTGGGACTATGTTGTATTGTGCCATATGTCAGAGTTAATCGTTTGACCCTGAAAGTAAGTGAAATAACCTGCTCTGTTTGCATGACCGATTTTGTCTTTACATCACAGGAGGCTGCTGAGGGGAGGACGGCTCATAATAATGTCTGGAATGGAGTGAATGGAACGGTATCAAACACGTGTAAAACATGTGTTGGATGTGTTCGATACCGTTCCATTGATTCTATTCCAGCCATTACTATGAGCACGTCTGTGCTTTACACGCTAGACAGGAAAAAAAGGTTTTAACAAGTTGGCGTACGATAAAAACAAATGACAGCTCGCAAAACAATTTGCTGTTACAACTTGGCATTAAAAGAGTTGACATTTACGGAGGCTAATTTAAATGACTGTAATTTAAACAGGTAGAGAGCATGAGTGAGAGAGTGAGTGAGTGAGTGAGTGAGTGAGTGAGTGAGTGAGTGAGTGAGTGAGTGAGTGAGTGAGTGAGTGGATTTGTGCGTGGGTCTGGGCTGGGTGAGCCTTTAACAGGTAGAGAGCATGAGTGGGTGGCTGAGTGAGTGAGTGAGTGGATTTGTGCGTGGGTCTAGGCTGGGTGAGCCTTTAACAGGCTTGTGGGAGGGCCGTCCTGTAAATGAATGAACACCTTGGTTAATAGGGTCACAGACCACAGACATGCTAAGGAGGGAGAATCCCAGCCAAAGAAGCCCTTTTAATCCCATCTCCCAATGTTGGTGCAGTCGCGGAGATCGCATTCAAGGTAAACGCTGCAGATGGCGTCTCAATCTGAAATGACCTTTAAATGTCAACCGCGCTACAACGTGGATCTTCCACGGTCCAGATTGAATCCTGGCCTAAGCAACAGCACATCTCAACACATTTGTCCTCCTCTGGTCCTGCTGGTCCTGCCTGCTGGTCCTGCCTGCTGGTCCTGCCTGCTGGTCCTGCTGGTCTACAGGGGTGGCCGTTGGAGGGGCTACAAGCTTACAGATGGAAGAGGAGAGGAGGCATAGAACCTCTATTATATTTCCTTTATTCCTGGCTTCCTACCTCCTCGCCTCCTTCTGAAAACCCATTGGATGAGAAGGTCAGAACATTGGATGATAAGTTCCGAGGTCCCTCCCTTCTGACCTTCTCATCCAATGGGTTTTGAATAGGTGGGGGGGGGGGGGGGGAAATGCAATTGAGATTCTCCCTATGAATATTCTGGTCTCACATTCAAGGTGTCATTTACCTTTGAGAGAGAAAATTGAAAATAATTGAATTGAGAGATAAAGAGAGAGCGAGAGAGAGTGAGAGAGATCAAGACAAATAATGAAAATAAGATGAAATTGGTAACGCACACAGGCTTCCAAACACAGTGGTTGGGTAACCCAGCAGGAGAGAGTGATGAAGAGAGGGGTGTTAAGGAGAGAAGTAAGCCACTGTCCTCATTAGCTCATTGAGACCTTCATCTGCCAGCACTCTGGTCACACACCCCACGGTGCATTAAAGCATTCCAGAAGTCAACAATACAACTTTATAGTACCACACACACACACACTTAGCCTACACACATATACACATGCACGCACACACACTTAGCCTACACACATATACACATGCACACACACACACTTAGCCTACACACATATACACATGCACGCACACACACTTAGCCTATACACATGCACGCACACACACTCACACGTATGCACGCATACATGCTCAAACACACACACACGCACACGGATGCACTCACACAGTGTGGTACTCAGGGCGGCAAATAAAACAAACAGGTCATTCCCAAACTCCAGCTTAATTCTAATTTCAGACACTGATCTAGGATCAGACAGCAGTAACAAGTACTTTTTATACCTGCAAACTCGACAGACAGCAAAGTTACTATGAATCATAATTGATCAGCAGTTATGATATGTAGTACTGTAGGAATGTAACATGCCTGTGGTCTGCCCCAAATTACACACGCTTCACTTGAGTTGATCTCTGTGTTGATTGACATACCAAGGGATATTATTACACTGAATTCCCTTTAAAAGCGTTTCAGACAGTAGGTATAGTGTACATGGAACTATGAGTGAGGTACTGGTCACCAAGAATATTCCTACATAGATCCAGAGGAGTAATGCATTTGAGAGCAGATATGCCATTTGTCCATTGCTTTGTTTTATTAATTCACGGGTGATATTTATGGATGATTCTATCATTGTTTGGGGATGAAATAAGTTTAAATTAAATATTCAATGACATGAGCACATAATTGGAGCTGTTATCCAAACGTAAAATCCAATAGATAATTCACTCATCCTTTACCTCCTTTTCAGAGAAAATGTTGTTATTGATCAATGAACTCACCAAATTGTCTCAACGATCTCATACCCCACAAAGGGCCAAAGCTACATGGATTTTCCTCAAAAGGATGGGAAACAATAGACAGCTAGTTGGGTGTGAAACTGTCTATGGATTGGTTGTTCATGCAATTCCCGCCCCTTTCAAAAGACTACAGTGAACCAAATTGATTTCACACACGTGTCGAACTCATTCCACGGAAGGCCGAGTGTCTGTGGGTTTTCCCTTGTAATTGGTTGATGAATTAAGGTCACTAATTAGTAAGGAACTCCCCTCACCTGGTTGTCTAGGTCTTAATTGAAAGGAAAAAAGAAAAACCCACAGACACTCGACCCTCCGTGGATTGAGTTTGAAACCCGATTTAACCTATAATTCTATACAGCAGGGGCATTCAAATCATACACTGGAGGTCTGCAGTACTGCTGCTTTCCAGTGTAGGTCATGTGACAGCAGTACCGTCTTCACTACCAGTGTAGGTCATGTGACAGCAGTACCGTCTTCACTACCAGTGTAGGTCATGTGACAGCAGTACCGTCTTCACTACCAGTGTAGGTCATGTGACAGCAGTACCGTCTTCACTACCAGTGTAGGTCATGTGACAGCAGTACCGTCTTCACTACCAGTGTAGGTCATGTGACAGCAGTACCGTCTTCACTACCAGTGTAGGTCATGTGACAGCAGTACCGTCTTCACTACCAGTGTAGATCATGTGACAGCAGTACCGTCTTCACTACCAGTGTAGGTCATGTGACAGCAGTACCGTCTTCACTACCAGTGTAGGTCATGTGACAGCAGTACCGTCTTCACTACCAGTGTAGGTCATGTGACAGCAGCACCGTCTTCACTACCAGTGTAGGTCATGTGACAGCAGCACCGTCTTCACTACTAGTGTCGGTCATGTGACAGCAGTACTGTCTTCACTACTAGTGTAGGTCATGTGACAGAATGTGAAGGCAGCACTGTCTTCACTACCAGTGTAGGTCATGTGACAGAATGTGAAGGCAGCACCATCTTCACTACCAGTGTAGGTCATGTGACAGCAGCACCGTCTTCACTACTAGTGTCGGTCATGTGACAGCAGCACCGTCTTCACTACTAGTGTAGGTCATGTGACAGAATGTGAAGGTAGCACTGTCTTCACTACCAGTGTAGGTCATGTGACAGAATGTGAAGGCAGCACCGTCTTCACTACCAGTGTAGGTCATGTGACAGCAGTACTGTCTTCACTACCAGTGTAGGTCATGTGACAGAATGTGAAGGCAGCACCGTCTTCACTACCAGTGTAGGTCATGTGACAGGATGTGAAGGCAGCACTGTCTTCACTACCGGTGTAGGTCATGTGACAGAATGTGAAGGCAGCACCGTCTTCACTACCAGTGTAGGTCATGTGACAGGATGTGAAGGCAGCACCGTCTTCACTACCAGTGTAGGTCATGTGACAGGATGTGAAGGCAGCACCGTCTTCACTACCAGTGTAGGTCATGTGACAGAATGTGAAGGCAGCACCGTCTTCACTACCAGTGTAGGTCATGTGACAGAATGTGAAGGCAGCACCGTCTTCACTACCAGTGTAGGTCATGTGACAGGATGTGAAGGCAGCACTGTCTTCACTACCGGTGTAGGTCATGTGACAGAATGTGAAGGCAGCACCGTCTTCACTACCAGTGTAGGTCATGTGACAGGATGTGAAGGCAGCACCGTCTTCACTACCAGTGTAGGTCATGTGACAGGATGTGAAGGCAGCACCGTCTTCACTACCAGTGTAGGTCATGTGACAGAATGTGAAGGCAGCACCGTCTTCACTACCAGTGTAGGTCATGTGACAGAATGTGAAGGCAGCACCGTCTTCACTACCAGTGTAGGTCATGTGACAGGATGTGAAGGCAGCACTGTCTTCACTACCGGTGTAGGTCATGTGACAGAATGTGAAGGCAGCACCGTCTTCACTACCAGTGTAGGTCATGTGACAGGATGTGAAGGCAGCACCGTCTTCACTACCAGTGTAGGTCATGTGACAGAATGTGAAGGCAGCACCGTCTTCACTACCAGTGTAGGTCATGTGACAGCAGCACCGTCTTCACTACCAGTGTAGGTCATGTGACAGAATGTGAAGGCAGCACCGTCTTCACTACCAGTGTAGGTCATGTGACAGCAGCACCGTCTTCACTACTAGTGTCGGTCATGTGACAGCAGCACCGTCTTCACTACTAGTGTAGGTCATGTGACAGAATGTGAAGGTAGCACTGTCTTCACTACCAGTGTAGGTCATGTGACAGAATGTGAAGGCAGCACCGTCTTCACTACCAGTGTAGGTCATGTGACAGCAGTACTGTCTTCACTACCAGTGTAGGTCATGTGACAGAATGTGAAGGCAGTACCGTCTTCACTACCAGTGTAGGTCATGTGACAGGATGTGAAGGCAGCACCGTCTTCACTACCGGTGTAGGTCATGTGACAGAATGTGAAGGCAGCACCGTCTTCACTACCAGTGTAGGTCATGTGACAGGATGTGAAGGCAGCACCGTCTTCACTACCAGTGTAGGTCATGTGACAGAATGTGAAGGCAGCACCGTCTTCACTACCAGTGTAGGTCATGTGACAGGATGTGAAGGCAGCACCGTCTTCACTACCAGTGTAGGTCATGTGACAGGATGTGAAGGCAGCACCGTCTTCACTACCAGTGTAGGTCATGTGACAGAATGTGAAGGCAGCACCGTCTTCACTACCAGTGTAGGTCAGGTGACAGGATGTGAAGGCAGCACCGTCTTCACTACCAGTGTAGGTCATGTGACAGAATGTGAAGGCAGCACCGTCTTCACTACCAGTGTAGGTCATGTGACAGGATGTGAAGGCAGCACCGTCTTCACTACCAGTGTAGGTCATGTGACAGGATGTGAAGGCAGCACCGTTTTCACTACCAGTGTAGGTCATGTGACAGGATGTGAAGGCAGCACCGTCTTCACTACCAGTGTAGGTCATGTGACAGAATGTGAAGGCAGCACCTTCTTCACTACCAGTGTAGGTCATGTGACAGGATGTGAAGGCAGCACCGTCTTCACTACCAGTGTAGGTCATGTGACAGAATGTGAAGGCAGCACCGTCTTCACTACCAGTGTAGGTCATGTGACAGGATGTGAAGGCAGCACCGTCTTCACTACCAGTGTAGGTCATGTGACAGGATGTGAAGGCAGCACCGTCTTCACTACCAGTGTAGGTCATGTGACAGAATGTGAAGGCAGCACCGTCTTCACTACCAGTGTAGGTCATGTGACAGGATGTGAAGGCAGCACCGTCTTCACTACCAGTGTAGGTCATGTGACAGGATGTGAAGGCAGCACCGTCTTCACTACCAGTGTAGGTCGTGACAGAATGTGAAGGCAGCACCGTCTTCACTACCAGTGTAGGTCATGTGACAGGATGTGAAGGCAGCACCGTCTTCACTACCAGTGTAGGTCATGTGACAGGATGTGAAGGCAGCACCGTCTTCACTACCAGTGTAGGTCATGTGACAGGATGTGAAGGCAGCACCGTCTTCACTACCAGTGTAGGTCATGTGACAGAATGTGAAGGCAGCACCGTCTTCACTACCAGTGTAGGTCATGTGACAGGATGTGAAGGCAGCACCGTCTTCACTACCAGTGTAGGTCATGTGACAGGATGTGAAGGCAGCACTGGCTGCGGTTCAAACTCATAAAAGACACACCCTCGTCTTATGCCCTTGGGTGAATCCCCATCACCATCTTGGAGGGCGGTCCAAATGATTAGCCAAGCATGGGAAGTTTGTAACGTAAGCCCCTCAGCCCTCGTTTTTAGTCAAGGTTGCGAGTGTACAATTATGTTCACTCCGGGCCCTGAAGCTCCCCATAATTCAATTCACGAAGATTGTGCATCCGCTAAGAAAAGTCCGCCAAAAATGTAAAAGTGAGCGCCAATATGGAGTGAACATACAAGTGTAAGTAAAAACAAATGTAAATCAGTTAGAAATTGTTCTACTAATGCACATGACAGCACAAACACATCTCGTAAAAAGTAAATGTTTTGGAAATTGTAAAAATAAAACATTTCCCTCCAGAAGTTCCAGCTAGGCCGGATAACGTTATTTAGCTAATTAATTTGCTAGCTATCATACAGTAGGCGTATATTAATTATATATTTAATATAAGTAGACATGGACTCATAATTGACTCTAGCGCATATAAAGCATCCACAAGCTACCGGTGGCGGGATGAACGAGTGACGAATTTTCAGGCAATGGCGGCCCATTTTAAAAACATTCCTTCCATCGCCCCTTAATGTGGAAGTGTATACTCAGACGTCATGATACATCAGAAGTGTCCACTTAATTTGAGGGCTGAGGGGATAGGGTGTGTCTTAAGTGTTTTGACCTCAAACACTGTCTACACTACCAGTGTAGGTCATGTGACAGAATGAGAAAGCAGCACCTGCTCCCTACCAGTGTAGAAAATGTGAAAGCAGCACCTGCTCCCTACCAGTGTAGAAAATGTGACAATGAGAAGACTGCACTGCCATCTAGTGGACATGTGCATGTAAATCAGGGTTCTGGAGTCTGCAGGTTTTACTTCCAGGACTAACCCTAGAGCTGTTCTATAGGATCATTAAATTGCACCCATCTGGTGTCCCAGGTCTAGATAATGAAAATCAGTGGACCTGGCTTCGAGTTCAGTTGAGATGTGCATGCCGTACCACCCAGTTGACCAGCGTTACCTATGCCAAAACAGGCTTTGGGTAAACTCACCTGCTTTAGTCTGGGATTTTATTCCTGTATCAGGTGTTTTAGCACTGGTGTAGAACACACACCTGCAAAGCTTTATGACAAGACCCCCCTGATATAAAATTCTGTTCTATGTTCATATCACTGTTGTGATGAGAACAGCTACTTCTGTTATTAGCATGTACTCCTGTAAGACAGTGGGCTTTCAGTGTACATTATAGAAGTGGCTTCTTCACCGTGCCTTCATCTATACTGAGATGAAAGAATGTCATACCTGGCCAGCACATCCCAAAGAGCTGAGGATGAAGCCATAAACGTGAGGTTCACAATGAGAATATAACAATGAGAAAACCATTAGATTCACCCATTTGATTTAACCTGCAGTAGGTTCCAGTCAATGACAAATACATTAAGGCTTCTTATCTGCTGCCATGACAAGAAAGTCAAACATTTCACTTTCCAGTTGATAGATGAGGCAATAGTGCCACCCAGTGGACAAAGTCAGAATCTCAAACCACATCATTCCCTGAAATGATCAGTAAATAACAAAGTGACAAATGCATTCTGAACATATGACAAGACTTAATGTTTCAAATACAGACGACACAGAGTATCAAGTTACAGTGAACGTTTATTCAATGGCCCAGGAGCAGATGTTACGGCAAGACAAATACAACAGAATGCCACAACCCTAACACTGCGCCTACCCAGAAACCACCCTGTCACTCCCCCCCAGGACACAATGTAGAACTAAAACAATATGGCTTTATCTCTACTGTTTAGGTGGAATTCACTTCTAATCATCTGATCATTTTAGAGCCACACAAATGCTTAGGGGATAGGGGCAAGGTGTTCGCTTCTGGACAGGAGAGCCATCTGAAATAACAGACTCCCTGAAAGGAGTAACACTGAGGTTAAGGGTCGAGGCGTTAGAAACATTTGCGGTGGACGATAGACGGGCCGGATTCCTCATATTCCTGCTTGGAAATCCACATCTGTTGGAAGGTGGAGAGAGAGGCCAGGATGGAGCCGCCAATCCACACAGAGTATTTACGCTCGGGAGGGGCGATGATCTGGAGACGAGAGATTTGAACATATTCATTAGTAAAACAGGGAGGTCAACTAAAGTTGTTTTAGTGCAGAATACATTAATAAATGTGATTTCTGATTAAAGTATTTGGGAAGCAAAACAGATCAACTTGAGGGAAAAAAATAAAAATAATTTGGGCTAGTCAAGAGATGCCACACTGAATGCCCATGGGCTGAAATTCACAGAATCACACATGAATGCCCACCTTAATCTTCATAGTAGGGGGTGCCAAGCTACTGATCTCCTTCTGCATTCTATCGGCGATGCCAGGGAACATGGTGGTTCCACCAGAGAGAACAGTGTTGGCATACAGGTCTTTCCTGATGTCCACATCACACTTCATGATAGAGTTGTAGGTGGTCTCGTGCACTCCAGTGCTTTCCATTCCTACAAAAGCAAGCATGTGCATGTTGATGGCAGCCCTAGGAACAGAAATTAACAGGCCTACAAGTACGGCTCTTTTAATAAGGTCAGTGAACACGCAACTGGCAAGAACCTCAGAGCTCCATAGGATTGTGAAAATGGTTTGTGTAGTGGTGAATGATGTCACTAATCTGAGTAACATTGTCTAGACAAGAACATTTGTACATGTATTAAAGAGCGACTCGTGGCCAAATGGAACCTTTGTCGGCTGATTTTCAAAAATTGACCCCCCCCAAAAAACATTCAGAGCATCCATTTTAGTAGTGGATAGAAATGTGGATTTCAGGACTAGAATTACTATAGTTGCCAACCACAGACAAATGGCTTTTAACAAGGACATTTTTAGCTGAAGTTCCTCTTTAATACGCAGAAAACATCTCACCAATGAAGGACGGCTGGAACATGGTCTCAGGGCACCGGAAGCGCTCGTTGCCGATAGTGATGACCTGTCCATCAGGCAGCTCGTAGCTCTTCTCCAGAGAGGAACTGGCAGCAGAGGTCCTCATCTCCTGCTCAAAGTCCAGAGCCACGTAGGCCAGCTTCTCCTTGATGTCGCGCACAATCTCCCTCTCGGCCGTGGTGGTGAAGCTGTAGCCACGCTCAGTCAGGATCTTCATCAGGTAGTCCGTGAGGTCGCGTCCCGCCAGGTCCAAACGCAGGATGGCGTGGGGAAGAGCGTAGCCCTCGTAGATGGGCACCGTGTGGCTAACGCCATCCCCGGAATCCATCACGATTCCTGTGGTGCGACCAGATGCGTACAAAGAAAGCACGGCCTGGATACCTACATACATGGCTGGGCTGTTGAAGGTCTCAAACATGATCTGGTAGAATAATAGAAGGTGGGAATTAGGACTTTGCGAGACACTTTATAAAAAGGGTGTTTTAAACACCTACAAATACTGCTAAGAATGTGAGGCCCACCACTAATCAATACCTACCCTCAGGCAAGGTGAACAGAGTAACCCTGATGTCTACTGCTCTACATTCTGCTAGTGGATGAGGAGTCTTCACATGTAGTAAATAAAATGCCTGGGTTTATTTACTACTGCCACAGTGTTTCATTTGTAAAAGACACTAATGCCCCCACTTACCTGGGTCATCTTCTCCCTGTTGGCTTTGGGGTTGAGTGGGGCCTCTGTGAGCAGGACGGGATGCTCTTCGGGGGCCACACGCAGCTCATTGTAGAAGGTGTGATGCCAGATCTTCTCCATGTCGTCCCAGTTGGTAACAATGCCGTGCTCGATGGGGTACTTCAGAGTCAGGATGCCCCTCTTGCTCTGGGCCTCGTCGCCCACGTAGCTGTCCTTCTGTCCCATGCCCACCATCACACCCTGGGGAAAGAGACACTACCGTTACACTTTGTCCCTGCACTATGCATAAACTTAAGTTACGATACACTACAGAAGTTGTTTTCATCAAATGTTGGCTTGAGTTGCCTGTATGTTTCTTATACACATCAATCAATTTCTTAACTCATGAAATCACAATCTTTAGTTTTAGGCTACCAATACATTATGCTTTTGGGGAGGGGTGTCCCTTTCTTTTTAATAAGGCAACTTCTGGCCAATATTTGTCCATTTAGTGGACCTCTTGGCCCAAAACCACCCCCAGAAGGAAGAGCTCTGTATAGCCTCAAACTCTATCCCAAAGTCAAATAGAGAAATAGAGAACATTACCAAAAGTGGACACATGCTCGTCAAACATCTCAATTCCAAAATCAAAATCATGGGTATTAATATGGAGTTGGTCCCCTCCTTGGCTGCTATAATAGCCTCCACTCTTCCGAGAAGGCTTTCCACTAGATGTTTGAACGTTGCTGTGGGGAATTGCTTCCATTCAGCCACAAGAGCATTAGTGAGGTCAGGCACTGATGTTGAGCAAATAGGCCTGACTAGCAGTGTGTTCCATTTCATCACAAAAGTGTTCGATGGGGTAGAGGTCCGGGCTCTGTGCAGGCCAGTCAAGTTCTTCCATACGATCCACAGACCATTTCTGTATGGACCTTGCTTTGTGCACAGGAGTATTGACATGCTGAAACAGGAAATGGTCTTCACCCAAACTGTTGCCACAAAGACAGGAGCACAGAATCATCCAGAATGTCATTTATGCTGTAGCGTTAAGATTTCCCATTATTGAAATTAAGTGGCCTAGCCTGAAGCATGAAAAACAGCCCCAGACCATTATTCCTCCACCAAACTTTAGCTGACACTACGCAGTCAGGTAGCGGTCTCCTGGCATCCGCCAAACCCAGATTCATCTGTCAGACTGCAAGATGGTGAAGCGTGAGTCAGCACTCAAGAGAACGTGTTTCCATTGTGCCAGAGTCCAATGGCGGTGAGCTTTACACCACTCCAGCCAGCACTTGGCATTGCACATAGTGATCTTAGGCTTGTGTGCAGCTGCTTGGCCACGGAAACTCATTTAATTAAACTCCCAACGAACAGTTCTTGTGCTGATGTTGCTTCCAGGGGCAGTTTGAAACTCGGTAGCGAGTGTTGCAACCGAGGTCAGACAATTTTTACATGCTTCAGCAGTCCCATTCTGTCAGCTTGTGTGACCTACCACTTCACAGCTGAGCCATTGTTGCTCCTAGATGTCAACTGTAAGTGCTGGTATTATGAAGTGGAAATCAGGGCAGAAATTTGACAAACTGACTTGTTGGAAAGGTAGCATTCTAGGACAGTGCCACGTTGAAAGTCAGAGTTTTCCAGTAAGGCCCTTCTACTGACAACATGTGGATGAAATAGCCAAATCCACTAATTTGAAGGTGAAATAGCCAAATCCACTCATTTGAAGGTGTTCACATACTTCTTTACACAAACTATATAGCCTATATTAAGTGAATCCGATATCCAAGAACCCAGTATGGTTCCAACCTGATGTCTGGGTCTTCCAACAATGGAGGGGAAGACAGCACGGGGAGCATCATCCCCTGCAAAACCAGCCTTGCACATGCCTGAACCATTGTCAACCACCAGTGCAGCAATATCGTCTTCAGCCATTCTGTAAAAAACAAACGAGGATGAATGAATCAAGGACTAAATAGCAAGGACAAAGCCATACCATTGCCTGGTGCAGGGTATATCGTCAATACAGACCACCAATTACTACAGTATAAATGTGACAAATTAGAAGTCCTCATTAGTAAGTGTAGACATAGGACCATAGTCAACTGTAATTCGTAACAATTAGTTAAAATGTTTAACCAGTGACTTAAAGAGCGATAGTCTACTAGCCGAACATGTAAAAACAGTGGAATTGAACTAAATACTATTCATTTGGAACAAAGCAAAGACTTCCAATCAGTCATTTTCTCTCAATATATGGATCCGAGCCCAACAGCTCAAACACGTATTCACAGACAAATCCAAGCAAAGCTGTATTTCAAATCAAGTGATTTTAACCATAGCTAGAACACAAACACATTTAGCGATACAACTCGACATTTCAGATTGGCTTTCCCAAACGTCGGGATAGTGGCGTTTGCTTACCTGTCAGTTAGGATGCTTTCTCTTCAAGAATCCGGGAATGATTATGTTTTCCACAGTTCAGCAGGAGACTATATACCCCTTTTCTCCCCAACCGTGCATCATCCTCCGCCTTCGCGTTCACCTGCTCACACCAAATATGGGCATTGTTTTCAAAAAAAGACACCGGATTGGATTGGGAGGTGTTTTACGGTGGAAGTGACTGACTGTTGTCATTCACAGGGTCGACGACATTAAAGAGACCGGATGGATTGGAAGGAAACAGGTGCATGTTGGGTTAGCCTACAGGTTTTGGGTCATTTAAATTCAGTAGAATTTGGAAATGTAAGAGATGTCGTTGAATGTATTATCATGCTAACCCAATATCAAGTGAATCCACATTGTGGAAAAGACAATGGGAAAAGAGGTCTGGGGCGCTCATGTTGTAGTAAGACAAAAGTAGCCGATAGGGCGCGATCAAATATAATACCTCTATGTGCTCGATCCAATCGTAATTTATGAACATGGCTTGATTATGTTTTGTTTAGTTAAATACATGTTTGCCAACTATTCTTTTGAAAGATCAGCTGCGTGTAATGCATTGCATTGTATTGCATCAGATCTGCCCACCCTGGACCAGAGTGTTGCATCGAAAGTTTGACGAGAGATAGGCATAGGTGGGCTATGCTGCCCTTCATAGTCTAGACATTAATCAAATACATATTAGACCATGTCAAATACGTGACCTGTGCTTAGTTATTCAGTACTTTACAATGCAACCTCAAAGCACCTAGTATACACAGGCAGCCTAATTCTGATCTGATTGGTCAAAATACCAATAATTGTGCAAAATATCAGAATTTGGCTGCCTTTGGGTTTAAAATCTGGTATAATTGCTCCTGAAATACAGGCTAGCAGAAGGCAATTCTTGTAAAAAAAACAACTCAATGTGTGAGAGGCCTGTACTTTTCTGTGGGGCTATAATTGGCTAACAGGCAGTAGTGGTGTGGGTAAAATCACTGGGGAAGACAAACCTATGTGTTGTGATAATTGTGTTGTTTGCTCTATAACATGTTAGTTCATATGCCTTGCGACCGTGATATATAGGCCTAATACCCTGACTACACCGCTCATGTCGCATGCGCGAGCGTTGCAAAATAAATTTAGAAATCTATGTTATTCAATTATTGCACCCACACTGCTCGCAAGCGTCAACGAGCGTCCTCGTTGCCAACGGCTAAAATAGAAGTCATTCCTATTTCTGATGCAGATAGCGCTTCAAGTCCTGCCTCTCCCATCTCCTCATTGGTTTATAGAAGCAGGTACCCACGTGCCATCTCCTCATTGGTTATACCCGCATGGGTGATTGAAAGACGAACTGTGTTGCTGGTTGTCGTGGTAATACTATGAAAGTTTAGATGCCAATCACCATATACATTCAACGATGAAAAAGCCTGGAAGGAGGAGAGATGACTAGAAACGATTCGGTTGACCATTTTTATGTGTGGATTAATTGTCGGAGTAGAGGACCTTGTGCATTTCAGGTAAAATAACAACCTAATGTTTATATCCCAGGACAAATTATCTCGCAACAGCAAGCTAGCTAAATAGGACAAATTAGCTGGCAAGTGCAAGCTATCTAGCTAAATTGCCATACATGTTTAATGCTTTTCGACCTGTCCCCAAATTAATGTCATTGGTTCAGAGTTTGTTTTGATATTTTAACCTGCGTGTCGCAGGTTTGGTGTAGGGGGACAAAATACATTTATGCACGATGTCACACGATGGCGCACGCGCGCAGCCGGTTTGGGTTCCGTGTAAGGTCGAGACAATAAGAAGACACAGTGGCTGAATAAATTAAACAACACCTTTGTTTCATCACAAAACCGGAGAGCAACCTCTGTCCGGTGAAGTCCACAAAGCATATTTCATGTAACAAACAGTTACATGATCTACAGCATGGTCAAGCAAGTTAATGTTTCCGACATTTTCGGACTACTAAACAACTGTTGATTTAGATTTAGAACCACAGAGTGTGTGTGTGTGTGTGTGTGTGTGTGTGTGTGTGTGTGTGTGTGTGTGTGTGTGTGTGTGTGTGTGTGTGTGTGTGTGTGTGTGTGTGTGTGTGTGTGTGTGTGTGTGTGTGTGTGCATTTGTGCAAGTAGAAAAAAACATGTTGACTCTACTTGTTGAGAAATGCCAATGCCATCCTCCTCTCTTTCATGTTGACGAAACAGTCTATGACTCTGTCATACAGTACACACTTTTCGTTTTTGTTTTCCTAGGCTACCTGGCTAAAATGCTTGCTCGCAAGCCTAACTTCCTTTCATGGGCAACGATGTGCCGCTAGTTAACATTAGCCTACTACAGTACATTAGCTACATAATGAACTTCCATCCTCTCAGGCCAGGGGCACAATGTATGAATTAATGGTTGGATCAAAATCGCCGTTATAATCATTGGTCAGTAAGGAGAAATAAGTAAAACCACAAGTCCAAATCCCTATCTCCATCCATGGGTAATTTAGGAAAGGGCCAATTTTAGCTAGTTAGCTAGCAAACGGAGAACAACAGCACAACGAGATACAATTCATGTATTCTGTCAATTATGTTTTGCTTTTGATGTGAAATCCAAACTGGATTCCCTTTACACTTTTTTTGGGTGTGTCAGGACCATTCACAGTTTAGCTCGCTCAGTTTAGCTCTACGCTGATTGGCTATTATTTTATTTAAAAAATTATCAAGAGAGGCCAAATGCTCGCTGGCTTCCCTTGCATTCAATGCTATGGGTGGCAATAATGTTGATCAGACAGCATCAGATAGATGGCCGCTGTTTTGCTCGCTCGGATGCTTTCTCCGGTGAGATTCGTTCAGCCTCTTGCGAACTGAAGGACACTTATGTATTTTCTTATTGGTCAATGTTTTGGGAAAGCCTGATTTCTCTTGCCATCCATGAATACACACCACTGCTAACAGGGGTAGTAAACTGCTCAACCTGCTTAGAATTCTAAACTCGTACAAACTCACTTCGCTATAGGCCTACAAATAAACTAGTTATTTACCAGTGAAATTGTATTTAATTGTACTGAACCTTTATTTAAGCAGGGAGTCATGCTGAGACCATGTTGAGCCCTGCATGAACACATCAATCAACAACAATTACACTATACACACTAAGTACACAATACATGAAAAGCAAACACAAAACAGAAAAAGCAAAACACAATCATATGAAACAAACACATTGTTCAGTAAAAAGGCCCTCTAACATCCACCTGAATTGCCTTAGAGGCACCAACTCAACTTTCAGGACTTTTGGAGGTCATTCCACAGGCGCAAAAAAAACTAAAAGCTGATTTACCTAACAAAGAGATGGAAGGGATCTCTAGGGTTAGCCATCCATGATTCCGGATCTAGTAACTTATATGTCTGAAGGTTAACAGTGAGGTCAGGTATGGTGTAAGTTTATGCAAGAGGGTCAGTAACTGGAATAAATTATTTGTTTTCTGCTATTTAACGAAATAAATGACCTGTTTCTATAGAAGAAGCCTATTTTAATTCTTAATTTCTTAACTAACTCATCAACATGCTTTTTGAAACATAGCTTTTCGTCAATTCAGATTCCCAGATATTTATACGCGGGGGATATTTATCAGTGATCAGCACCATCCAAAGTACATATGCATAAATTATCAGATACATTTTTTTTTTTTATGAATTGAAACCAAACTTTTTGCAGCATAAATGTATCTTCTGCACCATTTCCTCTGCTGGATGTTCCTCATTATAATCCCTCAACAAAATAACATGCCATTCCTACATGCTATGCTCTGATGAAAGAATGCTTTATGGTTCATTGCTATTGAGCAAACGGATGGATCACTGATATCTGAAACCATTTCCTTATATTAATTATAAACTGGGTGGTTCGAGCCCTGAATGCTGATTGGCTGACAGCCATAGTATATCATACCGTATACCACGGGTATGACAAAACATGTATTTTTACTCCTCTAATCACGTTGGTATAGTTATAATAGCAGTAAGGCACCTCAGAGGTTTGTGATATACTGTATGGCCAATATACCTCGGCTAAGAGCTGTGTCCAGGTACTCTGCATTGTTAGCCGTGGTACAGTATATTGGCCATATACCACACCTCGTCAGGCCTTATTGCTTAATTAGAATAAATAAAACATAGGTGTACATAGCCCACAGGAGCTGTGTAGTAGAAACAGGAGATATTTATTAACATATAACCTTTAACCTAAGGGGAAGAAGCGGGAACTCTTTATCCAAGGGGTTATTTGTCACATAAATGGAACGTTTTTGTGACAGAAGAAGCCGTTTAGTAGTAAAGAGGATTAATGTCTGTGTACGTACTCTAATGGTCTTGCTGGAGACACTTTTACAGTTATAGTCAGTCTGTCTTTAGAAAAAATCTAAAAAATATCTATGCAACAATTGAGGTTTCCCATTTTAACTTCCTTTTCTAAAATGCAGATATTTTCCTGTGTATGACCACTAAGGGGCAATGCAGTTCAATCTACCGCAGACCTGGCTACCTACCAGGTGGTCGTCACTGTAGTTACCACAGCCACAGAGTCATAAACCACACCTATTTCTATAATTTTTACGGTAGACAATGTTGACTTTGTGGCTGTGCTATCTAGTGGAAACCCTACCAGACAGCGCTCATCTTACCGCTGTCCCCCACCCACTCAGCAACGATGGTAGTTAATGCCGTTTTAGGTTTTCTGCTGTGTGCCTCTCCTCCATGTTCTGTGGTCAGTAGTAGCCTACATGGGACTTCATTTCCCAAGTGCTCATCAATGTGATGGGTTGCTGCAGTGATGTATTACAGGGTGTTCATAGACATCCAACAATCTGTTGCGCCACATATGGTGTTTGAGAGCTGGCGCGTTGTAGGCCTACATGCAGAGCAATCATTGTACACTTTCTCCATCCCGGCCATCAAGGTTTTGGCATCTAGTCTGGTTTGTATTGCCTTACAGGACTTCGCTGCTGTTCCCTATCTCACTCTCTGACATTTTTTAAACTGTTAACGAGGATGACGTGCTGGGCGCTTTAAATAAGTAATTTTAAAGATGCATATCTCCTACTAACATATCTCCTACTAACATATCTCCTACTAACATATCTCCTACTAACATATCTCCTACTAACATATCTCCTACTAACATATCTCCTACTAACATATCTCCTACTAACATATCTCCTACTAACATATCTCCTGCTAACATATCTCCTACTAACATATCTCCTACTAACATATCTCCTACTAACATATCTCCTACTAACATATCTCCTACTAACATATCTCCTACTAACATATCTCCTACTAACATATCTCCTACTAACATACAGTCCATTCAGAAAGTATTCAGACCCTTTGACTTTTTCCACATTTTGTTAGGTTACAGCCTTATTCTAAAATTGATTAAATCGTTTTCCCCCCTCATCAATCTATACATAATACCCCATAATGACAAATCAAAAACGGAAATATCACAGTTATATAAGTATTTAGACCCTTTACTCAGTTCTTTGTTGAAGCACCTTTGCCAGCGATTACAGCCTTGAGTCTTGTTAGGTATGACGCTACAATATTGGCACACCTGTATTTGGGGAGTTTCTCCCATTGTTCTCTGCAGATCCTCTCAAGAGAGACATTTGATTGGGTTCAAGTCCGGGCTCTGGCTGGACGACTCAAGAACATTCAGAGACTTGTCCTGAAGCCACTCCTGCTTTGTCTTGGCTGTGTGCTTAGGGTTGTTGTCCTGTTGGAAGGTGAACCGTCATCCCAGTCTGAGGTCCTGAGCACTCTGGAGTAGGTTTTCATCAAGGATCTCTCTGTACTTTGCTCCATTCATCTTTCCCTCGATCCTGCCTAGTCTCCCAGTCCCTGCCACTGAAAAAAATCCCCTCAGCATGATGCTGCCACCACCATGCTTCACCGTACGGATGGTGCCAGGTTTGCTCCAGATGTGACGTTTGGCATTCAGGCCAAAGAGTTCAATCTGGGTTTCATCAGACCAGAGAATGTTGTTTCTCATTGTCTGAGAGTCCTTTAGGTGCCTTTTGACAAACTCCAAGAGGGCTGTCATGTACCTTTTACTGAGGAGTGCCTTCTGTCTGGCCACTATCATAACGGCCTGATTCTCCCATCTCCACAGAGGAACTCTGGAGCTCTCTATTAGTGACCATCGAGTTCTTGGTCACGTCCCTGACCAATGCCCTTCTCCCCCGATTGCTCAGTTTGGCTGGGCGGCCAGCTCTAGGAAGACTCTTGGTGGTTCCAAACTTCTTCCATTTAAGAATGATGGAGGCCACTGTGTTCTTGGGGACCTTCAATGCTGCAGACATTTTTTGGTACCCTTCTCCAGATCTGTGCCTTGACACAATCCTGTCTCGGAGCTCTACGGACAATTCCTTCGACCTCATTGTTTGGTTTTTGCTCTGACATGCAATGTCAACTGTGGGACCTTATATAGACAGGTGTGTGCCTTTCCAAATCATGTCCAATCAATTTAATTTACCACAGGTGTACTCTAATCAAGTTGTAGTAACATCTCAAGGATGATCAATGGAAACAGGATGCACCTGAGCTCAATTTCTAGTCTCTTAGCAAAGGGTCTGAATACTTAAGTAAATAAGGTTTTTCTGTTTATAATTTTTTATACATTTGCAAACATTTCTGAAAACCTATTTTCTCTTTGTCATTATGGGGTATTGTGTGTAGATTGATGAGGAAAACAATTCATTTAATCAATTTTAGAATAAGGCTGTAACATAGCAAAATGGGGAAAAAGTCAAGGGGTCTGAATATTTTCCAAACGCACTGTATGCACATGAGTAGATACTGAGTGTGACTGTGTGAGAGCAAAGTCTTGACTAAATAACCACTCACTATAATTTGTACATCAGTCAGTCAGTCACAAGTTACCCAATTTTTATCCTCCCGAACATGGCCATTATCTGCGGTGCTGTTCATGGCACTGTCGTTTTGCTGAGGCTACCCGGAGACCAAAGAGAAAGCGAGACACCGCACTTGTTTTTTACTGGTTCAATGAATGTAGGTCAATGAAGTACTTACTATAAGTAGACCAGACCCAGCTGCTATTGCATTGGTGTCTATGGGAGACACACCCAGTTAAATAGACCGGAACATACTTTTTTCCTCACTGGTAAATGGCCTGAATGAACCATCTTCATTTATCCATCATCTTTGGTCTACCTTTATACTGTATTGTTTATCTACCTCCTGAAAGCTAAGTATAGAAAACATTTCCCACCTTTAATATCCAGTCCTACAGGGGTCACTCATCATTATGAGACATTCAGTCCTACAGGGGTCACTCATCATTATGAGACATTCAGTCCTTCATGGGTCACTCATCATTATGAGACATTCAGTCCTTCAGGGGTCACTCATCTTTATGAGACATTCAGTCCTTCAGGGGTCACTCATCATTATGAGACATTCAGTCCTTCAGGGGTCAGTCATCATTATGAGACATTCAGTCCTTCAGGGGTCACTCATCATTATGAGACATTCAGTCCTTCAGGGGTCTCTCATCATTATGAAACATTCAGTCCTTCAGGGGTCACTCATCATTATGAGACATTCAGTCCTTCAGGGGTCACTCATCATTATGAAACATTCAGTCCTTCAGGGGTCACTCATCTTTATGAGACATTCAGTCCTTCAGGGGTCACTCATCATTATGAGACATTCAGTCCTTCATGGGTCACTCATCATTATGAGACATTCAGTCCTTCAGTGGTCACTCATCATTATGAGACATTCAGTCCTACAAGGGTCACTAATCATTATGAGACATTCAGTCCTTCAGGGGTCACTCATCATTATGAGACATTCAGGGGTTACTTTTTAATGGTACGTTTACAAACATATATTATGATAAATATAATTGAAACTTGTGTCTCATTATGGTAATTGGTGAAATAAATATAGCCAGTTTTAATTGTAAAAATAATAATAAGCAGAGAATAAGAAAAGACAATCACTATTTACCTGGCTAAAAGAGAAGGAATATAATATCTATTGTTTACAGGAAACACATTCAACAATTTTAGATGAAGTTTTGTGGAAAATGGACTGGGGGGGCAAAATATATTTCTCCCATGGGCAAAGAAATTCAAAAGGGGTGATGATAATTAACAGTCATTTTGATTCAAATGTGCAAATTGTCCAAACAGATCCGCAAGGTATATGAATGATTTTAAATATGTTATTGGACCATAAACAGATATGGCTTATTAACCTATACGATCCAAATAATGATGATCCAAACCTCTTTGAAAATATATTTAAGAATGTATCAACTCTACAAGCAACACTAGACTCTATTATTGTGGTGGTAGATTTTAATACAGGTTTAAATACCTCTATGGACCGTAAAGGAAATCACACTACAAACTATCACACTCAGGCACTTAAGGAAATCATGAATGTCATGCATATATTGGAATTAGTGGATATATGGAGGCTTAAAATACCCTGACCTAGTGAGATATACATGGCGGAGGCTTATTCAAGCTAGTCGTCTTGATTACTTTCTTATGTCATTCTCTCTGGCACCAAAAGTTAAAAAGTGTTGATAGGGGACAGAATGCGGTCGGACCATCACATAATTGGCATATATATTACTCTTACAGAATTTCCAATTTAATCAGAGCCTACTGGATGATAACTTGTTTTTAACTAGGACAGAAGAATTTATAACTGACTTTTTCCGACATAACATAGGTACAGCAGATTCCCTTATTGTATGAGACCCTTTAAAATGTGCCTTTAGAGTCCATGCAATTCAGTACAATTTAGGTCAATAGAGTCAAAAGTGGTATATATAAAGATCCAGTCCATTTAAAAAATTGGAGGCCTCTTACACTTCAGTGTTGTGATGCAAAAATTGTAGCTAAATGCTGGGCTCATAGAATTAAAAAGGTTTTGTCAGATATTATTCATCCTAATCAGACAGGTTTTTTACGTGGATGATACATTGGAGATATTTAAAGACAAGTACTGGAAACAATAGAATACTATGAAATATCGGGGAAACCAGGCCTGGTTTTCATAGCTGACTTTGAAAAGGCTTTTGATAAAGTACGACTGGAGTTTATATATAAATGCCTGGAATATTTCAATTTTGGAGAATCTCTTATGAAATGGGTTAAAATGATGTATAGTAACCCTAGGTGTAAAATAGTAAATAATGGCTACCTCTCAGAAAGTTTTAAACTGTCGAGGAGTAAAACAAGGTTGTCCACTATCGGCATATCTATTTATTATTGCAATCGAAATGTTAGCTGTTAAAGTTTGATCCAACAATAATATTAAGGGATTAGAAATCCGTGGCTTAAAAACAAAGGTGTCATTGTACGCTGATGATTCATGTTTTCTTTTAAAACCACAATTTGGATCCCTCCACTCTTTATAATCATATCACAGTTGACCTATTTGCTTATAATTTTGCCTACACCTAGCGACCTGCTTCTGAACTTATTTAAACAAAATAGATGACATTTTATTTGGAATGGCAAGCCAGACAAAATTAAAAGGGCCTATTTATATAATTAGGACGGCAGGTAGCCTAGTGGTTAGAGTGTTGGACTAGTAACCGAAAGGTTGCAAGATCGAATCTCTGAGTTGACAAGGTAAAAATCTGTCGTTCTGTCCCTGAACAAGGCAGTTAACCCACTGTTCCCAGGCTGTCATTGAAAATAAGAAATTGTTCTTAACTGACTTGCCTAGTTAAATAAAGGGGAAAAAATTAAAGCATTAGACCGCTCACTAAAGGCATCAGTCAAACAAAAGTTATACTTAAATCTAAAATGGTTCCTTCTAGGCAGAGTTCATCTGTCCAGTGTCTATGTTCTTTTGCCCATCGTAATCTTTTATTTTTCTTGGCCAGTCTGAGATATGGCTTTTTCTTTGCAACTCTGCCTAGAAGGCCAGCATCCCGGAGTCGCCTCTTCACTGTTGACGTTGAGCATGGTGTTTTACGGGTACTATTTAAATTAAGCTGCCAGTTGAGGACTTATGAGGCATCTGTTTCTCAAACTAGACACTCTAATGTACTTGTTCTCTTGCTCAGTTGTGCAACGGGGCCTCCCACTCCTCTTTCTATTCTGGTTAGAGCCAGCGCTGTTCTGTGAAGGGAGTAGTACACATTGTTGTATGAGATCTTCAGTTTCTTGGCAATTTCTCGCATGGAATAGCCTTCATTTCTCAGAACAAAAATAGACTGACGAGTTTCAGAAAGAGATTGTATTTGTTTCTGGCCATTTTGAGCCTGCAATCGAACCCACAAATGCTGATGCTCCAGATACTCATCTAGTCTAAAGAAGGCCAGTTTTATTTCTTCTTTAATCAGAACAACAGTTTTCAGCTGTGCTAACATAATTGCAAAAGGGTTTTCTAATGATCAATTAGTCGTTTAAAATGATAAACTTGGAATAGCTAACACAACGTGCCATTGGAACACAGGAGTGATGGTTGCTGATAATGGGCCTATGTAGATATTCCATTAAAAATCAGCCGTTTCCAGCTACAATAGCAATTTACAACATTAATAATATCTACACAGAAACAAAAACATTTGTTTTCTTTCAAGCAAAGTCCTTTGCTCTACTGATCAATTATCCTTTTAAAATGATAAACTTGGATTAGCTAACACAACGTGCCATTAGAACACAGGAGTGATGGTTGCTGATAATGGGCCTCTGTACGCCTATGTAGATATTCCATAAAAAATCAGCCGTTTCCAGCTACAATAGTCGTTTACAACATTAACAATATCTACACTGTATCAAATTGATGTTATTTTAATGGACAAAAAAAACAAGGACATTTCTAAGTGACCCCAAACTTTTGAACGGTAGTGTATCTCAGAATTGTGTAGTATTTACCTGATACAGTCTTTTTTGCTCATCTTTATAAAGGGTGCCAATCATTTGACAGACACAGCATTTCGTGTTTCCACCACTTCTTTGAATAAGACACTCGTTATGGCACCGGAAACCTTAGTAAATGAGATTGATAATGCTCTTAGGTAGATGCATCATAATGTGTGCCCTGGAGAAGGTCACAGGTCATGATTGTCCTGTGTGCCCTGGAGAAGGTCACAGGTCACGATTGTCCTGTGTGCCCTGGAGAAGGTCACAGGTCATGATTGTCCTGTGTGCCCTGGAGAAGGTCACAGGTCATGTCTCTGTCTTCTGGGTTTCTGGTTAGGCATCAGACTGTCAGGGGAGAGTGGTAGTGGGTTAATAGCAGACTCAGGGGAGAGTGGTCTGAGGTTAGCAGTAGACTGTCAGGGGAGAGTGGTCTGAGGTTAGCAGTAGACTGTCAGGGGAGAGTGGTCTGAGGTTAGCAGTAGACTGTCAGGGGAGAGTGGCCTGAGGTTAGCAGTAGACTGTCAGGGGAGAGTGGTCTGAGGTTAGCAGTAGACTGTCAGGGGAGAGTGGTCTGAGGTTAGCAGTAGACTGTCAGGGGAGAGTGGTCTGGGGTTAGCAGTAGACTGTCAGGGGAGAGTGGTCTGAGGTTAGTAGCAGACTGTCAGGGGAGAGTGGTCTGAGGTTAGCAGTAGACTGTCAGGGGAGAGTGGTCTGAGGTTAGCAGTAGACTGTCAGGGGAGAGTGGTCTGGGGTTAGCAGTAGACTGTCAGGGGAGAGTGGTCTGAGGTTAGCAGTAGACTGTCAGGGGAGAGTGGTCTGAGGTTAGCAGTAGACTGTCAGGGGAGAGTGGTCTGAGGTTAGTAGTAGACTGTCAGGGGAGAGTGGTCTGAGGTTAGCAGTAGACTGTCAGGGGAGCGTGGCCTGAGGTTAGTAGCCAGTGTTAAACTAAAGAAAGGATATTTATATATTATCAAGTGGCTGTTTGATGGAAACAGATCAATATATCATTCATAGTAAATAGTATTTGAAGTGAAAGTGCTGAATGGTTCCTAGTGTTAAAGGCACTAATGACTGCTTAACTTGTTTAATGTTTTCCACGTGGCATTCTCCAGTCAGCCCAGGTCTCTCAGTTCAGGACTTTCAATCTTGTTCTCTTGAATCTCCTGCAGTGGTTTATGGGTGTTAGACCAAACAACGTTCTGCTTTGGTCAGTAAATGACTCACACTCTTGAACCTGATAAATTACGGAACTGTACTGTACATTCAAGTTAATCAATCAAGTCAACTCAAGGCATAGTATGACTCAAGGCACACTCTCCCAGTTCATTTAAACAAAAGGAAGAAAGGAAAGAAGTGAAAGAGGGCTTTGTGGACATATTCAAATCCCCTCCTGTTAACATTGTGTGTACACAAGAGAAAGCTGATTTGAATTAGGGAAATCTAGCGATTCAAATGGTGACTATTGTACAATACATTGTCCCTGTAAAACCCAATCTATCAGATAAAAACCTGTTTGAGCAGGGAAAAGGAAAGAGATGAGAATCTGAAGAGAGAGAGAGGGAGACGAAGAGCACCTTTACTCGACTGGACGTTTTCCAATTAGGCTGTGGCTCACCAGGAGATCAGTGCTGGGGTAATCCCCATGCTGGATGTGTTCCCAGTATATATGTGCCTAACTATGTGATGGAGAGCCAGCCTGAAGAGATTCAAGGCTGAGAAATGAGAGTGTCATTGTGAGTGATAGAGAGAGTGTGAAATAAAAAAGGGGGGGAGATGAGACGAAACAGCGTGAGATAAAGTGTATTTGTAAGAAGAGAATGAAGGCAAGAGGAGAGGTGGGTTTAGTGCACTGGTATGTGACGTCAGCCGCTCGTTGGATTGAGGTCCTGTGTCCTGCTGATTTTAATCCTGGCTGATTAGGTAACAGAGAGCAAGCGCCTGTGCAAACCCTCTGGGGGAAGAGAGAGAGGAAGTCAAGCATTTAGACTGAGGGAAGTTGTTAAAGCAGGGGAATTTTGTGCCTGGAGAGAAGAGAAAGGGGCACACTTCCCCCTCTACCCTCCCCCTCGTTCATCCTAAAGGTTTCCACTCCAGACCTCTGCGTGTGTGTGTGTGTGTGTGTGTCTATGGACAACGGATTGACGATGCCCACGAACGGAATTAACAAAGCCTTGAAGCTGCAGTTTGGCCTCATCAACCACGAAAGCCGTTACCTAACGGCCGAGGCCTTCGGCTTCAAGGTGAACGCCTCGGCCTCCAGCATGAAGAAGAAGCAGATCTGGACTCTGGAGCAAGAGGACCAGGACACCCAGGTAGTGTTCCTTCGCAGCCACCTGGGCCGCTACCTGGCCTCCGACAAGGATGGTAAGGTGAGCTGCGGGGCAGAGCAGCCCGACTCGCCCGGCTGCCGCTTCCTGATCGTGGCCCAGTCGGACGGCCGCTGGGCACTGCAGTCGGAGACATACCTGCGCTTCTTCGGAGGCTCGGCTGACTACCTGTCCTGCTTCGCCCAGGCCATCGGGGAGCCCGAGCTGTGGGCCGTCCACCTGGCTCTCCACCCGCAATCTAGTCTGCTCAGCGTCGCGCGCAAACGCTACGCCCACCTGTTTGCCCGGGAAGGAGAGATCTCGGTGGACAGCAACATCCCCTGGGGCTCGGACTCCCTGGTCACCCTGGTCTACCTGGAAGGAAAGTACTTCCTGAAGACGTGCGACAGCCGCTTCCTCAGCAATGACGGGAAGCTGGTCAAAGAGAACACCCCCACCACCAGCTTCACCCTGGAGCTCAAGTCGGGCAAGCTGGCCTTCAAGGACTGCGATGGGAAGTACCTGACGCCCATGGGCCCGACCGGCACGCTGCGCTCAGGCAGGTGCTCCAAGCCTGGCAAGGATGAGCTGTTTGATCTAGAGGAGAGCCACCCACAAGTCATTTTCCAGGCAGCCAACAAAAGATTTGTCTCCGTCAAACAAGGTGATTATCCAGCCAATGTATATATTTATTGCTATAATGCACATTATTTAGGTGTTTTTGTATAGTCTCTACTGAGATGAAAAATTTGAACTAATTTGATGTTTGGACAATATTTTGGGTTGGAAATGTCTTGGGTGATACATTCAATATCCTCTCTGAAGGTGCACATCTAGCTGCAGAGG
The DNA here is from genome assembly GCF_045679555.1 of Salvelinus alpinus. Classification (NCBI taxonomy): domain Eukaryota; kingdom Metazoa; phylum Chordata; class Actinopteri; order Salmoniformes; family Salmonidae; genus Salvelinus; species Salvelinus alpinus. Next base: position 21,902,932 of record NC_092086.1, read on the forward strand.
AATTGAAAGGAATAATGTCAGCAGAACCCCATTAGGCTCACTGTAGGGTTTCCAGGAGATTGCTATCAAATTGACTTGCTATACTTTCCTTGGAATCCACCCAGAACTGAGCAAACTAATGCTCTACACTGCTTTCTATTTTCCATTTAGTCTGCAAATGGACTAACCAGGGAGGTTCTGCCTGCTCTATTTTGAGGAAAGAACGGGATGGAGAAAATAGAGTAGGTAGGCCAGCTGTGAACCCATTGGGGAAAAACAAGTGACATTCTCAGGGAGCTTTAGAATTGCAGAACTTTTGAAAGTATTTTATTTTTTGTTCGATGCTTTTAATTGCTAAAAACCTGACATTACATTAAACACACTGCTCTGAGAAGAGTAGAGTACAAATCCATTTTGTTCAGAAAATAATGTCTTATTGTACTATGCTCAGCATGATCCACCTCCAGTGTAATTGACCTGCAAATCCACACTTCATGCGCTATAGTTGACGTCAAGAAATTGAAAGTAGGAAAATGTTGATGTTTGCATAATTTCCCTGTAGAGGTTGGTTGGTTCTATCACAAGCACATGGCAGTCCAATAGAATCACCATTAGTTAGCTCAGTGCTGAAGCTCACTTTGTCTTTAGTTACACTCCTTAGCAATTAGATGAAAAGTTAATGCTGTTGAAAGACTCCTCACATCTCAACAAAAAACAACCATATAGAAACCACGTGTTTAATACCATTCCGTTGACTCCATTCCAGACATTATTATGAGCTGTCCTCCCCTCATCAGCCTCCACTGCTCTACTCCCTTAGTGAAGCCTGTGGGTCTGTCTGTCAAAAGCAGGCAGTATATTGAATTCTAATCACAAGTAGGCTCAGTTCAGCCATATTTGTCATTTTCAGAAACCATTCACTCAATTGAGTGAGCATTGAGACATATCTCAAAATACAGTAAGCATGCAGTGTAGCAGCCCACTAGGAATGTTAGCCCACATAGGGGAAGGTTCCCTACTCAATGAGAATCAGAAATATAGTCATCAATTAGGGGATCCAAAAAGATTGTCAGAGACTCTCCTGGAATTTTTCAGAAAGAACATTGTGAAACCATGTGACAAGTACGGTACAAGTGAAGGGCAGCCATGCTTGTCTCCTCGCTCTGCACGGTGCATATGGTCAGTCAGCCATTGGGCGCCATTATGCGTGTCATCCGGGTCGTCATGGTAATGGGCTTTGTCATTTCCACTGTGTGTCCCATAGAAGAGATTAGGGAGAGCGCAGGCTGATGACTCCAGGGAGGCAGAGGGGTCCTGCTGTTGCTATCAACTAATTCCCATCAATGGGCATTTCAGGATCACAACCATTCTATTATTAAACTGAAACTACCTGCTGCTTTATCTGTGGAGTGAGAGTGAGGAGAGGGAGGAGAGTGAGTGGTTGTAATTGTAATGGGGGCTGAGGTTGTTTGATTGAGGCAGGAAGAGGAAGTCATCTATTAGTCTGGACAGGCAGTGAGAGAGCAGTTAAAATAGGAGAACTAGTCAGACTGATCAGTTACCTACACCCATCATTAGCTCTCGGCAAAGGCTTTCCCTGAGAGAGGAATGAAGGTGGAGAGATCTCCTCTGCTGACAGACCTAGAGACAGGCCAGCAGGCATTGAGGACAGGTTAGAAAGAGATCTCCTCTGCTGACAGACCTAGAGACAGGCCAGCAGGCATGGAGGACAGGTTAGAAAGAGATCTCCTCTGCTGACAGACCTAGAGACAGGCCAGCAGGCATGGAGGACAGGTTAGAAAGAGATCTCCTCTGCTGACAGACCTAGAGACAGGCCAGCAGGCATGGAGGACAGGTTAGAAAGAGATTGAAGGGACTTTGGCAGGTTTGGAGGAAGTTCCAAACAAAGGCTTGTAAGGTGTCATTCAGTGAGGGTGTCATCCTGCCACAGCTACATTCACAATGACATAATGTACAAGTACCAAAATGAGTTTATATAGGTTTTATTCATTACAATTTCTCCCAAATGTACTAGGGAGATGCATTCTTCCCTCCCCTGAAAAAAAGGCCTCCCCTGGTATGCTATTTCTTACAATTTGGTAAAAATACAGAGGTAAATGTGATTTTAAATTGTACGAGTTCAGGATGATTTTACAGATCAACAAAATAAATATTAAATAGTGCAGCGGTCTCAGGCATTGGCCCAGCGTCATCCGGGTTTGGCTGGGGTAGGCCGTCATTGTAAATAATAATTTGTTCTTAACTGACTTGTCTAGTTAAATTAAGATTAAATAAAAAATTCAAATAGATTAAAAAATAATGTATGTAGTCTACTGGCTCAAATATTGATCAGGCATGAAATAGTATATTTGATCATAAAAAATTAGCACTCGATATTATCCCCAGTTCATTCTACTCTTCCTTTGGTTAAAATCTTCAACAAGTGGCTTTTCATAATGTCCAATATGGAAACCCAACCATTAATGTTGTGCTTGGTCACTCTGAAGAGGAGTGTTTTTGCCTGGGGTGTATTCACTAGGAAACAGACTGAAGCAAACGGGACGAAACTGGGAGAGACTAACCTGAATTTGTCCACTAAGAAACTCTCATTTTCGTTTTGCTACAATGTGCACTAATGAATGCACCACTGGTGTCTCCTCTCCCCCGACATTTGTTTTAGGAAAGAGGCAGGCACCAGAAAGCTGCTTAGTGGGCCCTGTGGTGCAGATTTGCATTGCACCACCGAGGGAATTACAGCAGGCGAATGAGCAGGATGGGTGGAGGGGTGTGTGTATGGGATTAGGGTGGTAACAGGCTTAAGAGAAAGGTTGAGGGATATTTCTGTGGTATCTAATTTGAACTCCAGCAGACACAATCTGCTATATACAGTGCATTCGGAAAGTATTCAGGCCCCTTGACTTTTTCCACATTTTGTTACGTTACAGCCTTATTCTAAAATTGATGAAATTGTTGTTGTTTATTACTCATCAATCTACACACAATACCCCATCAAGACAAAGCAAAAACAGATTTTTTGAAATATTAGCACATTTATAAAAATAAAAATACATTTACATAAGTATTCAGACCCTTTACTCAGTACTTTGTTGAAGCACCTTTAGCAGCGATTACAGCCTCGATTCTTATTGGGTACAAGCTTGGCACACCTGTATTTGGCGAGTTTGTCCCATTCTTCTCTCCAGGTCCTCTTAAGCTCAGTCACGTTGGATTGGGAGCGTCACTTTCAGGTCTCTGCAGAAATGTTAGATCGGGTTCAAGTCCGGGCTCTGGCTGGGCCATTCAAGGACAGTCCCTACGGGATGTGTATAGGACAACCCTTAATGTCAGTCCCTACGGGATGTGTATAGGACAACCCTTAATGTCAGTCCCTACGGGATGTGTATAGGACAACCCTTAATGTCAGTCCCTACGGGATGTGTATAGGACAACCCTTAATGTCAGTCCCTACGGGATGTGTGTAGGACAACCCTTAATGTCAGTCCCTACGGGATGTGTGTAGGACAACCCTTAATGTCAGTCTCTATGGGATGTGTGTAGGACAACCCTTAATGTCAGTCCCTATGGGATGTGTGTAGGACAATCTTTAATGTCAGTCTCTATGGGATGTGTATAGGACAACCCTTAATGTCAGTCTCTATGGGATGTGTGTAGGACAACCCTTAATGTCAGTCCCTATGGGATGTGTATAGGACAACCCTTAATGTCAGTTCCTACGGGATGTGTATAGGACAATCTTTAATGTCAGTCCCTACGGGATGTGTATAGGACAACCCTTAATGTCAGTCCCTACGGGATGTGTATAGGACAGCCCTTAATGTCAGTCTCTACGGGATGTGTGTAGGACAACCCTTAATGTCAGTCCCTACGGGATGTGTATAGGACAACCCTTAATGTCAGTCCCTACGGGATGTGTATAGGACAATCTTTAATGTCAGTTCCTACGGGATGTGTATAGGACAACCCTTAATGTCAGTTCCTACAGGATGTGTATAGGACAACCCTTAATGTCAGTCCCTACGGGATGTGTATAGGACAATCTATAACGTCAGTCCCTACAGGATGTGTATAGGACAATCTATAACTTCAGTCCCTACGGGATGTGTATAGGACAACCCTTAATGTCAGTCCCTACGGGATGTGTATAGGACAATCCTTAATGTCAGTCCCTACGGGATGTGTATAGGACAATCCTTAATGTCAGTCCCTACGGGATGTGTATAGGACAATCCTTAATGTCAGTCTCTACGGGATGTGTGTAGGACAACCCTTAATGTCAGTCTCTACGGGATGTGTTTAGGACAACCCTTAATGTCAGTCCCTACGGGATGTGTATAGGACAATCCTTAATGTCAGTCTCTACGGGATGTGTATAGGACAACCCTTAATGTCAGTCTCTACGGGATGTGTGTAGGACAACCCTTAATGTCAGTCCCTACGGGATGTGTATAGGACAACCCTTAATGTCAGTCTCTACGGGATGTGTGTAGGACAACCCTTAATGTCAGTCTCTACGGGATGTGTATAGGACAATCCTTAATGTCAGTCTCTAAGGGCTGTGTATAGGACAACCCTTACTGTCAGTCCCTACGGGATGTGTATAGGACAACCCGTAATGTCAGTCTCTACGGGATGTGTATAGGACAGCCCTTACTGTCAGTCCCTACGGGATGTGTATAGGACAACCCTTACTGTCAGTCCCTACGGGATGTGTATAGGACAATCCTTAATGTCAGTCTCTACGGGCTGTGTATAGGACAACCCTTACTGTCAGTCCCTACGGGATGTGTATAGGACAACCCTTAATGTCAGTCTCTACGGGATGTGTTTAGGACAACCCTTAATGTCAGTCCCTACGGGATGTGTATAGGACAACCCTTAATGTCAGTCTCTACGGGATGTGTTTAGGACAACCCTTAATGTCAGTCCCTATGGGACATACAGATCTGATCTGAACCCAGGTCTGGAAACATCTGAAGGAACTGCGGGGACACTGGCAAACACATACAGATCTGATCTGAACCCAGGTCTGGAAACATCTGAAGGAACTGCGGGGACAAACACATACAGATCTGATCTGAACCCAGGTCTGGAAACACCTGAAGGAACTGCGGGGACACTGACAAACACATACAGATCTGATCTGAACCCAGGTCTGGAAACATCTGAAGGAACTGCGGGGACACTGGCAAACACATACAGAGCCTTCAGAAAGTATTCACTCCCCTTGACTTTTTCCACATGTTGTTACCGGCGGAATTTAAAATGGATTATAGTGAGATTTTTTTGTCAGTGGCCTACACACAATACCCCATAATGTCAAAGTGGAATTATGTTTTTCGAAATGTTTACAAATTAAATTTAAATTAAACGCTGAAATGTCTTTAGTCAATAAGTATTCAAATTCCTTTGTTATGCAAGCTTAAATAAGTTCAGGAGTAAAAATGTGCTGAACAAGTCACATAAGTTGCATGGAATCACTCTGTGTGCAATAATAGTGTTTAACGTGATTTTTGAATGACTACCTCATCTCTGTACTCCATACATACAATTATCTGTAAGGTTCCTCAGTCGAGCATTGCATTTCAAACATAGATTAAACCACAAAGACCAGGGAGGTTTTCCAATGCCTCACAAAGAAGGGCACCTATTGGTAGATTAGTACAAATATAAAAAAGTAGACATTGAATATCCCTTTGAGCAAATTACACTTTGGATGGTGTATCAATACACCCAGTCACTACAAAGATACAGGTGTCCTTCCTAACTCAGTTGCCAGAGAGGAAGGAAACCGATCAGGAATTTCACCATGAGGTTAATGGTGACGTTAAAACAGTTACAGAGTTTAATGGCTGTGATTAGAGAAAAGTGAGGATGGATCAACAACATTGTTTCTCCACAATACTAACCTTATAGACAGAGTAAAAAGAAGGACGCCTGTACAGAATAAAAACATTCCAAAACATGCATCCTGTTTGCAACAAGGCACTAAAGTTATACTGCCAAGAAAATATGGCAATACATTTTTTGCCTGAGTACAAAAGTGTTATATTTGGGGCAAATCCAATACAACACATTACGGAGTATAACTCTCCATATTTTGAAGCATAGTGTTGGCTGCATCATGTTATGGGTATGCTTGTAATCGTTAAGGACTGGGGAGTTTTTCAGGATGAAAACAAACGGAATGGCGCTAAGCACAGGCAAAATCCTAGAGGAAAACTTGGCTTAGAGTGCTTTCCACCATACACTAGGAGATTAATTTACCTTTCAGCAGGACAATACCACAAAACACAAGGCCAAATCTACACTGGAGTTGCTTACCAAGAAGACAGTGAATGTTCCTGAGTGGCCGAGTTACAGTTTTGACATAAATCTACAAAAAATCTATGGCAAGACCTGAAAGTGGTTGTCTAGCAATGACCCACAACCAATTTGACAGAGCTTGAAGAATTTTGAAAAGAGTAATGCTGCTGGTGATTCTCTGATCCACCTCTACGCAGACTACACCATTCTGTATACATCTATGATGTCTCTCTTGCTGCTGGTGATCCATAGATCCACCTCTACGCAGACAACACCATTCTGTATACATCTATGATGTCTCTCTTGCTGCTGGTGATCCATAGATCCACCTCTACGCAGACGACACCATTCTGTATACATCTATGATGTCTCTCTTGCTGCTGGTGATCCATAGATCCACCTCTACGCAGACGACACCATTCTGTATACATCTATGATGTCTCTCTTGCTGCTGGTGATCCATAGATCCACCTCTACGCAGACGACACCATTCTGTATACATCTGCCCCTTCTTTGGACACGCTAACAAACCTTCAAACGAGCTTCAACGTCATACAACACTCCTTCCGTGGCCTCCAACTGCTTTTAAATGCTAGTAATACTAAGTGCATGATCTTCAACCGATCGCTGCCCGCACCCTCCCGCCCGACTAGCATCACTACCCTGGACGGTTCCGACCTAGAATATGTGGACAACTACAAATACCTAGGTGTCTGGTTAGACTGTAAACTGTCCTTCCAGACTCACATTAAGCATCTCCAATCGCAAATTAAATCTAGAATCGGCTTCCTATTTCGCAACAAAGCCTCCTCATGCCGCCAAACATACCCTCGTAAAACTGACTATCCTACCGATCCTTGACTTCGGCGATGTCATTTACAAAATAGACTCCAACACTCTACTCAGCAAACTGGATGTAGTCTATCGCAGTTCCATCCGTTTTATCACCAAAGTCCCATACACTACCCACCACTGCGACCTCTATGCTCTCGTTGGCTGGCCCTCACTACATATCCGTCGCCAAACCCACTGGCTCCAGGTCATCTACAAGTCTTTGCCAGGTAAAGCCCTGCCTTAACTCAGCTCACTGGTCACCATAGCAACACCCACCCGTAGCACGCGCTCCAGCAAGTATATTGCACTGGTCATCCCCAAAGCCAACACTTCCTTTGGCCGCCTCTCCTTCCAGTTCTCTGCTGCCAATGATTGGAACGAATTGCAAAAATCTCTGAAGCTGGAGTCTTACATCTCCCTCTCTAACTTTAAGCATCAGCTGTCAGATCAGCTAACCGATCACTGCACCTGTACACAGCCAGTCTGTAAGTAGCACAACCGACTACCTCATCCCCATATTATTACTTACCCTCTTGCTCTTTTGCACCTCAGTATCTCTACTTGCACATCATCATCTGCACATCTATCACTCCAGTATTAATGCTAAATTGTAATTATTTTCACCATTAGGGCCTATTTATTGCCTACCTCCCTACTCTTCTACATTTGCACTGTACATAGAACTTTCAAATCTTATTTTATTTTGTGTTATTGACTGTACATTTGTTTATGTGTAACTCTGTGTTGTTGTTTTTGTCGTACTGTTATGCTTTATCTTGGCCAGGTTGCAGTTGTAAATGAGAACTTGTTCTCAACTGTTCTCAACCTGGTTAAGTAAAGGTGAAATAAATAAATAAATACAAAATGGTGCACAATCCAGGTGTGGAAAGCACTTAGAGACTTACCCAGAAAGCCTCACAGCTGTAATCGCTGCCAAATATGCTTCTACAAAGAATTGACTCAGGGGTTTGAATACTTATGTAAATTAGATATTTCTGTATTTCATTTTCAAAAATTGTTCAAAAATGTCAAAAACATGTTTTCACTTAGTCATTATGGGGTATTGTGTGTAGATGGGTGAGAAAATGTTTAATGCATTTCAAATTCAGGCTGTAACATAACAAATTGTGGGATATGTTGAGGGGTGGGAATAATTTCGGAAGGCGCTGCTTCGTCTGTCACAACACAACCAGACATGTTAATTGAATCATTTTTTTATCACAATGTAAGTGTCACAACTTGCGGTCACCTCGGGACACGTGTAATCTGCTGTGCGAGATAAACTGGCAGGATAAGACAGGACGTGCAAATGACAGGCTCATCCGAGCAGCGGGATACCTCGGGGCAAGGCGGTGCCAAGGTCAACTCTCACACCACCTCTCCTGTGGTCGTGTTCATTAGGGCATGCAATGCAATGTTTCATTCAGTTTTATCCCGTTTAGTGCCTAATGAACACCACCCTGGTCCTCTCACCTCCGGGGACTTCCTCTTTGGACGTTCGAACCTCAGGGAGATCCCAAATCAGGAGGAAACGCATGCTGTGTATAGAGGCCAGGAGTTTTTCCTGTCCACAGTACCTAATTAGAAGATAACTCCTGGTCCTAGTTTTAGGCTATACCTAGGGCCCAGAGTTTTAGGCTATACATAGAAACCAGAGTTTTTCCTGGCCAGGTCACGTAGTCAGGAAAACTCCTGCCCCTTTTCATGTACCAAATCAATAACACACGATACAGCTGAACCCAAAACCAATAACACACTATACAGCTGAACCCAAAACCAATAACACATTATACAGCTGATCCCAAAACCAATAACACACTATACAGCTGAACCCAAAACCAATAACACACGATACAGCTGAACCCAAAACCTATAACACACGATACAGCTGAACACAAAACCAATAACACACGATACAGCTGAACCCAAAACCAATAACACACGAAACAGCTGAACCCAAAACCAATAACACATTATACAGCTGAACCCAAAACCCATAACACACGATACAGCTGAACCCAAAACCAATAACACACGATACAGCTGAACCCAAAACCAATAACACATTATACAGCTGAACCCAAAACCAATAACACACGATACAGGTGAACCCAACACCAATAACACACGATACAGCTGAACCCAAAACCAATAACACACTATACAGCTGAACCCAAAACCAATAACACACGATACAGCTGAACCCAAAACCAATAACACACGATACAGCTGAACCCAAAACCAATAACACATTATACAGCTGAACCCAAAACCAATAACACACAATACAGGTGAACCCAAAACCAATAACACACGATACAGCTGAACCCAAAACCTATAACACACGATACAGCTGAACCCAAAACCAATAACACACGATACAGCTGAACCCAAAACCAATAACACATTATACAGCTGATCCCAAAACCAATAACACACTATACAGCTGAACCCAAAACCAATAACACATTATACAGCTGATCCCAAAACCAATAACACACTATACAGCTGAACCCAAAACCAATAACACACGATACAGCTGAACCCAAAACCTATAACACACGATACAGGTGAACCCAACACCAATAACACACGATACAGCTGAACCCAAAACCTATAACACACGATACAGCTGAACACAAAACCAATAACACACGATACAGCTGAACCCAAAACCAATAACACACGAAACAGCTGAACCCAAAACCAATAACACATTATACAGCTGAACCCAAAACCCATAACACACGATACAGCTGAACCCAAAACCAATAACACACGATACAGCTGAACCCAAAACCAATAACACATTATACAGCTGAACCCAAAACCAATAACACACGATACAGGTGAACCCAACACCAATAACACACGATACAGCTGAACCCAAAACCAATAACACACTATACAGCTGAACCCAAAACCAATAACACACGATACAGCTGAACCCAAAACCAATAACACACGATACAGCTGAACCCAAAACCAATAACACATTATACAGCTGAACCCAAAACCAATAACACACGATACAGGTGAACCCAAAACCAATAACACACGATACAGCTGAACCCAAAACCTATAACACACGATACAGCTGAACCCAAAACCAATAACACACGATACAGCTGAACCCAAAACCAATAACACATTATACAGCTGAACCCAAAACCAATAACACACTATACAGCTGAACCCAAAACCAATAACACACTATACAGCTGAACCCAAAACCAATAACACACTATACAGCTGAACCCAAAACCAATAACACATTATACAGCTGAACCCAAAACCAATAACACACGATACAGCTGAACCCAAAACCAATAACACACGATACAGCTGATCCCAAAACCAATAACACACTATACAGCTGAACCCAAAACCAATAACACACTATACAGCTGAACCCAAAACCAATAACACACTATACAGCTGAACCCAAAACCAATAACACATTATACAGCTGAACCCAAAACCAATAACACACGATACAGCTGAACCCAAAACCAATAACACACGATACAGCTGATCCCAAAACCAATAACACATTATACAGCTGAACCCAAAACCAATAACACACTATACAGCTGAACCCAAAACCAATAACACACTATACAGCTGAACCCAAAACCAATAACACATTATACAGCTGAACCCAAAACCAATAACACACGATACAGCTGAACCCAAAACCAATAACACACGATACAGCTGAACCCAAAACCAATAACACACAATACAGCTGATCCCAAAACCAATAACACATTATACAGCTGATCCCAAAACCAATAACACATTATACAGCTGAACCCAAAACCAATAACACACGATACAGCTGATCCCAAAACCAATAACACATTATACAGCTGATCCCAAAACCAATAACACATTATACAGCTGATCCCAAAACCAATAACACACTATACAGCTGAACCCAAAACCTATAAAATATTATACAGCTGAACTCTATAGTGATCCAGCCTGGTCTCAGAGCAAAACGTATTGTACAGTGCATTCGGAAAGTATTCATAACCCTATACTTTTTCCACATTTTATTACGTTACAACCTTATTACAACCAGTGGGGCTCCCGAGTGGCGCAGCCGTCTAAGGCACTGCATCTCAGTGCTAGAGGCGTCACTACAGACCCTGGTTTGATTCCAGGCTGTATCACAACCAGCCATGATTGGGAGTTCCATAGGGCGGCGCACAATTGGCCCAACATCGTCCGGGTTAGGGTTTAGCCCGGGGTAGGTCGTCATTGTAAATCAGAATTTGTTCTTAACTGAGTTGCCTAGTTAAATAAAGGTTCAATTGAAAATTTAAAAACACTTCTAAAATGGGTTAAATAAAAAAATGTCCTCATCAATCTACACACAATAACCCATAATGGCAAGTGGAAACAGGTTTTTAGAAATTTTTGCAAATGTATGAAACAACAATATTTGACACCTTATTTACTTAAGTATTCAGAACCTTTGCTATGAGCCTCAAAATTGAGCTCAGGTGCATCCTGTTACCATTCATCACCCGTGAGATGTTTCTACAACTTGATTGGAGTCCACCTGTGATATATTCAACTGATTGGACATGATTTGGAAAGGCACACACCTGTCTATATAAGGTCCCACAGTTGACAGTGCATGTCAGAGCAAAAACCAAGCCATGAGGTCGAAGGAATTGTCCATAGAGCGCCAAGACAGGATTGTGTCGAGGCACAGATCTGGGGAAGGGTACCAAAAAATGTCTGCAGCATTGAAGGTCCCCAATAACACAGTGGCCTCAATCATTCTTAAATGGAAGAAGTTTGGAACCACAAAGACTCTTCCTAGAGCTGGCCGCCTGGCCAAACTGAGCAATCAGGGGAGAAGGGCCTCGGTCATTGAGGTGACCAGGAACCTGATGGTCACTCTGACAGAGCTCCGGAGTTCCTCTGTGGAGATGGGAGAACCTTCTAGAAGGACAACCATCTTTGCAGCTCTCCCCCAATCAGGCCTTTATGGTAGAGTGGCCAGTCGGTAGCCACTCCTCAGTAAAAGGCACATGACAGCCCGCTTGGAGTTTGCCAAAAGGCACCTGAAGGACTCAGACCATGAGAAGCAAGATTTTCTGGTCTGATGAAACCAAGATTGAACTCTTTGGCCTGAATACCAAGCGTCACGTCTGAAGGAAACCTTGCACAATCCCTAAAGTGAAGCATGGTGGTGGTAGCATCATGCTGTGGGGATGTTTTTCAGCGGCAGGGACTGGGAAACTATGAACGGCGCAAGGTACAGAAAGATCCTTGATGAAAACCTGCTCCATAGCGCTCAGGACGTCAGACTGGGGTGAAGGTTCACCTTCCAACAGGTCCACAACCCTAAGCACACAGTCAAGACAACGCAGGCGTGGCTTCGGGACAAGTCTCTGAATGTCTTGGAGTGGCCCAGCCAGAGCCTGGACTTGAACCTGATCGAACATCTCTGGAGACCTGAAAATAACTGCAGCAACGCTCCCCATCCATCCTGACAGAGTTTGAGAGGATCTGCAGAGAAGAATGGGACAAACTCCCAAAATACAGGTGGGCCAAGCTTGTAGCATCATACCCAAGAAGACTCAAGGCTGTAATTGCTGCCAAAGGTGCTTCAACAAAGTACTGAGTAAAGGGTCTGAATACTTATACAAATGTCATATTTCTGTATTTTTTTCGTTATACATTTGCAAAAAGCTCTACAACCTGTTTTTGCTTTGTCATTAGGGGGTATTGTGTGTAGATTGATCAGAGAAAAAAATATTTAATCAATTTTAGAATGTAACAAAATGTTTGAAAAAGTGCATTCTTTCTGAATGCACTGAATTTGACTAAAATCTGTGCCACTCCATTTAGTATGATATGTTGCTTTACGTTAGGTTACATTACATTGGCCCAAGTAAATCCGATACACTCATATTAGTATGATACGTTTGGGATGACAGTAGGTTACTTAAGGCAAAAACGAAAGGAGGGTGATTGGTTGGGGTGAATGGGTGGGTGTAATACACCAACATCTAGCAACTCATAATGTTGTGTGTTTGATTCTTATCACAGACAACTTTAGCATTTTAGCTAATTAGCAACTTTGCAACTACTTACAACATTTTAGCTACTTTGTAACTACTTAGCATGTTAGCTAACCCTAACCTTAACCCTATAACCCAACTTCTAACTTTAACCCCTAACGTAGCATATCATACTACAGCAGTTGAAGATAATATATCATACTGTACTAAACGGGTTAAAGAAAACTGGTACGATCAAGACGTAGAATACTATACGTCCTACAATTCGTATTATGTTATATTGTATGGCCGCTATTACATTGTAGGCCAATGTAAAGTAACCTATCATTCTAAATGGAGCGGCACGGATTTTGGTCAAATTTAATACGTTTTCCTCTGAGACAAGGTTGCAGCGGCTATGCCTCGGTAATTACATTTCAAATTGTTGGTGCAATGTGTTTATGTCCTCGTCATTTTTTATTTAGGTACTGTGTGTTTTATGAGCTCACAGTCCTGCAGTAGTGGTGTTTGCATACTGTAATATCCCCCCTGCTCACAACATGAGGGTTTACTTGCAGAGTTACACATCGAGAAGACCAGGACTATTATACTGTTTAACATGACACGTTGGCAATGTTCTGTCCTGACAGTCCTGCACTATAAAGGAGCAGAGTGCATTTATGAGTGGAAGTGATAAAAAGATGTGGGCTTGTATCAAGGGAGGAAATGTGGATGATTGGAAGGAGCTCATATTTGGGTTTGGATGATACAGAAGTGCAAGAGATTGAAAAATAAATACATTAAAATCACAAAATGAAAAGGATCATAAATCTGTTGACTTTGTGTGTGAACCTACCCTGTTTTTTCTGATCCTTTATATCCAATCTAGGTCGGTGGAGCTCGGTGACCTACTCCTTAAAAAGAGAGAGATATACTCTCGAATAGTCAGCTTTCAGAGAAGCTCTATAAGGAAGAACTCATCATCCTAAATGAATAGGATGTCTAAAGCTTTGGCCTACACGGCATGATCCAGCGTACCTCACCTTAACCACACAGCCCATTTAGACAAGGCCAGGGATATAAGAATAGCACTGTCTTCTGACCAGGTTTTGTGCTGTGAGTCCCTGAGCTGTGTAACACTAGAGTAGAAGAGACGAGAGACAGACAGTTCTTTAATGAGCTGTCACATCACTGCTGTGTCCATGGTTCTCCTGCAAATCACCTTTGAGTGTAAATGGCTTGTGAGAAGAGCTTGTAATCATCGTCATTGTAATGCCCTTCGACTCCGAGCCATGGCATTCTATTCTCAACTGTCTTTTTCTCTTTTATTTCCCTTTTGTTGTTGTCTCTGTATAATGGATAAATAACGTTTTGTTGTCTCTGTATAATGGATAAATAACGTTTTGTTGTCTCTGTTTAATGGATCAATAAAGTTTTATTTGTTGTCTCTGTATAATGGAGCAATGAAGTTTTGTTGTTGCCTCTGTACAATAAAGTTTGTTGTGTTGTATCATAGGTGTGAGCATCTCAGCCAACCAGGATGTGGAGACAGACATGGAGACCTTCCAGATGGAGATTGATAAGGAGAGCAAGAAGTGCATGTTTAGGACCAACGGCGGTAACTACTGGACACTGGTCTCCCACGGAGGGATCCAGTCCACAGCCACGGAGGTGTAAGTAGATCTATTTTACACTCACTAGTTTGCCATGAGAATGCACACCACAGAGTTGGCTACAGACGGCTTCCCAATTCATTCTTTTGAACATTCTTGCTGACATGCTAACATTATCTGTTGAACATTCAGATGTTGTTTTGTCAGAACAAGCACACCTGATTGAACTTGTCAACGACTAAACCAAATGAATTTAACCTTAGTGTTCTTGTTCTGGAATAGAACAAAAATGTGCCACAGTTTAGGGTGCCTGAAGAATGGACAGGGAAACACCTCTACTAAACAGACCTGCGACCAGAGGATATGAACCGTTTTCTGTAATGTCGCTTATGAGGGCATTCATCAAAACACTTTGCTTTAAACAATTATACTAGATTTAAACAACCTTCCATGAAATTATTTTCAACTTAACCCACCCTCTTTTCATTCTTCTTTCATCCCCTTATCCGGACAACCACAGGGAGGCCAACACAATGTTTGACATTGAATGGCTCGGCCGCAGTGTAGCACTGAAGGCAAGCAATGGGAAGTACGTGTGCACCAAAAAGAATGGGCAGCTTTCAGCCGTCAGCGATTCCGTAGGTAAGTGCTTCGAGATCCACATCTCTGATGTGATTCAGTTAGCATAGAGATCACGTTGAATGTGTCACATGGAATGTGCTCAACACGACTGAGGGACGAATGAGCACATGTCATGTGTGAAGAGAATTGGCATGTGATCAGAAGACGAAAGAGAAGATGAATAGAATGTTAATGGTGATCAAAGGACAGGGATGGACTGGGACCAGACATCAGCCCGGGAATTTCTCACACTGGCCCATTTTTTTCCTTTAGGGCCCCATTACAAAAAAGGACTTTGGCTCAGAACAGGGCAACACGGCTGGCCCTTGGATGTACACAGAGAGCTAATTTTAATATGCATGTCAATCTCTCCTGGCTGAAAGTGGAAGAGAGATTGACTTCCTCAATACTTTTATTTATGAGAGGTATTGACATGTTGAATGCATCGAGCTGTCTGTCTAAACTACTGGCACACAGCTCGGACACCCATGCATACCCTACAAGACATGCCACAAGAGGTCTCTTCACAGTCCCCAAGTCCAGAACAGACACAGTACTACATAGAGCCATGACTACATGGAACTCTATTCCACATCAAGTAACTGACGCAAGCAGTAAAATTAGATTTAAAAAACAGATGAAAAAACACCTTATGGAACAGCGGGGACTGTAAACTAACACAAACATTGGCACAGACAGACACACACACACACACACACGATAACATACGCACTACACATACACATGGATTTAGTAGTGTAGATATGTGGTAGTGGTGGAGTAGGGGCCTGAGGGAATACAGTGTGTTGTGAAATCTGGGAATATATTGTAATGTTTTAAATGGTATAAACTGCCTTCATTTTGCTGGACCCTGAAGAGGAGCTGCTGCTTTGGCAACAGCTAATGGGGATCCATAATAAATACAAATAGAAAATACTAGCTCAAAAAATATAATTCTGACAGGTCCACTGGGCTAAAATCCAGAGTCCCATCTGGCATTTGGCCTTACTGCCCCATGTCCCTACCGCCCCATGTCCCTACCGCCCCGTGTCCCTACTGCCCCGTGTCCCTACTGCCCCGTGTCCCTACTGCCCCGTGTCCCTACTGCCCTATGTCCCTACTGCCCTATGTCCCTACTGCCCCGTGTCCCTACCGCACCGTGTCCCTACTGCCCCGTGTCCCTACCGCCCCGTGTCTCTACCGCCCCGTGTCTCTACCGCCCCGTGTCTCTACCGCCCCATGTCTCTACCGCCCTATGTCCCTACCGCCCCATGTCTCTACCGCACCATGTCCCTACCGCCCCATGTCCCTACCGCCCCATGTCCCACCCGCCCCATGTCTCTACCGCCCCATGTCCCTACCGCCCCATGTCCCACCCGCCCCATGGCTCTACCGCCCTACCCCTTTATGTCACTACCCCCCTATGTCCACCCTATAGCCTTATTTTCCACCCGCCCTATGTCCCTACCGCCCTATGGCCCTACCGTACTATGGACAGTCCGTTTCTGTCAAAAGGACATGTGTTATTAAAGCCTCACCTGGCCGGAGTTGGGTGCAAAAAACGGCTGAATCAACGTTGTTTCCACGTAATTTCAACAAAACAATTCAAGGTGATGACGTTGAATCAGCCTGGAAAACTGATTGGATTTACAAAAAGTCATCAACGTAAATGTATTTTGTCATTTTTTTCTCAACTTTTAAACTAAATTCAATGTCATGGTGACATTTTTTGTTGATTTCAAGTTGAATTCACGTTAGTCAACCAAATGTAAGTCAAAAATAGATGTTGAACTGACGTCTGTGCCCAGTGGGTTCCATGCGTATTAACACACTTGTAGATGTGTGAAACGGGACAAATATAAGCACCCACCAAATTATTATTAATTTAGTCATTATTATTTATTGTTATTGTCATTATTATTTTATTATTACTATTGTACTTATTATTATTATTGTCATTATTATTATTATAATTATTGTATTATTATTTTATTATTATTGTACTTATTATTATTTTTGTCATTTTTATTTTATTATTGTTATTATTTTATTGTCATTATTGTTATTGTCATTATTACTATTATTGTCATCATTGTTATTCTACCTTCCTGTCATTGTGTTGCAGGTGATGATGAGCTCTTCCTGATGAAGCTCATTAATCGGCCCATGTTGATCCTGCGAGGGGAGAACGGTTTTGTGTGTCATCACAAGAGCTCCAACACGCTGGATGCCAACCGATCCGTCTATGACATCTTCTCACTGCTCTTCAGCGATGGCGCCTACCACATAAAAAGTCAGTGTGTGTGTGTGTGAGCGGATGCATGTTTGCATTTGTCTTCATGTACCATGAATGTGTAAATGTTCTATCTGCATGTGTTCTACTGTCTTAGAGTAAAATGTGGCATAGTTCTATCAGTATTATTGTGTTCTACTGTCTTAGAGTAAAATGTGGCATAGTTCTATCAGTATTATTGTGTTCTACTGTCTTAGAGTAAAAGGTATAGTGCTATCAGTATTATTGTGTTCTACTGTCTTAGAGTAAAATGTGGCATAGTTCTATCAGTATTATTGTGTTCTACTATCAGTATTTCTACAAAGTACACCAAACCAAGTATGTCACTTTATCTCTAACTAACAATAACGTTGTCCATCTCCACTCAGGCGTGGGTGGAAAGTTCTGGTATGTCTCCAGCAGCGGCCTGGTGTGCTCAGACGGAGACAAGCCTGAGGACTTCTTCCTGGAGTTCCTGGAGCACGGGCGGGTGGGCATCAAGGGCAAGAACGGCAAGTACCTGCGCGGGGACAGCGGCACGCTGAAGGGCGATGCTGCAACCGTGGACCCCTCCTGTCTCTGGGAGTACTAACCTGGCGCGACCTCCGACGACCCCTGAAGCCTGTGGAGGGGTGGAGGGAGAAGGAGAGCGGGAGGACCTGGTTCCCACCTGGGTTCACAGCTCAACCAACAACGAAACAGTACACAGACTGACTGGGGAACATTTTCACTACTCTCTTTTCTACTTAAGCTGCAAAGGAGAGGCCGTTCCCACTTCTTTGTTTTGGCAAAAAGTGAAAATGTGTAGAAAGTTATTTCTTTGTGTTTATTCTATTATAATTTATTTGTTTTCCAAAAAAAGCATTGGTTACCTAAATATAGTTTTTTTCAAAGTGACATTGCCAACATCAACAACAGCGAATACTTAATAAAATCTGCTAATTTTGGTCACTCACACAGCCTATACAAAAGGCATCAGGTACTGTATACCGGTACTTCAATTATTATCTGGATGCCTGAATAAAGGCAGCTTTTCACGTCAATATGTCTTTGTTGTGATGTTTACTGTTGTCTTTAACAACAGTGTATCAGTACAATGATTGCCCAACACTGCTCCAAAACATACTCACTGCTTCCAAAGAGGACACGAATCAGCTTCCAAATTAATGGTGTAGAATACCAGACCCAGAGTAGCTCAAATGGCCCTGTTTGAGTAGCCAGAGTAGTCCAAATGACCCTGTGTGAGTAGCCAGAGTAGTCCAAATGACCCTGTTTGAGTAGCCCAGAGTAGTCCAAATGACCCTGTTTGAGTAGCCCAGGGTAGCCCAAATGGCCCTGTTTGAGTAGCCCAAATGGCCCTGTTTGAGTAGCCCAAATGGCCCTGTTTGAGTAGCCCAAATGGCCCTGTTTGAGTAGCCCAGAGTAGCCCAAATGGCCTTGTTTGAGTAGCCCAAATGGCCCTGTTGGAATCATCTTACAATGCAATACGATCCTTCTTCCCTTCCTTGAAGTAATCACTGATTTGACATGACTGATGTAAGCAACCATGCATGTCAGATCAGTGATTACTTGGAGGATGTATTTAAAGAGTAGTCTAGCAGGGCCAATGTCTGGTCCCGCAACAGATTATATAGCTAATTTGAATTAATTATAACAAAGACAGGAAAACATCAGTTGTCCACTATGTGGGATCATTCAGTAGTATCACAGTACTAGATAGTTGTAAGATATCAACATGAGGGAAAAGCAAGAGATCAACATTGTTTGCGAGGGGAGCGAAGGGCCATTTGAAATGTTCTAATCCGGTCAAATTAAACTCTGGACCTCGAAGCCAGTTCCACTGCATTTTTTTCATTGTTCGCCTCTAATCAGAGACTGATTTAGACCTGGGACACCAGGTGGGTGATTCCCCTCTAATCAGAGACTGATTTAGACCTGGGACACCAGGTGGGTGATTCCCCTCTAATCAGGGACTGATTTAGACCTGGGACACCAGGTGGGTGATTCCCCTCTAATCAGGGACTGATTTAGACCTGGGACACCAGGTGGGTGATTCCCCTCTAATCAGGGACTGATTTAGACCTGGGACACCAGGTTTGTGTAATGAATGATCAGGTGGAACAGAAAAGCAGCAGGCTCTGGACCTCGTAGGGTCAGAGTTGACTACACCTGTTCTAACCCTCTGATTCTATGTATTGGTGACTGTATGGGCTGTACTCTGTCATGTCAGTCTACAAGTCTGCAGTCACAAGACGATAAAACCAGCAGGAAAAACGGTGTTTCAGGGAATCCGTTTGACCAAGGCAAAGCACAGAATCATAATTATTTAGGATGCTATTTAGATCAGTGATTCTGGCAGACTGACTGCAATGTTGTGAAACTCAAACACGCACAACATTATCAAGTGCTGCTCTGATTTCCTGCCTTGGGGCTTTAAATAATCTTCCATGGTGCACCCATTGAGTTGCAAAGAGGGCCCACCCCCATTTGCCGTTTTACCATCTGTGACAGCATGGAAAGCGCCATTGAGGGCTATCTCCATTTTAAAGTGGTACATTTCTTCTTCTACAAGTGTATCGGCGGTGCGTAGACAAACTGAAAAGGTGCATACCACCTACTAAACTGCAGTGTATATAGTCCAAACAGGAATAATGCCAAGGTTGGTGATGTTTGCTGAGGAGTATCATTCATTGGTTGATTCCTCCTGCTGCCGTGGATGGAACTCTGTGATCTCCCTTAATCCATAGGAAGTCCCACCCATTTGACTACTTAAAGACTGTTAAAACCTTCAGTGGCGCTGCCCATGCTAAACTGGCTTTGTGGCAAGTGTGCCCTCTATCCGTCTCTATGGATGCCCTCTAGTGTGCCCATCCTATACCCTCTCCCATCCTATACCCTCTCCCATCCTATACCCTCTCCTTGAGCCTCTGTCCTGCAATCAACTCACCCGAAAGACTTCCAATTCTACCATTGAGGTACCACATCTGCAACAGTTTACCGTCTGAACCAATGAAGACCAAAGGTTCTGTGACGTGTGAGTTTGTGATCAACTGTCTCCAAAGCATACAGCCCTATCAGCTGAAGAGGAGCCGCGGATTCTGTTTTAAACACTTCAACAATGATGTAATGTCGGTCAAATAGATTTGTATTTTTGTCTATAAAAGGGTTGACGATAATAAAAATCAACAACGTTGTTTGTTTAGCTGCTTGACGTCAACTAACTGTACAACTCCAGTCTAGTGACTGACAGACCAGCTGATGTTGTCAGAGTAACCAACAGTAACCTTAGTGTTGTTGGGGCCATAGCGTCTATTGAACTATGACTCATGATCTCTAATCCAGTCTATCAGTTAGTGTGGATCACCTGAAGAGTGATGCAGCACTTGTTATAAGCCAATGACTGCAGGTAATTAGGGTAGGATTTACAACTAGGACGAACTGATCAACACTCTAGCAGCACAGTCCATCCAGTAGGTAGTAGTAGTGTGTCACACTCTAGCAGCACAGTCCATCCAGTAGGTAGTAGTAGTGTGTCACACTCTAGCAGCACAGTCCATCCAGTAGGTAGTAGTAGTGTGTCACACTCTAGCAGCACAGTCCATCCATCCAGTAGTAGTGTGTCACACACTAGCAGCACAGCCCATCCAGTAGGTAGTAGTAGTGTCACACTCTAGCAGCACAGTCCATCCAGTAGGTAGTAGTAGTGTGTCACACTCTAGCAGCACAGTCCATCCAGTAGGTAGTAGTAGTGTGTCACACTCTAGCAGCACAGTCCATCCAGTAGGTTGTAGTGTGTCACTCTAGCAGCACAGTCCATCCAGTAGGTAGTAGTAGTAGTGTCACACTCTAGCAGCACAGTCCATCCAGTAGGTAGTAGTAGTAGTGTCACACTCTAGCAGCACAGTCCATCCAGTAGGTAGTAGTAGTGTGTCACACTCTAGCAGCACAGTCCATCCAGTAGGTAGTAGTGTGTCACACTCTAGCAGCACAGTCCATCCAGTAGGTAGTAGTAGTGTGTCACACTCTAGCAGCACAGTCCATCCAGTAGGTAGTAGTAGTGTGTCACACTCTAGCAGCACAGTCCATCCAGTAGGTAGTAGTAGTGTGTCACACTCTAGCAGCACAGTCCATCCAGTAGGTAGTAGTAGTGTGTCACACTCTAGCAGCACAGTCCATCCAGTAGGTAGTAGTAGTGTGTCACTCTAGCAGCACAGTCCATCCAGTAGGTAGTAGTAGTGTGTCACACTCTAGCAGCACAGTCCATCCAGTAGGTAGTAGTGTGTCACTAGCAGCACAGTCCATCCAGTAGGTAGTAGTAGTGTGTCACACTCTAGCAGCACAGTCCATCCAGTAGGTAGTAGTGTGTCACACTCTAGCAGCACAGTCCATCCAGTAGGTAGTAGTAGTGTCCAACTCTAGCAGCACAGTCCATCCAGTAGGTAGTAGTAGTGTGTCACACTCTAGCAGCACAGTCCATCCAGTAGGTAGTAGTAGTGTGTCACACTCTAGCAGCACAGTCCATCCAGTAGGTTGTAGTGTGTCACACTCTAGCAGCACAGTCCATCCAGTAGGTAGTAGTAGTGTCACACTCTAGCAGCACAGTTCATCCAGTAGGTAGTAGTAGTGTCACACTCTAGCAGCACAGTCCATCCAGTAGGTAGTAGTAGTGTGTCACACTAGCAGCACAGTCCATCCAGTAGGTAGTAGTAGTGTCACACTCTAGCAGCACAGTCCATCCAATAGGTAGTAGTAGTGTGTCACACTAGCAGCACAGTCCATCCAGTAGGTAGTAGTAGTGTGTCACACTAGCAGCACAGTCCATCCAGTAGGTAGTAGTAGTGTGTCACACTAGCAGCACAGTCCATCCAGTAGGTAGTAGTAGTGTGTCACACACTAGCAGCACAGTCCATCTAGTAGGTAGTAGTAGTGCGTCACACTCTAGCAGCACAGTCCATCCAGTAGGTAGTAGTAGTGTGTCACACTCTAGCAGCACAGTCCATCCAGTAGGTAGTAGTAGTGTGTCACACTCTAGCAGCACAGTCCATCCAGTAGGTAGTAGTAGTGTGTCACACTCTAGCAGCACAGTCCATCCAGTAGGTAGTAGTAGTGTGTCACACTCTAGCAGCACAGTCCATCCAGTAGGTAGTAGTAGTGTGTCACACTCTAGCAGCACAGTCCATCCAGTAGGTAGTAGTAGTGTGTCACTCTAGCAGCACAGTCCATCCAGTAGGTAGTAGTAGTGTCACACTCTAGCAGCACAGTCCATCCAGTAGGTAGTAGTAGTGTGTCACACTCTAGCAGCACAGTCCATCCAGTAGGTAGTAGTAGTGTGTCACACTCTAGCAGCACAGTCCATCCAATAGGTAGTAGTAGTGTGTCACACTCTAGCAGCACAGTTCATCCAGTAGGTAGTAGTAGTGTCACACTCTAGCAGCACAGTCCATCCAGTAGGTAGTAGTAGTGTCACACTCTAGCAGCACAGTCCATCCAGTAGGTAGTAGTAGTGTGTCACACTCTAGCAGCACAGTCCATCCAGTAGGTAGTAGTAGTGTGTCACACTAGCAGCACAGTCCATCCAGTAGGTAGTAGTAGTGTGTCACACTAGCAGCACAGTCCATCCAGTAGGTAGTAGTAGTGTGTCACACTCTAGCAGCACAGTCCATCCAGTAGGTAGTAGTAGTGTGTCACACTAGCAGCACAGTCCATCCAGTAGGTAGTAGTAGTGTGTCACACTAGCAGCACAGTCCATCCAGTAGGTAGTAGTAGTGTGTCACACTAGCAGCACAGTCCATCCAGTAGGTAGTAGTAGTGTGTCACACTAGCAGCACAGTCCATCCAGTAGGTAGTAGTAGTGTGTCACACTCTAGCAGCACAGTCCATTCAGTAGGTAGTAGTAGTGTGTCACACTAGCAGCACAGTCCATCCAGTAGGTAGTAGTAGTGTGTCACTCTAGCAGCACAGTCCATCCAGTAGGTAGTAGTAGTGTGTCACACTAGCAGCACAGTCCATCCAGTAGGTAGTAGTGCAATGCATTGATTTAGTGTTTATTTTGTGGTGTAGATATGGCTTTTAGGACTATTCTACAGGTGTTCTTCTCCCCATATCTCTATCCCACTCTGGAGGTATCCTGAAGAGAGATATATAACCCTTATTATAAGACATTATAAAGGCTATAACATGCTTATAACAAGTTTTAAAATGTTAGATCTGCAGCAGTGGTGGAAAAAGGAGCCAATTGTCATCCTTGAGTAAAAGTAAAGATACCTTCATAGAAATTGACTCAAGTAAAAGTGAAAGTCAACCAGTAAAATACTACTAAAAGTAAAAGTCTAAAAGTTTTTGGTTTTAAATATACCGAAGTATCAAAAGTAAATGTAATTGCTAAAATATATTTAGTAATTGCTAAAATATAATATAAGTAACAAAAGTAAAAGTATGAATCATTTTCTTTTCCTTATATTAAGCAATCAAGAAGGTAACCTAAATAACATAAATTAATTTATGGATAGCCAGGGGCCCACTCCAACACTCAGACATCATTTACAAACCTAGCATGTGTATTTAGTGAGTCCGCCAGATCAAAGGCCATAGGTTCTCAAAATGAAACTTAATTGCTGAAATATACTTAAGTATCAAAAGTAACAGTAAATTATTTAACATTCTTTATATTTAGCAAACCAGACAGCACAATTTTCTTGTTTTGTTTTTCAAGAAATAGCCAGGGTCACAGTCCAGCACTCAGACATCATTTACAAACGAAGCATGTGTTTAGTGAGTCCTCCAGATCAGAGGCAGTAGAGATGACCATGTTCTCTTGATAAGCGTGTGAGTTGGACCATTTTCCTGTCCTGCTAAGCATTCAAAATGTAACGAGTAGTTTTCGGTGTCAGGGAAAATGTAAAAAGTACATTATTTTATTTAGGAATGTAGTGAAGTAAAAGTAAAAGTTGTCAAAAATATAAATAGTAAAGTACAGATACCCCCAAAAACTATTTAAGTAGTACTTTAAAGTATTTTTACTGAAGTACTTTACACCATTGATCTGCAGGCTTGGTTTAAAGTGTCACCGGAGGCACATCTGTCCAGTACGTTCTAGAAGCTGACACTAATGAGTCCAGTTGATTGTGTTTTTAAGGAGAGTGGATTTCCAATATATTTCGTCAGATTTAACAACTCAGAGGCTTTGTGGTTAGTGTCCGCCCTGAGATTGGAAGGTTGGGGGTTTGATACTCAGCATTAAGGAGATGAATTGCGGATAAAGCCCTGCGACAGACGAGCATCCTGGGGGTTGTACATCAAGCTGCATCAAGCTGCAGAAACAGGTAACATGCTGCTGCTCTATGGGCCATTCTGGCTCAGAGAAGGCTTACAACCTACAGAAACAGGTAACAGGCTGCTGCACTAGGGCCATTCTGGCTCAGAGAAGGCTTACAACCTACAGAAACAGGTAACAGGCTGCTGCACTAGGACCATTCTGGCTCAGAGAAGGCTTACAACCTACAGAAACAGGTAACCTGCTGCTGCATTAGGGCCATTCTGGCTCAGAGAAGGCTTACAACCTACAGAAACAGGTAACCTGCTGCTGAACTAGGACCATTCTGGCTCAGAGAAGGCTTACAACCTACAGAAACAGGTAACAGGCTGCTGCACTAGGGCCATTCTGGCTCAGAGAAGGCTTACAACCTACAGAAACAGGTAACAGGCTGCTGCACTAGGACCATTCTGGCTCAGAGAAGTCTTACAACCTACAGAAACAGGTAACAGGCTGCTGCACTAGGGCCATTCTGGCTCAGAGAAGGCTTACAACCTACAGAAACAGGTAACAGGCTGCTGCACTAGGGCCATTCTGGCTCAGAGAAGGCTTATACCTTACAGAAACAGGTAACAGGCTGCTGCACTAGGGCCATTCTGGCTCATAGAAGGCTTACAACCTACAGAAACAGGTAACAGGCTGCTGCACTAGGGCCATTCTGGCTCAGAGAAGGCTTACAACCTACAGAAACAGGTAACAGGCTGCTGCACTAGGGCCATTCTGGCTCAGAGAAGGCTTACAACCTACAGAAACAGGTAACAGGCTGCTGCACTAGGGCCATTCTGGCTCAGAGAAGGCTTACAACCTACAGAAACAGGTAACAGGCTGCTGCACTAGGGCCATTCTGGCTCAGAGAAGGCTTACAACCTACAGAAACAGGTAACAGGCTGCTGCACTAGGGCCATTCTGGCTCAGAGAAGGCTTACAACCTACAGAAACAGGTAACAGGCTGCTGCACTAGGACCATTCTGGCTCAGAGAAGGCTTACAACCTACAGAAACAGGTAACAGGCTGCTGCACTAGGGCCATTCTGGCTCATAGAAGGCTTACAACCTACAGCAACAGGTAACAGGCTGCTGCACTATGGGCCATTCTGGCTCAGAGAAGGCTTACAACTTACAGAAACAGGTAACAGGCTGCTGCACTAGGGCCATTCTGGCTCAGAGAAGGCTTACAACCTACAGAAACAGGTAACAGGCTGCTGCACTAGGGCCATTCTGGCTCAGAGAAGGCTTACAACTTACAGAAACAGGTAACAGGCTGCTGCACTAGGGCCATTCTGGCTCAGAGAAGGCTTACAACCTACAGAAACAGGTAACAGGCTGCTGCACTAGGGCCATTCTGGCTCAGAGAAGGCTTACAACTTACAGAAACAGGTAACAGGCTGCTGCACTAGGGCCATTCTGGCTCAGAGAAGGCTTACAACCTACAGAAACAGGTAACAGGCTGCTGCACTAGGGCCATTCTGGCTCAGAGAAGGCTTACTTCTTTCTCCTTAGACAGATTTAATTTACAGGTGGATATGGATGAGAATGGAAGGCACAGTAGAAAAAGGTAGACAGGGATTGAACCCTGGTTCATTTTGTGACAAGATTGTTATCATTTGACATGGCTCTGCACCAGTTGATTGTTAATGTAGTTTGAATTGGCTGTACACTCTTAGAGAAAAAGGTGGAACCTAAAAGGGTTCTTTGGCTGTCCCCATAGGACCCTCAAACTCAACTCTGGACCTCAAAGCCAGTTCCACTGCATTTTTTTATTGTCGCCCTCTAATCAGGGACTGATTTACACCTGGGACAACATGTGTGTGCAATTAATTACCAGATAGAACAGAAAACCAGCAGGCTCCGGACCTCGTAGGTTAAGAGTTGAATACCCTTGCCATAGGATAACCCTTTGAAGAACCCTTTTTGGTTCCAGGTTGAACCCCTTTGAGTTCCACGTAGAACCCTTTACACAGAGCGTTCTACATGGAACCCAAAATAGTTTTACCTGGAACCAAAGGGGGTTCTACCTGGAACCAAAAAGGGTTGTCCTATGGGGACAGCCGAAGAACTCTTTTGGAATCCTTTATTCTAAGAATGTACTAGTTCATCAAACAAGGCTGTACTGGTACATCTACACTGCTGCGACACAACTGGCCACTGTAGGAGCTATTGAAGTTTCTTCATCCATTATCTGTTGACCAATTGAAATCAACAGGGACTTGTAGTAACACTTGATGTTAAAGCCTAAAGGGTATAATGCATTGTAAGACTTGCCATGGGCACATATGATCCCCTTACAATCATCTCGTAATAAATCCTGACTGAATACCTTCCATTTTGAGTCAGTTGACACATAGGAAGACAAAACATAATTATAAGCCTTGTTATAATGCTCATTCGTGTTTATACCATGTTATAAAGCACTATATCTGCAGGCTATATTTAAATTGTTACCAGACTTGCTACTCTTATTTAGTTATTTTAAAAAACTAACATGGCTGTTTGGTTGAGGTTTGTCTTTGAGAGTCACACACCATGTAATTCCTTTTTGATCACGGCCCTGAGCTCTACAATCTCCATTAAACAGAATGTTTCTGCAGATTAGGGTTTTGACCACGCTTCTGTGACCATCAAATGGAACACATTTTGACGCTGAAAGTTAATTAAAAATTGTAAGTGAAACATACTATTGACAGTCTTATTCTCAATGTAGTACTTTAGTATCTATACATCAAATGCACAGTTGAAGTCAGAGGTTTACATACACCTTAGCCAAATACATTTAAACTCAGTTTTTCACAATTCCTGACATTTAATCCTAGTAAAAATCCCTGTCTTAGGTCAAATAGGATCACCACTTCATTTTAAGAATGTGAAATGTCAGAATAATAGTAGAGAGAATGATTTATTTCCATTTTTATTTTGTTCATCACATTCCCAGTGGGTTAGAAGTGTCACACCCTGACCTTAGAGAGCTTTTTATGTCTCTATTTTGGGTTTGGTCAGGGTGTGATTTGGGTGGGCATTCTATGTTCTATTTTCTATGTTTTTGTATTTCTTTGTTTTGTCCGGGTATGGTTCTCAATCAGGGATAGCTGTCTATCGTTGTCTCTGATTGGGAACCATACTTAGGTAGCTATTTTCCCTCCTTTCTAGGTGGGTAGGTAACTTTGTTTGTGGCACTTATCCCTCGTGAGCTTCACGGTTATTTTCTTCGTTTGTTGTTTTGTTGGCGTCATTTTCTATAATAAAAGGATAATGTACGCTCACCGCCCTGCGCTTTGGTCCACTTCCTTTGACGGCCGTGACAAGAAGATTACATACACTTAATTAGTATTTGGTAGCATTTCCTTTAAATTGTTTAACTTGGGTCAAACGTTTCGGGTAGCATTCCACAAGCTTCCCACAATAAGTTGGGTGAATTTTGGCCCATACCTCCTGACAGAGCTGTTGTAACTGAGTCAGGTTTGTAGCCCTCCATGCTCGCACATGCTTTTTCAGTTCTGCCCACAAATGTTCTATAGGATTGAGGTCAGGGCTTTGTGATGGCCACTCCAATACCTTGACTTTGTTGTCCTTAAAACATTTTACCACAACTTTGGAAGTATGCTTGGGGTCATTGTCCAGTTGGAAGACCCATTTGCGACCAAGCTTTAACTTCCTGACTGATGTCTTGAGATGTTGCTTCAATATATCCACATAATTTTACCTCCTCATGATGCCATCTATTTTGTGACGTGCACCAGTCCCTCCTGCAGCAAAGCACCCCCACAACATGATGCTGCCACCCCCGTGCTTCACGGTTGGGATGGTGTTCTTCGGCTTGCAAGCCTCCCCATTTTTCCTCCAAACATAACGATGGTCATTATGGCGAAACAGTTCTATTTTTGTTTCATCAGACCAGAGGATATTTCTCCAAAAAGAATGATCTTTGTCCCCATGTGCAGTTCCAAACCGTAGTCTGGCTTTTTTTATGGTGGTTTTGGAGCAGTGGCTTCTTCCTTGCTGAGTGGCCTTTCAGGCTATGTCGATATAGGACTCTTTTTACTGTGGATATAGATACTTTTGTACCTGTTTCCTCCAGCATCTTCACAAGGTCCTTTGCTGTTGTTCTGGGATTGATTTGCACTTTTCGCACCAAAGTACGTTCATCTCTAGGAGACAGAACGCGTCTCCTTCCTGAGCGGTATCATGGCTGCGTGGTCCCATGGTGTTTATACTTGCTTACTATTGTTTGTACAGATGAACGTGGTACCTTCAGGCGTTTGGAAATTGCTCCCAAGGAAGAACCAGACTTGTGGAGGTCTACAATTTTATTTCTGAGGTCTAGGCTGATTTCTTAAATTTTCCCATGATGTCAAGCAAAGAGGCACTGAGTTTGAAGGTAGACCTTGAAATACATCCACAGGTACACCTCCAATGGACTCAAATTATGTCAATTAGCCTATCAGAAGCTTCTAAAGCCATGGCATCATTTTCTGGAATTTTCCAAGCTGTTTAAAGGCACAGTCAACTTAGTGTATGTAAACTTCTGACCCACTGGAATTGTGATACCGTGAATTATAAGTGAAATAATCTGTCTGTAAACAATTGTTGGAAAAATTACTTGTGTCATGCACAAAGTAGATGTCCTAACCGACTTGCCAAAACTATAGTTTGTTAACAAGTAATTTGTGGAGTTGTTGAAAAACGAATTTCAATGACTCCAACCTAAGTGTACGTAAACTTCCGACTTCAACTGTATGTATAAAGCCCTTTTTACATCAGCAGATGTCACAAAGTACTTATACAGAAACCCAGCCTAAAACCCCACATCTGGGTGGTAGCCTGACTAGGAAACTTGTTGTCAGCTCCCCAATCTAGTGCATAGGCTTTTGTTCAGTGGGCTACAGCCTTGACATGGACAAGAGCCTCAGGCAACCCAGGGATCACTCCGTGTCAATTGGGGACATGAGGACATGAGAGGGTGCTGAATACAATTTAATCCAATACAATACTTGTGGACCCAGCTCGTTATAGAAGTAGCCTACTACTAATACAACATTCCTCCATTCCAGGTAACCTGACTGATTTATTGACTGGCCATTCTAAGAAATTGTCACAATAATATTAAAAGTTCCGATATGGAGCTTGTCATCCATTAAGTGTTTGGTGTAATGGATCAGCTGTTGCAAAATAGGCTCACTACTGAAATACAACATATATTAGCAGTGCCACTGCTCATCAAAAACGTTATAAGAGAATTGAGTAGGACTGGGCTGCAGCGTGATAGCCAGTGCTACAAGTACCCTCTCGGTTAGGTGTAAGCCATTGCTTAAATTGAGTACATATTAAGCTAATAGTTGACTATATTTCATTTGAGCAAGTAGTTTATCAATGCTGCTCCTTCCTTTATTCTATTGGGTTTCCCATTGACAGTCCCGCCCTCTGATTGACAGCTCTCAGACGAGAACCTTCTGTTCAACCTGCCTGAAATAGAGAAAATAAGTGCGTTTTGAGTCCTCATCATCTGGACAGAACGTTTCCATTTTGAGTTTGAAGCTTGAAAAGTTTCTCGAAGAGAAATATTTCTCTATTGTGATTTATCTTAATATTGCTACCGGCTATTTTAATTTAAATGTATTCCTGGTGTCCTGCTCATTTTACTTATAGGGCCTAATGTTTAGTCTCACTACTCCTACGAACTAGCGTAGGTGTACTTACCCAGGAGTGAGGAGTGGGTTACATAAGCATCGGACCCTCTCAGTAGTGTCTAATAATACATCGGTCGGCTACTCTCTCTCCCGTTATTTACTATTTCAAAGCGCAGTTGCGTTTTATTATTCGTTCCATTATTTTTGACAATATCCAAACAGAACCCTCTTGACTAGATGTTGCCGAGGATAATTTAACAAGTCAGCACTAGATGGCGGGAGAAGAATAAAGACCATGTTGGAGAGCTTTGCGTATTTATCCATCTCGGGTGCCCGGTCCAGAACGTTGTGTGAAACGGATTTCTTTGTGACCATGGCGTTCATTTGAATTGCTCACGGATTTGTTTTTAACAAAGTTAAATTGACAATGAAGTACGGAATGGTTGTTATCACGGCTGGCTTTTCAGGTTTACTCAGCTTCAGCTTTCTTGCAGTGGCAATTGGCAGCGACTATTGGTACATCATCGATGTGAACAAGGCGAACCAGTCGGACTTGGAGGACCTGAGTTCGCATTCCGGTCTCTGGAGGATCCGTGAAGGTATTTCCACGTAATTAACCATTTTTTTTAAGCACCCCAAATCAAATGCCATAGCCTAGCACACTTTGATATAGCGGTTCAATATTGCGCTGTGTTTTCTAGTAGCTTGTCATATAACCTGAACTACATACGCCTAATTTAAACAACGGAGTCTACCTGTTTCACCACCCATGTCAGCCCGCTTCCACGACCCACTGGCCATAGACGTCCGTTCAAGGTCTAATTTTAATGTATATTTGGTTGAGTTGTCAACTAACGTGAATTCAACGTGACATCAACCAAAAATGTCCTTTAGGTTAAAAGTTGGATGAAAAAAATAAGAAATTCCCATAAATTAATTACTTTTTGCAAATCCAATCACTTGTCAATGTTGATTCAACCTCGTCACATTTTTGCTTTCCTTACTTTATTTTAGATTACATTTATTTAAATTCAGCTACAAAAACAGAATCGAGTTTCACCTTCAAAATGCTACCCCTTTCAGAATGGACCCAATGCTGGTCCATAGCCATCTCTGTTGTAGACTCATTTGCATACACTGGACATTGCAATAAACAGGTGCACTTTAGAAGCGTTCTTTCCACATCTGTTTTATTGTACTCCCGCTCATTTACATTTTGCATATACATTATGATTATTGTTATTACTATTATTATTAATACTATTATTATGATTGTTATTAATATTATCATTTTTATTGTTGTTATTATTATACGTGTTATAATTATTAATATTTTTGTTATTATTATTATTATTAATAATAATATTGTTATTATTATTATTATTATTATTACTATCAATAATATTATTATTATTATTATTATTCACATAGCTCACCTGTATCTTTCTGGCTGTTTTTTCAACTGCATCTCTGTCAGCCTAGAGCATATTTCCCGTTGCAGACAGTGTGTGCGTCCCAAATCACACCCTATTCCCTATTCTCATAGCGCTCCGGTCAAAAGTAGTGCACTACATAGGAAATAAGATGCTATTTGGGACGCAGCCATAGGGGAGTGACACATTACTTAGGGAGCGCCTGCAGTGTCTGTTAGTGTATCAAGTCAGGTGCTACACCACAATACTGCAGTACAGTGTGTCAACACTATCAATCACTGCTATAGATTTGTTGATTCATGGCCTGTAAAGAGTTCTGTCTGAGAGTCAGCGGTGAAGCAGCTGTCGATGTTAGGCACACACTTAGTAACCGGATATTAGCAACCATATACAGTGGGGGGGAAAAGTATTTAGTCAGCCACCAATTGTGCAAGTTCTCCCACTTAAAAAGATGAGAGAGGCCTGTAATTTTCATCATAGGTACACTTCAACTATGACAGACAAAATGATTAAATCCAGAAAACACATTGTAGGATTTTTAATTAATTAATTTGCAAATTATGGTGGAAAATAAGTATTTGGTCAATAACAAAAGTTTATCTCAATACTTTGTTATATACCCTTTGTTGGCAATGACAGAGGTCAAACGTTTTCTGTAAGTCTTCACAAGGTTTTCACACACTGTTGCTGGTATTTTGGCCCATTCCTCCATGCAGATCTCCTCTAGAGCAGTGATGTTTTGGGGCTGTTGCTGGGCAACACGGACTTTCAACTCCCTCCAAAGATTTTCTATGGGTTTGAGATCTGGAGACTGGCTAGGCCACTCCAGGACCTTGAAATGCTTCTTACGAAGCCACTCCTTCGTTGCCCGGGCGGTGTGTTTGGGATCATTGTCATGCTGAAAGACCCAGCCACGTTTCATCTTCAATGCCCTTGCTGATGGTAGGCTTTGTTACTTTGGTCCCAGCTCTCTGCAGGTCATTCACTAGGTCCCCCTGTGTGGTTCTGGGATTTTTGCTCACCGTTCTTGTGATCATTTTGACCCCACGGGGTGAGATCTTGCGTGGAGCCCCAGATCGAGGGAGATTATCAGTGG
The DNA here is from genome assembly GCF_045679555.1 of Salvelinus alpinus. NCBI lineage: Eukaryota > Metazoa > Chordata > Actinopteri > Salmoniformes > Salmonidae > Salvelinus > Salvelinus alpinus. The sequence continues at coordinate 21,936,059 of NC_092086.1, forward strand.
TCTTGTATGTCTTCCATTTCCTAATAATTGTTCCCACAGTTGATTTCTTCAAACCATGCTGTTTACCTATTGCAGATTCAGTCTTCTCAGCCTGGTGCAGGTCTACAATTTTGTTTCTGGTGTCCTTTGACAGCTCTTTGGTCTTGGCCATAGTGGAGTTTGGAGTGTGACTGTTTGAGGTTGTGGACAGGTGTCTTTTATACTGATAACAAGTTCAAACAGGTGCCATTAATACAGGTAACGAGTGGAGGACAGAGGAGCCTCTTAAAGAAGAAGTTACAGGTCTGTGAGAGCCAGAAATCTTGCTTGTTTGTAGGTGACCAAATACTTATTTTCCACCATAATTTGCAAATAAATTCATAAAAAATCCTACAATGTGATTTTCAGGATTTTTTTTTCTCATTTTGTCTGTCATAGTTGAAGTGTACCTATGATGAAAATTACAGGCCTCTCTCATCTTTTTAAGTGGGAGAACTTGCACAATTGGTGGCTGACTAAATACTTTTTTGCCCCACTGTAGGTCTTATACAGCCATAGGTGTGTTGTGTCATAGCCTACCTTTTGACTGGTATTTTAACATTGTGATGTATGTCTACCAGTCTGAGCGGTCCAATATAATATGCAATATCTGCCATTTAGCAGAAGCTTTTATCCAAAGCGACGTAGTCATGCAATCATGCCATTTTACGTATCGTCTACCAGTCTGAAAGGTCAGCACATATCTTCTGTTTGCTCTTTTTACAGGGAAAAATGCCACCTCTTGGCCAATCCAGTCCTTCTTTGTGGATACCTCCAACAAAACTGACATAGAGAAGCACCTTATCAGTGAGTATGTGGCCTCTGCTATGTGGCCTCCGACGCCTTCTACATGAAGACTATATTTGGGTCCCAAATGGCACCCTATTCCCTACATAGTGCATAACGTTTAACCAGAGTCCTATGAGCCCTGGTAAAAAGTAGCAGTAGTGGAAAAATTAACCAATTGTTGTACTTGAGTAAAAGTAAAGATACCTTAATGGAAAATAACTCAAGTTAAAGTTAAAGAATACATTTAAAAAATAATCTTATTTTAAGCAAACCAGGCGGCACCATTTTCTTGTTATTTTTTTATTTGCAGATAGCCAGAGGCACACACTCACACACCAACACTCACACACCAACACTCACACACCAACACTCACACACCAACACTCACACACCAACACTCAGACATCATTTACAAATGAAGCATGTGTGTTTAGTGAGTCTGTCAGATCAGAGGCAGTAGAGATGACTCTTGATAAGTGTGTGAATTTGACCATTTTGCTGTCCTGCTAAGTATTCAAAATGTAACGAGTACTTTTGATTGTCTGGGAAAATGTACGGAGTAAAAAATACATGATTTCCTTTAGGAATGTAGTGGAGTAAAAGTAGTCAAAAATATAAATAGTAAAGTACAGATACCCCCCAAAAACTACTTAGGTAGTAATTAAAGTATTTTTACTTCAGTTCTTTACACCATTTAGGGCAGAGCTGTAGTTAGTTCTAGCTCTGTCACACCCACACACAACAGCACAGGTTGTTGAGTCTGTACGATGGGCTCAATGTTTACAAAGTGCATCATTGCACTCCACTTTGACAATAGAATATAGACCCCATAAAATGATAAGGTTCATTACTAAACATGTACAGTTGAAGTTGGAAGTTTACATACACCTTAGCCAAATACATTTAAACTCAGTTTTTCACAATTCCTGACATTTAATCCTAGTAAATATTTTACATGCACTCAATTAGTATTTGATAGCATTGCCTTTAAATTGTTTAACTTGGGTCAAACGTTTCGGGTAGCATTCCACAAGCTTCCCACAATAAGTTGGGTGAATTTTGGCCCATTCCTCCTGACAGAGCTGGTGTAACTGAATCAGGTTTGTAGGCCTCCTTGTTCGCACATGCTTTTTCAATTCTGCCCACAAATGGTCTATGGAATTGAGGTCAGGGCTTTATGATGGCCACTCCAATACCTTGACTTTGTTGTCCTTAAGCCATTTTGCCACAACTTTGGAAGTATGCTTGGGGTCATTGTCCATTTGGAAGACCCATTTGCGACCAAGCTTTAACTTCCTGACTGATGTCTTGAGGTGTTGCTTCAATATATCCACATAATTTTACCTCCTCATGATGCAATCTATTTTGTGAAGTGCACCAGTCCCTCCTGCAGCAAAGCACCCCCACAACATGATGCTGCCACCCCCGTGCTTCACGGTTGGGATGGTGTTCTTCGGCTTGCAAGCATCCCCCTTTTTCCTCCAAACATAACGATGGTAATTATGGCCTAACAGTTCTATTTTTGTTTCATCAGACCAGAGGATATTTCTCCGAAAAGTATGATCTTTGTCCCCATGTGCAGTTGCAAACCGTAGTCTCGCTTTTTTATGGTGGTTTTGGAGCAGTGGCTTCTTCTTTGCTGAGTGGCCTTTCAGGTTATGTCGATATAGGACTCGTTTTACTGTGGATATAGATACTTTTGTACCTGTTTCCTCCAGCATCTTCACAAGGTCCTTTGCTGTTGTTCTGGGATTGATTTGTACTTTTCGCACCAAAGTACATTCATCTTTCGGAGACAGAATATGTCTCCTTCCTGAGCGGTATCACGGCTGCGTGGTTCCATGGTGTTTATACCTCCGTACTATTGTTTGTACAGATGAACATGGTACCTTCAGGCGTTTGGAAATTGCTCCTAAGGATGATCCAGACTTGTGGAGGTCTACAATTTTGTTTCTGGGTCTTGGCTGATTTCTTTTGATTTTCCCATGATGTCAAGTAAAAAGCCACTGAGTTTGAAGATAGGCCTTGAAATACATCCACAGGTACACCTCCAGTTGACTCAAATTATGTCATTTAGCCTATCAGAAGCTTCTAAAGCCATGGCATAATTTTCTGGAATTTTCCAAGCTGTTTAAAGGCACAGTCAACTTAGTGTATGTAAACTGAAATTGTGATACAGTGAAATATAAGTGAAATAATCTGTCTGTAAACAATTGTTGGAAAAATTACTTGTGTCATGCACAAAGTAGATGTCCTAACCGACTTGCCAAAACTATAGTTCGTTAACAAGAAATTTGTGGAGTGGTTGAAAAACAAGTTTTAATGACTCCAACCTAAGTGTATGTAAACTTCCGACTTCAACTGTAGTTGGGCTTTTGTTGGCCTATAGTGTATACTTGACTTAATTAAGGACAAGTAGCATTTCAGGACGACGGTGGTAAAACAGACCAAGCTGACAAATAAAGGGTTTCTTTTTTTTGTGATCTTTTGGAAATACAATGTATTCGGAAAGTATTCAGACCCCTTAACTTTTTCCACATTTTGTTACGTTGCAGCCTTATTCTAAAATCTATTCAATTGTTTTTCCCCTCATCAATCTACACACAGTACTCCATAAAGATGAAGAAAAAAACTTCATTTTTTTCAAATGCATAAAAATAAATAAAATGGAATATCACATTTACAGAAGTATTTAGACCCTTTACTCAGTACTTTGTTGAAGCACCTTTGGCAGTAATTACAGCCTCGAGACTTCTTGGGTACAAGCTTGGCACACCTGTATTTGGGGAGTTTCTCCCATTCTTCTCTGCAGATCCTCAAGCTCTGTCAGGATGGATGGGGAGCGTTGCTGCACGGCTATTTTCTGGTCTCTCTAGAGATGTTCGATAGGGTCCGGGATCTGGCTGGGCCACTCAATGACATTCCGAGACTTGTCCCGAAGCCACATCTGCGTTGTCTTGGCTGTGTGCTTAGAGTCGTTGTCCTGTTGGAAGGTGAACCTTCATCCCAGTTTGAGGTCCTGAGTGCTCTGGAGCAGGTTTTCATCAAGGATCTCTCTGTACTTTGCGCCGTTCATCTTTCCCTCGATCCTGACTACTCTCCCAGTCCCTGCCACTGAAAAACATCCATGGTGCTACCACCACTGTGCTTCACTGTAGGGAAGGTGCCAGGTTTGCTCCAGACATGACTATTGGTATTTAGGCCAAAGGGTTCAATCATGGTTTCATCAGACCAGAGAATCTTGTTGCCTTTTGGCAAACTCCAAGCAGGCTGGCATGTGCCTTTTACTGAGGAGTGGCTTCCGTCTGCCCACTCTACCATAAAGGCCTGATTGGTGGAGTGCTGCAGAGATGGTTGTCCTCCTGGAAGGTTCTCCCATCTCCACAGAGGAACTCTGGAGTTCTGTCAGAGCGACCATCGGGTTCTTGGCCACCTTCTTGACCAAGGCCCCTCTCCCACCGATTGCTCAGTTTGGCCGGGTTGCCAGCTTTAGGAAGAGTCTTGGTGGTTCCAAACTTCTTCCATTTAAGAATGATGGAGGCCACTGTGTTCTTATGGACCTTCAATGCTGTCTCGGAGCTCTACAGACAATTCCTTCGACCGCATGGCTTGGTTTTTGCTCTGACATGCACTTTCAACTGTGGGACCTTATATAGACTCATGTGTGCCTTTCCAAATCCTGTCCAATCAATTTAATTTAACACAGGTGGACTCCCAAGTTCTAGAAACATCTCAAAGATGATCAATGGAAACAGAATGCAGCTGAGCTCAATTTTGAGTCTCATAGCAAAGGGTCTGAATACTTACGTAAATAATACATTTGCAAACATTTCTGAAAACCTGTTTTCTCTTTGTCATTATGGGGATTTGCGTGTAGATTGATGATGGGAAACAAATAATTTAATCCATTTAATCCACAACTGTAACGTAACAAATTGTGGAAAAAGTCAAGGGTATGAATGCCCCCCACACACACCCCCAAGCACACAGTGATGTTTCTAGGCATAAGCGACATAAGTGGCCACTAAGGAGCCCACAACCCGATTTAGTATGTCAGCCTGGGTCTCAACGTAATGTTGAGAGTTAGAATAGTATAATACAACTTTGAAGTTTGTTAGTGCATCTGCAGTTTTCCTCTTGTTATGTCAATCACTGACAGTCACTTAATTAGCCCATGTGAGATAACATTTCTCTACGCAGAATGTGTAGAATTGCAAGACATTAGCTTCAAAGCTGCAAATCATTCTCTCTGCCACCAAGAGGGGGGGCATTACCTTTTTTTGCCCGTGAGGTGGGGGGGCCCCCCAACCAAATATCGCTTATGGTCCCCGAAACGCTAGAAACAGACCTGCTTGCACACACACACACCATGCGGAAATGTTTTTGTGAGAGGACAATGTACAGTGATATGTATTTCTCCAGCTCACAGTAACCCTGCTTTGCATTTTGGGTCTCCCTGCAGACTCCCACAAGGTCATAGTCACCCTGCTGCCTCTCAGTCTGTTGCTGGTGGTGTTGGGAGGGATCTGTGGTCTGGTCAGCTCTCTGGCCAGGAATCCCAGCCTGCTGGCCGGCTCTGCATCCTACTTCCTCTTCTGCAGTAAGTGACTTTCTGGAGCATTCCCCTGGTGTTCAGGCCTGGGTTGTGTTCATTAGACACTAATTGGAAGAGAACGGACTGAAACGGGGACTACATGGACTTGTCCAATGAGAAACACTCTTATTATTTTTTTTATAGATTTTGTTTTATTCTGTTGTGTGCCCTAATGAACACAACCCTGGTTTTCAGACAAGGGTTAAAATAGTATTTGTGTTTGCTTGAGCTTTCCCAGCACAATGGAAACAATAGAATAGTCCAAAAGTGCCAACTCTGCCCACCTGGCACTCAAGGTGAACCTTTTGAAAGAAAACAACATGAACCCATGTTTTTCATGGTGTTCTGGAGCTTGTGGCAGTGAAATGGTTATTTTATATTGATTCTATGTTGTACTGATGTGAATGTCTTGTTCAATTGCTTTAGGCTGAAATTGTACGGTGCACGATACTGAAAGGTTAAACACCAGTGGGCATTTTCTAGCTGTCAGTGTGTGGGAGGATTTGAGTACAAACATTCTCATACTGTTGTCTTTATTCAATTGAAGGTCGCTTTCAGCTTTCAAATGAACTCAGTTTTCACTCTGAAACAGGCTTAAATAACCTCATTCAAGGATATTTAGAGATGACAGTAAATATGTCTTGAAAGGTTGAGATATTGCACTGAATACTTTCAGTCGGGGTGGGTTTAATGCAGGGTTAGGGTTAGGGTTAGGATATTTAGAGAAAGGTTGAGATATTGCACTGAATACTTTCAGTCGGGGTGGGTTTAATGCAGGGTTAGGGTTAGGGTTAGGATATTTAGAGAAAGGTTGAGATATTGCACTGAATCCTTTCAGTCGGGGTGGGTTTAATGCAGGGTTAGGGTTAGGGTTAGGATATTTAGAGAAAGGTTGAGATATTGCACTGAATCCTTTCAGTCGGGGTGGGTTTAATGCAGGGTTAGGGTTAGGGTTAGGGTTAGGGTTAGGATATTTAGAGAAAGGTTGAGATATTGCACTGAATCCTTTCAGTCGGGGTGGGTTTAATGCAGGGTTAGGGTTAGGGTTAGGATATTTAGAGAAAGGTTGAGATATTGCACTGAATCCTTTCAGTCGGGGTGGGTTTAATGCAGGGTTAGGGTTAGGATATTTAGAGAAAGGTTGAGATATTGCACTGAATCCTTTCAGTCGGGGTGGGTTTAATGCAGGGTTAGGGTTAGGGTTAGGATATTTAGAGAAAGGTTGAGATATTGCACTGAATCCTTTCAGTCGGGGTGGGTTTAATGCAGGGTTAGGGTTAGGGTTAGGATATTTAGAGAAAGGTTGAGATATTGCACTGAATCCTTTCAGTCGGGGTGGGTTTAATGCAGGGTTAGGGTTAGGGTTAGGGTTAGGATATTTAGAGAAAGGTTGAGATATTGCACTGAATCCTTTCAGTCGGGGTGGGTTTAATGCAGGGTTAGGGTTAGGGTTAGGATATTTAGAGAAAGGTTGAGATATTGCACTGAATCCTTTCAGTCGGGGTGGGTTTAATGCAGGGTTAGGGTTAGGGTTAGGATATTTAGAGAAAGGTTGAGATATTGCACTGAATCCTTTCAGTCGGGGTGGGTTTAATGCAGGGTTAGGGTTAGGGTTAGGATATTTAGAGAAAGGTTGAGATATTGCACTGAATCCTTTCAGTCGGGGTGGGTTTAATGCAGGGTTAGGGTTAGGGTTAGGATATTTAGAGAAAGGTTGAGATATTGCACTGAATACTTTCAGTCGGGGTGGGTTTAATGCAGGGTTAGGGTTAGGGTTAGGATATTTAGAGAAAGGTTGAGATATTGCACTGAATCCTTTCAGTCGGGGTGGGTTTAATGCAGGGTTAGGGTTAGGGTTAGGATATTTAGAGAAAGGTTGAGATATTGCACTGAATCCTTTCAGTCGGGGTGGGTTTAATGCAGGGTTAGGGTTAGGGTTAGGATATTTAGAGAAAGGTTGAGATATTGCACTGAATCCTTTCAGTCGGGGTGGGTTTAATGCAGGGTTAGGGTTAGGGTTAGGATATTTAGAGAAAGGTTGAGATATTGCACTGAATCCTTTCAGTCGGGGTGGGTTTAATGCAGGGTTAGGGTTAGGGTTAGGATATTTAGAGAAAGGTTGAGATATTGCACTGAATCCTTTCAGTCGGGGTGGGTTTAATGCAGGGTTAGGGTTAGGGTTAGGATATTTAGAGAAAGGTTGAGATATTGCACTGAATCCTTTCAGTCGGGGTGGGTTTAATGCAGGGTTAGGGTTAGGGTTAGGATATTTAGAGAAAGGTTGAGATATTGCACTGAATCCTTTCAGTCGGGGTGGGTTTAATGCAGGGTTAGGGTTAGGGTTAGGATATTTAGAGAAAGGTTGAGATATTGCACTGAATCCTTTCAGTCGGGGTCGGTTTAATGCAGGGTTAGGGTTAGGGTTAGGATATTTAGAGAAAGGTTGAGATATTGCACTGAATCCTTTCAGTCGGGGTGGGTTTAATGCAGGGTTAGGGTTAGGGTTAGGATATTTAGAGAAAGGTTGAGATATTGCACTGAATCCTTTCAGTCGGGGTGGGTTTAATGCAGGGTTAGGGTTAGGGTTAGGATATTTAGAGAAAGGTTGAGATATTGCACTGAATCCTTTCAGTCGGGGTGGGTTTAATGCAGGGTTAGGGTTAGGGTTAGGATATTTAGAGAAAGGTTGAGATATTGCACTGAATCCTTTCAGTCGGGGTGGGTTTAATGCAGGGTTAGGGTTAGGGTTAGGATATTTAGAGAAAGGTTGAGATATTGCACTGAATCCTTTCAGTCGGGGTGGGTTTAATGCAGGGTTAGGGTTAGGGTTAGGATATTTAGAGAAAGGTTGAGATATTGCACTGAATCCTTTCAGTCGGGGTGGGTTTAATGCAGGGTTAGGGTTAGGGTTAGGATATTTAGAGAAAGGTTGAGATATTGCACTGAATCCTTTCAGTCGGGGTGGGTTTAATGCAGGGTTAGGGTTAGGGTTAGGATATTTAGAGAAAGGTTGAGATATTGCACTGAATCCTTTCAGTCGGGGTGGGTTTAATGCAGGGTTAGGGTTAGGGTTAGGATATTTAGAGAAAGGTTGAGATATTGCACTGAATACTTTCAGTCGGGGTGGGTTTAATGCAGGGTTAGGGTTAGGGTTAGGATATTTAGAGAAAGGTTGAGATATTGCACTGAATACTTTCAGTCGGGGTGGGTTTAATGCAGGGTTAGGGTTAGGGTTAGGATATTTAGAGAAAGGTTGAGATATTGCACTGAATACTTTCAGTCGGGGTGGGTTTAATGCAGGGTTAGGGTTAGGGTTAGGATATTTAGAGAAAGGTTGAGATATTGCACTGAATCCTTTCAGTCGGGGTGGGTTTAATGCAGGGTTAGGGTTAGGGTTAGGATATTTAGAGAAAGGTTGAGATATTGCACTGAATCCTTTCAGTCGGGGTGGGTTTAATGCAGGGTTAGGGTTAGGGTTAGGATATTTAGAGAAAGGTTGAGATATTGCACTGAATCCTTTCAGTCGGGGTGGGTTTAATGCAGGGTTAGGGTTAGGGTTAGGATATTTAGAGAAAGGTTGAGATATTGCACTGAATACTTTCAGTCGGGGTGGGTTTAATGCAGGGTTAGGGTTAGGGTTAGGATATTTAGAGAAAGGTTGAGATATTGCACTGAATCCTTTCAGTCGGGGTGGGTTTAATGCAGGGTTAGGGTTAGGGTTAGGATATTTAGAGAAAGGTTGAGATATTGCACTGAATCCTTTCAGTCGGGGTGGGTTTAATGCAGGGTTAGGGTTAGGGTTAGGATATTTAGAGAAAGGTTGAGATATTGCACTGAATACTTTCAGTCGGGGTGGGTTTAATGCAGGGTTAGGGTTAGGGTTAGGATATTTAGAGAAAGGTTGAGATATTGCACTGAATACTTTCAGTCGGGGTGGGTTTAATGCAGGGTTAGGGTTAGGGTTAGGATATTTAGAGAAAGGTTGAGATATTGCACTGAATCCTTTCAGTCGGGGTGGGTTTAATGCAGGGTTAGGGTTAGGATATTTAGAGAAAGGTTGAGATATTGCACTGAATCCTTTCAGTCGGGGTGGGTTTAATGCAGGGTTAGGGTTAGGGTTAGGATATTTAGAGAAAGGTTGAGATATTGCACTGAATCCTTTCAGTCGGGGTGGGTTTAATGCAGGGTTAGGGTTAGGGTTAGGATATTTAGAGAAAGGTTGAGATATTGCACTGAATACTTTCAGTCGGGGTGGGTTTAATGCAGGGTTAGGGTTAGGGTTAGGATATTTAGAGAAAGGTTGAGATATTGCACTGAATCCTTTCAGTCGGGGTGGGTTTAATGCAGGGTTAGGGTTAGGGTTAGGATATTTAGAGAAAGGTTGAGATATTGCACTGAATCCTTTCAGTCGGGGTGGGTTTAATGCAGGGTTAGGGTTAGGGTTAGGATATTTAGAGAAAGGTTGAGATATTGCACTGAATACTTTCAGTCGGGGTGGGTTTAATGCAGGGTTAGGGTTAGGGTTAGGATATTTAGAGAAAGGTTGAGATATTGCACTGAATACTTTCAGTCGGGGTGGGTTTAATGCAGGGTTAGGGTTAGGGTTAGGATATTTAGAGAAAGGTTGAGATATTGCACTGAATCCTTTCAGTCGGGGTGGGTTTAATGCAGGGTTAGGGTTAGGGTTAGGATATTTAGAGAAAGGTTGAGATATTGCACTGAATCCTTTCAGTCGGGGTGGGTTTAATGCAGGGTTAGGGTTAGGGTTAGGATATTTAGAGAAAGGTTGAGATATTGCACTGAATCCTTTCAGTCGGGGTGGGTTTAATGCAGGAGCTTCCCGGGGATGAAGCCCCTGAGCCCAAGCCCGTAGATCCACAGGAGTTTCAAATACACCAGAGAGCATCATTTAGCCACAGAAGATGAATAGTTCCTCCCCCAAAAAAACAACTGTGGATTAAAGAGCGACTGCCTTTTAAAAGGCAACTAATCCTTTTGATGCATCAATATGAGTAAGAAACAGTTATTCTAGTGTCATAGTTGATTTCAAAGTGTAAATAGAATAATCTTGGTCGTAAAGTCAGTTTTGTCTACAACAGAGTGTGTAACATCTGTGCATCACACTGGGTAAATGAAGGTTGGGTTTTGATTTGACAATGTCCTTTTGCCCAATAACATGGGGTGAACAGCTGTGACGATTGCTCTCTATCCAATAGCATTGACAGTGAGACAGTCCTGCCCAGAAGCTCCGACTTTTTACATAAGACAACACGTTGTGCATTTTATTACTTGAGACATACTGCACCAAATACCTTAGTTAGATGTAAAATTGTGCAACTACAACATCCTTGGCCAAAACGTCAACATCTATTACAGATTTCTTGAGTTATTTTAGATTCATTCTTGGGACTTTGAGGAAGTGAAATAGGCTTCCATGTCTACAGTGTCTCATGGGGGACAAACATCAATAACCAAATGTGAAATCGGTCAGGAAACTGAAATCTTGTTTATCGAATGAGCAACCTAAAAAACATGTACCAATCAATGTGTTCAGTGGCTCTTTAAGTTTTATCACAAACACATACAGGTAACTGCTAAAAGAAAGGAAACACCAACATAGTGTCTTAATAGGGTGTCGGGCTACCACATGCTCTCAAAAGAGCTTCAATGCGCCATCACACAGATAATACAAGTGGACCTAAACCAGCACCCCAGGGGCACTACAGCAAGGAACTGAACCCCTAACCTGCCCCAGGGGCACTACAGCAAGACACTGAACCCCTAACCTGCCCCAGGGGCACTGCAGCAAGACACTGAACCCCTAACCTGCCCCAGGGGCACTAAAGCAAGACACTGAACCCCTAACCTGCCCCAGGGGCACTACAGCAAGACACTGAACCCCTAACCTGCCCCAGGGGCACTACAGCAAGACACTGAACCCCTAACCTGTCCCAGAGGCACTGCAGCAAGACACTGAAACCCTAACCTGCCCCAGGGGCACTACAGCAAGGAACTGAACCCCTAACCTGCCCCAGGGGCACTGAACCCCTAACCTGCCCCAGGGGCACTGCAGCAAGACACTGAACCCCTAACCTGCCCCAGGGGCACTACAGCAAGGAACTGAACCCCTAACCTGCCCCAGGGGCACTGCAGCAAGACACTGAACCCCTAACCTGCCCCAGGGGCACTACAGCAAGGTACTGAACCCCTAACCTGCCCCAGCAGCACTGCAGCAAGACACTGAACCCCTAACCTGCCCCAGGGACACTGCAGCAAGGTACTGAACCCCTAACCTGCCCCAGGGGCACTGCAGCAAGACACTGAACCCCTAACCTGCCCCAGGGACACTACAGCAAGGAACTGAACCCCTAACCTGCCCCAGGGGCACTACAGCAAGACACTGAACCCCTAACCTGCCCCAGGGGCACTACAGCAAGGTACTGAACCCCTAACCTGCCCCAGGGGCACTACAGCAAGGAACTGAACCCCTAACCTGCCCCAGGGGCACTACAGCAAGGAACTGAACCCCTAACCTTCCCCAGGGGCACTACAGCAAGGAACTGAACCCCTAACCTGCCCCAGGGGCACTACAGCAAGGAACTGAACCCCTAACCTGCCCCAGGGGCACTACAGCAAGGTGCTGAACCCCTAACCTGCCCCAGGGGCACTACAGAAAGGAACTGGACCCCTAACCTGCCCCAGGGGCACTACAGCAAGGAACTGAACGCCTAACCTGCCCCAGGGGCACTGCAGCAAGACACTGAACCCCTAACCTGCCCCAGGGGCACTACAGCAAGGAACTGAACCCCTAACCTGCCCCAGGGGCACTACAGCAAGGCACTGAACCCCTAACCTGCCCCAGGGGCACTGCAGCAAGACACTGAACCCCTAACCTGCCCCAGGGGCACTGCAGCAAGACACTGAACCCCTAATCTGCCCCAGGGGCACTGCAGCAAGGAACTGAACCCCTAACCTGCCCCAGGGGCACTACAGCAAGGAACTGAACCCCTAACCTGACCCAGGGGCACTGAACCCCTAACCTGCCCCAGGGGCACTGCAGCAAGACACTGAACCCCTAACCTGCCCCAGGGGCACTACAGCAAGGAACTGAACCCCTAACCTGTCCCAGAGGCAATGCAGCAAGACACTGAACCCCTAACCTGCCCCAGGGGCACTACAGCAAGGAACTGAACCCCTAACCTGCCCCAGGGGCACTGAACCCCTAACCTGCCCCAGGGGCACTGCAGCAAGACACTGAACCCCTAACCTGCCCCAGGGGCACTACAGCAAGGAACTGAACCCCTAACCTGCCCCAGGGGCACTGCAGCAAGACACTGAACCCCTAACCTGCCCCAGGGGCACTACAGCAAGGTACTGAACCCCTAACCTGCCCCAGCAGCACTGCAGCAAGACACTGAACCCCTAACCTGCCCCAGGGACACTGCAGCAAGGTACTGAACCCCTAACCTGCCCCAGGGGCACTGCAGCAAGACACTGAACCCCTAACCTGCCCCAGGGACACTACAGCAAGGAACTGAACCCCTAACCTGCCCCAGGGGCACTACAGCAAGACACTGAACCCCTAACCTGCCCCAGGGGCACTACAGCAAGGTACTGAACCCCTAACCTGCCCCAGGGGCACTACAGCAAGGAACTGAACCCCTAACCTGCCCCAGGGGCACTACAGCAAGGAACTGAACCCCTAACCTTCCCCAGGGGCACTACAGCAAGGAACTGAACCCCTAACCTGCCCCAGGGGCACTACAGCAAGGAACTGAACCCCTAACCTGCCCCAGGGGCACTACAGCAAGGTGCTGAACCCCTAACCTGCCCCAGGGGCACTACAGAAAGGAACTGGACCCCTAACCTGCCCCAGGGGCACTACAGCAAGGAACTGAACGCCTAACCTGCCCCAGGGGCACTGCAGCAAGACACTGAACCCCTAACCTGCCCCAGGGGCACTACAGCAAGGAACTGAACCCCTAACCTGCCCCAGGGGCACTACAGCAAGGCACTGAACCCCTAACCTGCCCCAGGGGCACTGCAGCAAGACACTGAACCCCTAACCTGCCCCAGGGGCACTGCAGCAAGACACTGAACCCCTAATCTGCCCCAGGGGCACTGCAGCAAGGAACTGAACCCCTAACCTGCCCCAGGGGCACTACAGCAAGGAACTGAACCCCTAACCTGACCCAGGGGCACTGAACCCCTAACCTGCCCCAGGGGCACTGCAGCAAGACACTGAACCCCTAACCTGCCCCAGGGGCACTACAGCAAGGAACTGAACCCCTAACCTGCCCCAGGGGCACTGCAGCAAGACACTGAACCCCTAACCTGCCCCAGGGGCACTACAGCAAGGTACTGAACCCCTAACCTGCCCCAGCAGCACTGCAGCAAGACACTGAACCCCTAACCTGCCCCAGGGACACTGCAGCAAGGTACTGAACCCCTAACCTGCCCCAGGGGCACTGCAGCAAGACACTGAACCCCTAACCTGCCCCAGGGACACTACAGCAAGGAACTGAACCCCTAACCTGCCCCAGGGGCACTACAGCAAGACACTGAACCCCTAACCTGCCCCAGGGGCACTACAGCAAGGTACTGAACCCCTAACCTGCCCCAGGGGCACTACAGCAAGGAACTGAACCCCTAACCTGCCCCAGGGGCACTACAGCAAGGAACTGAACCCCTAACCTTCTCCAGGGGCACTACAGCAAGGAACTGAACCCCTAACCTGCCCCAGGGGCACTACAGCAAGGAACTGAACCCCTAACCTGCCCCAGGGGCACTACAGCAAGGTGCTGAACCCCTAACCTGCCCCAGGGGCACTACAGAAAGGAACTGGACCCCTAACCTGCCCCAGGGGCACTACAGCAAGGAACTGAACGCCTAACCTGCCCCAGGGGCACTGCAGCAAGACACTGAACCCCTAACCTGCCCCAGGGGCACTACAGCAAGGAACTGAACCCCTAACCTGCCCCAGGGGCACTACAGCAAGGCACTGAACCCCTAACCTGCCCCAGGGGCACTGCAGCAAGACACTGAACCCCTAACCTGCCCCAGGGGCACTGCAGCAAGACACTGAACCCCTAATCTGCCCCAGGGGCACTGCAGCAAGGAACTGAACCCCTAACCTGCCCCAGGGGCACTACAGCAAGGAACTGAACCCCTAACCTGACCCAGGGGCACTGCAGCAAGGAACTGAACCCCTAACCTGCCCCAGGGGCACTACAGCAAGACACTGAACCCCTAACCTGCCCCAGAGGCACTGCAGCAAGACACTGAACCCTTAACCTGCCCCAGGGGCACTACAGCAAGGAACTGAACCCCTAACCTGCCCCAGGGGCACTGAACCCCTAACCTGCCCCAGGGGCACTGCAGCAAGACACTGAACCCCTAACCTGCCCCAGGGGCACTACAGCAAGGAACTGAACCCCTAACCTGCCCCAGGGGCACTACAGCAAGGAACTGAACGCCTAACCTGCCCCAGGGGCACTGCAGCAAGACACTGAACCCCTAACCTGCCCCAGGGGCACTACAGCAAGGAACTGAACCCCTAACCTGCCCCAGGGGCACTACAGCAAGGAACTGAACCCCTAACCTGCCCCAGGGGCACTGCAGCAAGACACTGAACCCCTAACCTGCCCCAGGGGCACTGCAGCAAGACACTGAACCCCTAATCTGCCCCAGGGGCACTGCAGCAAGGAACTGAACCCCTAACCTGCCCCAGGGGCACTGCAGCAAGGAACTGAACCCCTAACCTGCCCCAGGGGCACTACAGCAAGACACTGAACCCCTAACCTGCCCCAGAGGCACTGCAGCAAGACACTGAACCCTTAACCTGCCCCAGGGGCACTACAGCAAGGAACTGAACCCCTAACCTGCCCCAGGGGCACTGAACCCCTAACCTGCCCCAGGGGCACTGCAGCAAGACACTGAACCCCTAACCTGCCACAGGGGCACTACAGCAAGGAACTCAACCCCTAACCTGCCCCAGGGGCACTGCAGCAAGACACTGAACCCCTAACCTGCCCCAGGGGCACTACAGCAAGGTACTGAACCCCTAACCTGCCCCAGCAGCACTGCAGCAAGACACTGAACCCCTAACCTGCCCCAGGGACACTGCAGCAAGGTACTGAACGCCTAACCTGCCCCAGGGACACTGCAGCAAGACACTGAACCCCTAACCTGCCCCAGGGACACTGCAGCAAGGAACTGAACCCCTAACCTGCCCCAGGGACACTGCAGCAAGGAACTGAACCCCTAACCTGCCCCAGGGGCACTGCAGCAAGACACTGATCCCCTAACCTGCCCCAGCGGCACTGTAGCAAGACACTGAACCCCTAACCTGCCCCAGGGGCACTACAGCAAGGAACTGAACCCCTAACCTGCCCCAGGGGCACTACAGCAAGACACTGAACCCCTAACCTGCCCCAGGGACACTGCAGCAAGACACTGAACCCCTAACCTGCCCCAGGGACACTGCAGCAAGACACTGAACCCCTAACCTGCCCCAGGGGCACTGAACCCCTAACCTGCCCCAGGGACACTGCAGCAAGACACTGAACCCCTAACCTGCCCCAGGGGCACTGAACCCCTAACCTGCCCCAGGGAAGCTGCAGCAAGACACTGAACCCCTAACCTGCCCCGGGGGCACTGCAGCAAGACACTGGACCCCTAACCTGCCCCAGGGGCACTGCAGCAAGACACTGAACCCCTAACCTGCCCCAGGGGCACTACAGCAAGACACTGAACCCCTAACCTGCCCCAGGGGCACTGCAGCAAGACACTGAACCCCTAACCTGCCCCAGGGGCACTGCAGCAAGACACTGAACCCCTAACCTGCCCCAGGGGCACTGAACCCCTAACCTGCCCCAGGGACACTGAACCCCTAACCTGCCCCAGGGGCACTGCAGCAAGGAACTGAACCCCTAACCTGCCCCAGGGACACTGCAGCAAGACACTGAACCCCTAACCTGCCCCAGGGGCACTGAACCCCTAACCTGCCCCAGGGGCACTGCAGCAAGGAACTGAACCCCTAACCTGCCCCAGGGGCACTGCAGCAAGACACTGAACCCCTAACCTGCCCCAGGGGCACTACAGCAAGGTACTGAACCCCTAACCTGCCCCAGCGGCACTACAGCAAGGAACTGAACCCCTAACCTGCCCCAGCGGCACTGCAGCAAGACACTGAACCCCTAACCTACCCCAGGGGCACTACAGCAAGGTACTGAACCCCTAACCTGCCCCAGCGGCACTACAGCAAGGAACTGAACCCCTAACCTGCCCCAGCGGCACTGCTCTGCAGCTGATCCTTTGCTGCTTCCAGCTTCTAGGACGGGGCTACTCAACTCCGGTCCCGGAGGTCCAAAACACTTCTGTTTCTTGTTTCTACCTGGTAGTTATTAATTGCACTCACCTGGTTTCCCAGGTCTGAACCAGTACCTGATTAACAGGAGAGAATGAAAAACAGGAGTATTTTGTCCCTCCAGGACCAACACTGCTCTAGGGGAATAAAACAGCCTTGAACAGCCCTGCTCTAGGGGGGAACAGCCCTGCTCTAGGGGAATAGAACAGCCTCGAACAGCCCTGCTCTAGGGGAATCAAACAGCCTTGAACAGCCCTGCTCTAGGGGAATCAAACAGCCTTGAACAGCCCTGCTCTAGGGGAATCAAACAGCCTTGAACAGCCCTGCTCTAGGGGAATAAAACAGCCTCGAACAGCCCTGCTCTAGGGGAATCAAACAGCCTCGAACAGCCCTGCTCTAGGGGAATCAAACAGCCTCGAACAGCCCTGCTCTAGGGGAATCAAACAGCCTTGAACAGCCCTGCTCTAGTCATCAATAACACCTTTTCTGGAAATATAGATGCCTTTGCTGGGAAGGCATGAGTTCCTGTCTAGCCCCTGAAAAAGTGTCTAGGTTCGCAATCTCACACAAAGAAGACATCTTTCATTCATCAGTTTTTTTTCTTGCAGCAGCAGAATAAACATGGCATTATAAGAGTGTCAGGTCTCGTCATGTCTAACTCTTACATTTTCATCCCTCCAAAAAAACTGCTCTTGGTCTACCTAATGGAGATAGGAAAACCTTAAGTGTTGCCCACTTGACAAGTAAAAAGCTTTCCTTGTGAATAGCTTCTGATGACAGCACTCAGCACCTCCAGACAGAATAAAACATGAGATCTAATCCAGCTGAGACTGAGTGAAGTGCTGTGATGAATAAGCAAAATATACACACATTTCAAATCAGCCCCACAGTGAAATAAAATAAAAACATTGATATTTCTGCAACACTTTCTGTGAGGCACACATACTGTATATAAAGCCTTATAAGTAGGCCAGTATATTATTTAGTTTATACTTCTTTACCTTGAAAATATTCATTTTTTGTTGTTGAAAGAAGGAGCCATGTTATTTATGTTCCTTATGTTCCTTAGTCTGGGCAGGTTTGATTCATCTTCAGCCAAGAATGCACATAAAGATACTATTATGGCATTTCTATATTATTATAGTAGTAGTTTTATTACATTACATGTAACTTACCTATAGAGTACTTGACTTTGTAACTACTCCTCCAATACCAGTTCTACCTACTTGGGTGATGCCCCGGCAGCTGTTGGCCCAGAAAGCCCACCACTACTTGGCTATTTTGCCCACCACTACTTGGCTGTTTTGACCTGATTGAACCAGGATATTAGAGTCTTCTGGGCTGTTTTGACCTGATTGAACCAGGATATTAGAGTCTTCTGGGCTGTTTTGACCTGATTGAACCAGGATATTAGAGTCTACTTGGTGGCTTTCCACACAGTTCATAAGCAACCTTGTTTTTATATCTGCTTTTCCGATTATTTGTTTCCCTGTGCTATTACTTAGTCTGGGCCTGTTGAACTAGGCCTTCAGAGTGCTACTGGGCTATGCTATTACTTAGTCTGGGCCTGTTTGAACTAGGCCTTCAGAGTTCTACTGGGCTATCCTATTACTTAGTCTGGGCCGGTTGAACTAGGCCTTCAGAGTGCTACTGGGCTATGCTATTACTTAGTCTGGGCCTGTTGAACTAGGCCTTCAGAGTGCTACTGGGCTATGCTATTACTTAGTCTGGGCCTGTTTGAACTAGGCCTTCAGAGTGCTACTGGGCTATGCTATTACTTAGTCTGGGCCTGTTGAACTAGGCCTTCAGAGTGCTACTGGGCTATGCTATTACTTAGTCTGGGCCTGTTTGAACTAGGCCTTCAGAGTTCTACTGGGCTATGCTATTACTTAGTCTGGGCCTGTTTGAACTAGGCCTTCAGAGTGCTACTGGGCTATGCTATTACTTAGTCTGGGCCTGTTTGAACTAGGCCTTCAGAGTTCTACTGGGCTATGCTATTACTTAGTCTGGGCCTGTTTGAACTAGGCCTTCAGAGTGCTACTGGGCTATGCTATTACTTAGTCTGGGCCTGTTTGAACTTGGCCTTCAGAGTTCTACTGGGCTATGCTATTACTTAGTCTGGGCCTGTTTGAACTAGGCCTTCAGAGTTCTACTGGGCTATGCTATTACTTAGTCTGGGCCTGTTTGAACTAGGCCTTCAGAGTGCTACTGGGCTATGCTATTACTTAGTCTGGGCCTGTTTGAACTAGGCCTTCAGAGTGCTACTTATTTTTCACTCTGGTCTTCAGGCAGCAGGCTGGTTTGAATGAATGTTGTGATGAAAACACAAAGCACTATATTTTCCAGTATTTTTCTCCTACCCGTCCAATATTACAGACATTACAGAGATCCATCTGTTCTGTCTTTGTACTGGATGTGCATACCTTGTGCTTGAGACAAAGATAGACTCACTCAAACAAAACACACGCACACACACAAACTCACAGACACACACACTCACAGACACACACACACACACACACACACACAGACAAGGTTGCTGTCCCATGTACTGCTACACGGTTTATTGATACACTGGATTCTCAACAGAGCTCAATGTAACATATCTGCTGCTGTACATATCATTATTATTATATATTTTTGGTGTATATACTCATAGATTACGTTTGGATTAACGATAGTGTTATTTGGGTTGTTAACTAGATTAATCCAAACATTCATGATTTAACTAGATTAGTCCTAACATTCATGATTTAACTAGATTAGTCCTAACATTCATAATTTAACTAGATTAGTCCTAACATTCATGATTTAACTAGATTAGTCCTAACATTCATAATTTAACTAGATTAGTCCTAACATTCATGATTTAACTAGATTAGTCATAACATTCATAATTTAACTAGATTAGTCCTAACATTCATAATTTAACTAGATTAGTCCTAACATTCATAATTTAACTAGATTAGTGCTAACATTAGAAAGGCCTACATTGGTGTCACAAACATGACGATGCTGACTGTTGTCAATCCAAAATCCAATGCATGACACCATACCTTGCCAAGGCATGTTTTTTGTCCTGTTTAATTCAATGATATCAACAAGCTAAATTAGAAGGGCTTATTCTATCTACAGGATCCATATTCGAACTACTGAGATAGTTTGGGCTGGCAGGTTCATAAAAATGCTGCACGCTAAGACACACATGCTCATGGACAATGCCACACACCCACTCTACAGCAGGGTATGCAGTGCAGGAGCAGCTTCAGTAGCAGGTTCATCCTGCCCAGAAGCTCCACAGAGAGGTTTAGATGATCATTCTTACCCACAGCCATGAGGCTTTTCAATGATTAACTGATTTACGATGTCTTCTTATTATAAATGTTGTTGTTGCTTGTTTCCCCAGAGGAGGATAAACAACAACATTTCGTAACTCCTTGAATTGGATTGTATCTTTTATGGCTACTAAGGTGCAGCTGCCTTCATATCTGTCTTAATGTGTGTTTTTGATCATATGTTTGTCATTGTTATGTATTGATGATGTTGACTGATAAAACAATTTCCCAAGTAGGGAGCAATAGAGTACTGCTCTACTCTCACAACTGAGGGAGTTTGGACTGACAACTGAGGGAGTTTGGTCTGACAACTGAGGGAGTTTGGTCTAACAACTGAGGGAGTTTTGTCTGACAACTGAGGGAGTTTTGTCTGACAACTGAGGGAGTTTGGTCTAACAACTGAGGGAGTTTTGTCTAACAACTGAGGGAATTTGGTCTGACAACTGAGGGAGTTTGGTCTGACAACTGAGGGAGAGGGAGTTTGGTCTAACAACTGAGGGAGTTTTGTCTGACAAGTGAGGGAGTTTGGTCTGAACAACTGAGATATAACAACTGAGGGAGTTTGGTCTGACTACTGAGGGAGTTTGGTCTAACAACTGAGGGAGTTTGGTCTAACAACTGAGGGAGTTTGGTCTAACAACTGAGGGAGTTTGGTCTGACTACTGAGGGAGTTTTGTCTGACAACTGAGGTATAACAACTGAGGGAGTTTGGTCTGACAACTGAGGGAGTTTGGTCTGACAACTGAGGGAGTTTGGACAGACAACTCAGGGAGTTTGGTCAGACAACTGACAATGTCCTAATATAGATGCCATGTATGGGCTGGATGGGTCTTCTACGTGGTAGGAGGTATAGCTCTATTCAATCAGATCTACTTTAGCATTAAGACAAATCCCATGGAGCCTTGTTTACAAGTTCAAACACTGGAATGTGAGATGTAATCTACACCTCAGTTAGGATGAGAAAAATCCTCATTATTTGATTGATTTGATTTGAACATTATTTCTATATCGACTACACTTTCTCCTTCTGAACTTTTAATGTGAGTGGAGTGGGTGTGGCTTCAATTATTTCAAGAGCAGCTGATCACCGATTTGACAGCTCCAATGCAGTTCTATCTCCGACACCACTCTATAAGGAACATAGACCATTGACAAATGTCCCCCACCTCACTCTGAGGAACAGTTTCCTTGAGAAGTCTGGCAGGTTCCGTAATTATTGCTGTAGGCTAGCTTGTCCAGAGTTCAGCTGGAGAGCAGCCAGCAGGAGAAAACCAGGAAACACAACATCCATCACATCATTTATGAGATTAGCTGAATGCCACAAACCTAAAGGAATATCATTTAATCCTGGTTCAAGTGGAAAATCATACTTGTGGATGAAGCATGCAAACTAAAAAGGAAGATGTTTACTCTGGGATAGTAATAACTGTTGAAATCCTCCTTATATTGTGATGATCATTTCCTCTAAAGCACCCATTCCAATTACAGCTTTGTAAAATGGAATCTAAATCTTTGTATCTAGGTAACTCTTGGGTCACACCTGGACATTATTACAGGTAGCTAATAGTACGGCGGCTAATAGGACACCCCTGAAAAGCTTTACCAGCCTACCATTAAATGGAGGTAAGGAGCTGCTTAATGGGATGAAAGGAACACTGCATCACCACCACAGTAGCTAATGGCTCTGCCTAAGTAACAGAGTGAAATGTGGTGGTTGGAGCCATCCATTTGGTGTCCTTTCGGGTGGCTCAAACCGCTGGAACGAATCAAGGGGAAGTGGTACTCGCTATGAAAGCAATGTGACATCCGTAACACCTGCACTGGGCCTATTATAAGGCTGTCCATGTGGAGAAGGTGAATGAAGGGTATCCATGCAAAAGGAAATAGATTAAATAGGTTTAATTGAGCTTTCTGAAAATTCCTACATTTGGCTTTAGAGTGGGAAGTAATGACAAGCTAGAGAAAGGCAGGGTCATAATATAATATATCATATAATAATATAATAATATAACAATATATGCCATTTAGCAGATGCTTTTATCCAAAGCGACCTACAGTCATGTGTGGATACATTTTACGTACAGTATGGTAAATGTGTCCCAATTTGAAGCAGGTACTGTATTCCAAGACTATAAAACACAGAGGCTGTTCACTCATAGTGTACCTCTCTACTTCTGTTTCTTCCTCTGAGATTTGGTAGCTGTTTTTATTTTTTATCAATAAAACAATTATAATCCTCTTTGAAACCAGTAACAACATTCCACAGCCGAAATAGAATCTACAGAGGCACTTAATTTGACACATTAGTCTTCATTTGCAGGCATAACGTGTTGTTATTGTCCATGCAGGAGTCTACCTGCCGGGAAAACTGGTTGCCCATTGTGGATATACATGTGGATTTGTTTTTCAGTGTACATCAATCAACATTTGTTTTCCTGCTTGTGGCCCCGGTGTCCACCACAACAACATCCCGTCCTCCAGAGGGAGAGGCTGTTCAGTATGAGCACCACGTACTGTAGTCATCTCAGTCCTGTTTACCGTAGTAATAGCCCTACCATCTCCTGATCCCACACCTGTGCTCACATCTGACTTTACTCAAATTCTCATTATGCCAGTCTCCCAACAGACCCTCAAACAGTCTGGCTCAGTGGGAAGCTAGGGTGGATATTAGAACAGAGGACACTGGACATTAGAACTGATCTAGAGCCAGATCTGTTCTAGAGTCAGTTCTAGAGCTAGATCTGTTCTAGAGCCATGTCACGATCGTCTACTGAAGAGAGTGAGGACCAAGGCGCAGCGCGTGAAAAGAACATCTTCTTTTATTCAGAAGAGAGAAAACATGAAACGAACACTATACATAAACTAAACAAACGACCGTGAAGCTATAAACGTTGTGCACACACACACAGGCTACAAACGTTCAAACATAGACAATTACCCACAAACACCTAAAGCCTATGGCTACCTTAAATATGGCTCCCAATCAGAGACAACAATAACCAGCTGTCTCTGATTGAGAACCAAATCAGGCAGCCATAGACTTTCCTAAACACCTACACTCAACCATAGACAATCCTAGACACATACACTCAACACAAACCCATACACTAAAACCAACACCCCCTTTACCATAATAAACACCCAAAACACAAACATACCCCATGTCACACCCTGACCTAACTAAAATAATAAAGAAAACAAAGAATACTAAGGCCAGGGCGTGACATAACCCCCCCCTTAAGGTGCGAACTCCGGGCGCACCAGCACATAGTCTAGGGGAGGGTCTGGGTGGGCTTCCGTCCACGGCGGCGGCTCCGGCACTGGTCGTGGTCCCCACCCCACCATAGTCACTACCCGCTTTCTTAAACCCACTGGAATAAGGGGCAGCACCGGACTATGAGGCAGCACCGGACTAAGGGGCAGCACCGGACTAAGAGGCAGCACCGGACTAAGGGGCAGCACCGGACTAAGGGGCAGCACCGGACTAAGGGGCAGCACCAGGATAAGGGACAGCACCAGGATAAGGGGCAGCACCAGGATAAGGGACAGCACCAGGATAAGGGGCAGTACCAGGATAAGGGGCAGCACCAGGATAAGGGGCAGCACCAGGATAAGGGGCAGCACCAGGCTAAGGGGCAGCTCCGGACTGAGGAACGGATCCTGGCTGGACGGCTCTGGCGGATCCTGGCTGTACGGCTCATGGCTGGCTGACGGATCTGGCTGCTCATGGCTGGCTGACGGATCTGGCTGCTCATGGCTGGCTGACGGATCTGGCTGCTCATGGCTGGCTGACGGATCTGGCTGCTCATGGCCGGCTGACGGATCTGGCTGCTCATGGCCGGCTGACGGATCTGGCTGCTCATGGCCGGCTGACGGATCTGGACGCTCATGGCGGCTGACGGCTCTGGACGCTCATGGCTGGCTGACGGCTCTGGACGCTCATGGCTGGCTGACGGCTCTGGACGCTCATGGCTGGCTGACGGCTCTGGACGCTCATGGCTGGCTGACGGCTCTGGACGCTCATGGCTGGCTGACGGCTCTGGACGCTCATGGCTGGCTGACGGCTCTGGACGCTCATGGCTGGCTGACGGCTCTGGACGCTCATGGCTGGCTGACGGCTCTGGACGCTCATGGCTGGCTGGCGGCTCTGGCAGATCCTGTCTGGTTGGCGGCTCTGGCAGATCCTGTCTGGTTGGCGGCTCTGGCAGATCCTGTCTGGTTGGCGGCTCTGGCAGATCCTGTCTGGTTGGCGGCTCTGGCAGATCCTGTCTGGTTGGCGGCTCTGGCAGATCCTGTCTGGTTGGCGGCTCTGGCAGATCCTGACTGACGAATGGCTCTAGCGGCTCCTGACTGATGATCGGCTCTGACGGCTCGGGACAGACGGGCGGCTCTAACGGCACTGGGCAGACGGATGGCTCAGATGACGCTGGGGAGACGGATGGCTCAGATGGCGCTGGGGAGACGGATGGCTCAGATGGCGCTGGGGAGACGGATGGCTCAGATGGCGCTGGGGAGACGGATGGCTCAGATGGCGCTGGGGAGACGGATGGCTCAGATGGCGCTGGGGAGACGGATGGCTCAGATGGCGCTGGGGAGACGGATGGCTCAGATGGCGCTGGAGAGACGGATGGCTCAGATGGCGCTGGAGAGACGGATGGCTCTGGCCGGATAAGGCGCACTGTAGACCTGGTGCGTGGTGCCGGAACTGGAGGCACCGGGCTAAGGACACGCACCTTCAGGCTAGTGCGGGGAGAAGGAACAGGGCATACTGGACCCTGGATACGCACATTAGGCCTAGTGCGTGGTGCCGGCACTGGTGGTACCGGGCTGGGGACACGCACTTCAAGGCTAGTGCGGGGAGCAGGAACAGGGCATACTGGACCCTGGATACGCACATTAGGCCTAGTGCGTGGTGCCGGCACTGGTGGTACCGGGCTGGGGACACGCACTTCAAGGCTAGTGCGGGGAGCAGGAACAGGGCATACTGGACCCTGGATACGCACATTAGGCCTAGTGTGTGGTGCCGGCACTGGTGGTACCGGGCTGGGGACACGCACTTCAAGGCTAGTGCGGGGAGCAGCAACAGGATGCACAGGACTCTGGAGACGCACAGGAGGCTTGGTGCGTGGCGTAGGCACTGGTGGTAATGGGCTGGAGACACGCACCATTGGACGAGTGCGTGGAGGAGGAACAGGGCTCTGGAGACACACTGGAAGCCTGGTGCGTGGTGTAGGCACTGGTGGAACTGGACTGGGGCGGGGAGGTGGCGCCGGAAATACCGGACCGTGCAGGCGTACTGGCTCCCTTGAGCACCGAGCCTGCCCAACCTTACCTGGTTGAATGCTCCCCGTCGCCCGACCAGTGCGGGGAGGTGGAATAACCCGCACCGGGCTATGTAGGCGAACCGGGAACACCATGCGTAAGGCTGGTGCCATGTAAGCCGGCCCGAGGAGACGCACTGGAGACCAGACGCGTTGAGCCGGCTTCATGGCACCTGGCTCAATGCCCAATCTAGCCCTACCAGTGCGGGGAGGTGGAATAACCCGCACCGGGCTATGCACACGTACAGGAGACACCGTGCGCTCTACTGCGTAACACGGTGTCTGCCCGTACTCTCGCTCTCCACGGTAAGCCTGGGAAGTGGGCGCAGGTCTCCTACCTGCCCTTGGCCCACTACCTCCTAGCCCCCCCCCAAGAAATTTTTGGGTAGTACTCACGGGCTTCCAGCCTTGCCTCCGTGCTGCCTCCTCATATCGCCTCCTCTCGGCTTTCGCTGCCTCCAGCTCTTCACGAGGGAGGCGATATTCTCCCGGTTGTGCCCAAGGTCCCTTTCCTTCCAATATCTCCTCCCATGTCCAAGAATCCTTGATGCCTTGCTCCTGTTGCCGCTTGTCACGCTGCTTGGTCCGTTGGTGGGTAATTCTGTCACGATCGTCTACTGAAGAGAGTGAGGACCAAGGCGCAGCGCGTGAAAAGAACATCTTCTTTTATTCAGAAGAGAGAAAACATGAAACGAACACTATACATAAACTAAACAAACGACCGTGAAGCTATAAACGTTGTGCACACACACACAGGCTACAAACGTTCAAACATAGACAATTACCCACAAACACCCAAAGCCTATGGCTACCTTAAATATGGCTCCCAATCAGAGACAACAATAACCAGCTGTCTCTGATTGAGAACCAAATCAGGCAGCCATAGACTTTCCTAAACACCTACACTCAACCATAGACAATCCTAGACACATACACTCAACACAAACCCATACACTAAAACCAACACCCCCTTTACCATAATAAACACCCAAAACACAAACATACCCCATGTCACACCCTGACCTAACTAAAATAATAAAGAAAACAAAGAATACTAAGGCCAGGGCGTGACAAGCCAGATCTGTTTTAGAGTCAGTTCTAGAGCTAGATCTGTTCTCGAGTCAGATCTGTCTCTGTTATAATATCCACACTAGCTTTCCATTTAGTATTCATAGTTCATGAACTATGACGCAATGTATTGGGCATCCATTGTAAGTGTTGTGCTAGTATGGACGTGAGAACATCACCCTCAGGACATGGAGTTGTTGCTTTTCTCAGTCACAAGTTATTATTACCATAGGGCCTGGTCATTGGCTAACATGCCCAAACACATACATTACAAGACATTGTTTCCAATCAATCAGATCTTTGGTCTTGTATGTTTTTTGTGTCTGTCCAGTCTCTCATGGGAGCGTTTGTGACAAACACTTTTGAGGTGTGCTACAAATACTCTTACCCACAATGAAACAGTGTCTAAAACCCACAAACACTCTTACCCACAATGAAACAGTGTCTAAAACCCACAAACACTCTTACCCACAATGAAACAGTGTCTAAAACCCACAAATACTCTTACCCACAATGAAACGGTGTCTAAAACCCACAAACACTCTTACCCACAATGAAACAGTGTCTAAAACCCACAAACACTCTTACCCACAATGAAACAGTGTCTAAAACCCACAAACACTCTTACCCACAATGAAACAGTGTCTAAAACCCACAAACACTATTACCCACAATGAAACGGTGTCTAAAACCCACAAACACTCTTACCCACAATGAAACAGTGTCTAAAACCCACAAACACTCTTACCCACAATGAAACGGTGTCTAAAACCCACAAACACTATTACCCACAATGAAACGGTGTCTAAAACCCACAAACACTCTTACCCACAATGAAGCGGTATCTAAAACCCACAAACACTCTTACCCACAATGAAACGGTGTCTAAAACCCACAAACACTATTACCCACAATGAAACGGTGTCTAAAACCCACGGACACTATTACCTACAAGGAAATTATGTCTAAAACCCACAAACACTCTTACCCACAATGAAACGGTGTCTAAAACCCACAAACACTCTTACCCACAATGAAACGGTGTCTAAAACCCACAAGCACTCTTACCCACAATGAAACGGTCTCTAAAACCCACAAACACTATTACCCACAATGAAACGGTGTTTAAAACCCACAAACACTATTACCCACAATGAAACGGTGTCTAAAACCCACAAACACTCTTACCCACAATGAAACGGTGTCTAAAACCCACGGACACTATTACCCACAATGAAACAGTGTCTAAAACCCACAAACACTCTTACCCACAATGAAACGGTGTCTAAAACCCACAAACACTCTTACCCACAATGAAACGATGTCTAAAACCCACAAACACTCTTACCCACAATGAAACAGTGTCTAAAACCCACAAACACTCTTACCCACAATGAAACGGTGTCTAAAACCCACAAACACTATTACCCACAATGAAACGGTGTCTAAAACCCACAAACACTCTTACCCACAATGAAACGGTATCTAAAACCCACAAACACTCTTACCCACAATGAAACGGTGTCTAAAACCCACAAACACTATTACCCACAATGAAACTGTGTCTAAAACCCACGGACACTATTACCCACAAGGAAATTATGTCTAAAACCCACAAACACTCTTACCCACAATGAAACGGTGTCTAAAACCCACAAACACTCTTA
This sequence comes from Salvelinus alpinus, assembly GCF_045679555.1. Taxonomy (NCBI): domain Eukaryota; kingdom Metazoa; phylum Chordata; class Actinopteri; order Salmoniformes; family Salmonidae; genus Salvelinus; species Salvelinus alpinus. The sequence continues at coordinate 21,964,219 of NC_092086.1, forward strand.
CCCACAATGAAACGGTGTCTAAAACCCACAAACACTCTTACCCACAATGAAACGGTGTCTAAAACCCACAAACACTATTACCCACAATGAAACGGTGTTTAAAACCCACAAACACTATTACCCACAATGAAACGGTGTCTAAAACCCACAAACACTCTTACCCACAATGAAACGGTGTCTAAAACCCACAAACACTATTACCCACAATGAAACGGTGTCTAAAACCCACGGACACTATTACCCACAATGAAATGATGTCTAAAACCCACAAACACTCTTACCCACAATGAAACGGTGTCTAAAACCCACGGACACTATTACCCACAATGAAACGGTGTCTAAAATCCACAAACACTCTTACCCACAATGAAACGGTGTCTAAAACCCACAAACACTCTTACCCACAATGAAATTATGTCTAAAACCCACAAACACTCTTACCCACAATGAAACGGTGTTTAAAACCCACAAACACTCTTACCCACAATGAAACGATGTCTAAAACCCACAAACATTATTACCCACAATGAAACAGTGTCTAAAACCCACAAACACTCTTACCCACAATGAAACGGTGTCTAAAAGCCACAGACACTATTACCCACAATGAAACGGTGTCTAAAACCCACAAACACTCTTACCCACAATGAAACGGTGTCTAAAACCCACAAACACTCTTACCCACAATGAAATGATGTCTAAAACCCACAAACACTCTTACCCACGATGAAACGGTGTTTAAAACCCACAAACGCTCTTACCCACAATGAAACGATGTCTAAAACCCACAAGCACTCTTACCCACAATGAAACGGTGTCTAAACCCACAAACATTATTACCCACAATGAAACAGTGTCTAAAACCCACAAACACTCTTACCCACAATGAAACGGTGTCTAAAACCGATGTACAAAACCCACAAACACTCTTACCCACAAAGAAATTGTATTCAACAGGGAGCACAGAGAGCAATGTCAGCTATGATCTTTCACCTTTATTAGGGTAACACACAGGCTTATGTTTCTGCATCAGACACTTTTCTTAGAGCCTCAACATTCTATTCCATTCAATTGGGTCTCATTTGTTTGCATCAGTGCATTTACAACCAACACCTTTCATAATCTGAATAGGTCCGCTATGTAGTTTTGTATAAGAGCCGACGGATTTCAGATAGAAATGCATGTTACAGATCTGTCTTTTTAATTGAAAGCAAATCTGATAAACTGTAGATCCGTTCTATGTGTGATATTTATATGCTTTCCCTCAGTTTCTTTTTTTCTTCTTTGTACTTTAAGTTTTGTACATCAGTATGAAACACTTAGTCAGATATGATATGTTTGGCTTTTAAAAATATAATTCACAGGTTTAGATGGTACAATGATTCTCTACACACAATACTTTGCTTGTTGTGTTACATAAACTGAAATAAGGTGAACATTTGAGAATTTTACCAAACAATTTTTTGTGTTTGTTGTGTGACAAACACTCTTGAGGTGTGCTACACACTCTTAGCCACAGGAGATTGGTTCTTACAGTATATATAGATCAGTGGCGGCTGGTGGAAGGAGCTATAGGAGGACGGGCTCATTGTAATGGCTGGAATGGAATCAATGGAACGGTATCAAACACATCAAACATTTATTGTTTTTCTCTCTCATCCATCTACACACAATACCCAACAAAGTGAAAACATGGTTTTAGACATGTTTGCTAATTAATTGAAAATCAAATACAGAAATATCAAATTAGATAAGTATTCAAACCCCTGAATCAACACATTTTAGAATCACTTTTGGCAGCGATTACAGCTGTCAGTCTTTCTGGGTAATTCTCTAAGAGCTTTCCACACCTAGATTGTACAACAATTTATCCGAATAATATAAAAAAATTCTTCAAGATCTGTCAGATTGGTTATTGATCATTGCTAGACAACCATTTTCATTTTATACATTTTTTTTTCAATTTCATTTTCAAGCTTCAATGCCATACAACTCTCCTTCCGAGGCCTCCAATTGCTCTTAAATGCAAGTAAAACTAAATGCATGCTCTTCAACTGATCCCTGCCCGCACCTGCCCGCCCGCCTAGCATCACTACTCTGGACGGGTCTGACTTAGAATATGTGGACAACTACAAATACCTAGGTGTCTGGTTAGACTGTAAACTCTCCTTCCAAAATTAAATCTAGAATCGGCTTCCTATTTCACAACAAAGCATCCTTCACTCATGCTGCCAAACATACCCTCGTAAAACGGACCATCCTACCGATCCTCGACTTCGGTGATGTCATTTACAAAATAACCTCCAACACTCTACTCAACAAATTGGATGCAGTCTATCACAGTGCCATCCGTTTTGTCACCAAAGCCCCATATACTGCCCACCACTGCACACCTGCATGCTCTCGTTGGCTGGCCCTCGCTTCATGCTCATCGCCAAACCCACTGTCTCCAGGTCATCTACAAGTCTCTGCTAGGTAAAGCCCCGCCTTATCTCAGCTCGCTGGTCACTATAGCAGCACCCACCCGTAGCACGTGCTCCAGCAGGTATATCTCACTGGTCACCCCCAAAGCCAATTCTTCCTTTGGCCGCCTCTCCTTCCAGTTCTCTGCTGCCAATGACTGGAACGAACTGCAAAAATCTCCTTCACTAGCTTTAAGCACCAGCTGTCAGAGCAGCTCACAGATCACTGCACCTGTACATAGCTCATCTGTAAATAGCCCATCCAATCTACCTCATCCCCATACTGTATTTATTTATTTATCTTGCTCCTTTGCACCCCAGTATCTCTACTTGCACATTCATCTTCTGCACATCCTACCATTCCAGTGTTTATTTGCTATATTGTAATTACTTTGCCACCATGGCCTATTTATTGCCTTACCTCTCTTATCCTATCTCATTTGCACATGCTGTATATAGATTTATCCGCCTCTCCTTCCAGTTCTCTGCTGCCAATGACTGGAACGAACTGCAAAAATCTCCTTCACTAGCTTTAAGCACCAGCTGTCAGAGCAGCTCACAGATCACTGCACCTGTACATAGCTCATCTGTAAATAGCCCATCCAATCTACCTCATCCCCATACTGTATTTATTTATTTATCTTGCTCCTTTGCACCCCAGTATCTCTACTTGCACATTCATCTTCTGCACATCCTACCATTCCAGTGTTTATTTGCTATATTGTAATTACTTTGCCACCATGGCCTATTTATTGCCTTACCTCTCTTATCCTATCTCATTTGCACATGCTGTATATAGATTTATCTTGGCTTTATCTAGCTTTATCTTGGCCAGGTCGCAGTTGCAAATGAGAACTTGTTCTCAACTAGCCTACGTGGTTTAATAAAGGTGAAATAAAAATAAAACATGTTTTAAAGATATAAGTCAAAACTGTAACTCGGCCACATGAACATTCACTATCTTCTTGGTAAGCAACTCCAGTGTAGATTTGGCCTTGTGTTTTAGGTTATTGTTCTGCTGAAAGGGGAATTAATCTCGCAGTGTCTGGTGGAAAGCAGACTGAACCAGGTTTTCGTCTAGGATTTTGCCTGCACTTAGCTCCATCCTGTTTCTTTTTATCCTGAAAAACTCCCCAGGCATAAGCAATTACAAGCATACCCATAACATGATGCAACCACCACTATGCTTTAAAATATGGAGAGTGGTACTCAGTAATGTGTTGTATTGGATTTGTCCCAAACATAGCACTTTGCATTCAGGACAAAAAGTTAATTGCCTGGCCACATTTTTTGCAGCATTTACTTTAGTGCCTTGTTGCAAACAGGATACATGTTTTGGAATATATTTATTCTGTACATGCTTCAGTCTTTTCGCTCTTTCAATAAGGTTAGTATTGTGAAGTAACTACAATGTTGTTGATCCATTCTCAGTTTTCTCCTATCACAGCCATTAAACTATGCAACTGTTTTAACGTCACCATTGGCCTCATGGTGAAATCCCAGAGCGGTTTCCTTCCTCTCTGGCAACTGAGTTAGGAAGGAAGCCTGTATCTTTGTAGTGACTAGGTGCATTGATACACCATCCAACGTGTATTTCTTTATCCATCTACCAATAGGTGTCCTTCTTTGCTAGGGATTGGAAAGTCTCTGTGGTCTTTGTAGTTGAATCTGTGTTTGAAATTCATGTTAAACACTATTATTGCACACAGAGTGAGTCCATGGAACTTATTATGTGACTTCTAAAGAACATTTTTACTTCAGAACGTATTTAGGCTTGCCATAACAAAAGGGTTGAATACTTATTGACTCAATACATTTAAGCTTTTCATTTTTAATTAATTGGTAAACATGTAGAAAAACATATTTCCATTTTGAAATGATGTATTGTGTGTGTGTAGCCAGTGAGCAAAAATCTCAATTTAATCAATTTTAAATTCAGGCTGCAACACAACAGAATTGTGAAACAGTAAAAGGGTGTAAATACTTTCTGAAGACTTTAAATATACATGTAACATTACCCCCAGGACAGTGAGGACACTTCACATAATGACGTTCCCAGAATCAAAGAAAAAGAAGCTGCAATGACCCTTGAGGTTTATTACGGATAAACAGCTTACATGTATTAGGGACACACAGGCAAGCTCATGTTTCTGTGTGTCAGACTTCTCCCTCAGGGCCATGACATTCTCTTGTGACTGACAAGTATATCTATTTGCATCAGTGTATTTCAGACCAGTGTTTTTCATAATCTGAAGAGTTTTGAATCTTGAGAAGTGTCATGTCTAAATCTAAGCCTCAATAAGATTCATGTTGCAACAACATAGTTTAGTTCTGTACAGAGGAAGTGGTCCATCAACATTGTAAATCTCTTCCAAGGCCAAGTTTGTAACAAACGCATGTCTACCGCTACCTTGTCAGCAGAACATCAGTGTAATTGGCCCTAATTTACTCTCAAAGGCGCTGCTTGAATTGATTAATGTTAATCATATTTACAAATTAGGTACAGCCTCCACCCCTTGTATTTAAAGGGGAAATCCAGGATTCAAAAATCAACAACGTGGTTTCCCCGCCACTTGTTTGGGTAAACGTCTCAGGGATGGGGCTGGAGATGTTGTAACCACTCTCACATTCACAGAGAGAGCTATGGATGTAATGACTGACCATCCATGAGATCAAACGTCTAGTTAGAACCGTGTTTAGAGGCTATATAGTGGTTGTTTACGTTTACATCGTTTACAAACATTGGAGTAAAACAAGCTGATATTTTGGGTTCTGATGGGGTACGACAGTTAAACTAACCTCAGAATCAGAATCACCTTCAGTCGCCAGGCACATTTAGATTCACATGCTCAGAATTGTACTTGGTGATATGGTGCTGCTAGGGATAACATTTAGAGACAGACAGTTTACACAAAATGTACATATATTATATTCAAGTAGGTTAAATAAAAATAAATAAATACAAGGTAGAGTGAACATAGACCATAAGAGAGCTATATGAGGCTTCTGTAAGTTCTTCAATGTCTATACAGTCTATCATAAATACAAACATCTTATTGTTCCCATGTTGTATTCGTATGTATTTTGTATGTGTATTATAATTCAACTACTGTTTGCACTGTAACTGTGGGGAAAAAACGATACAAATAGTTTTGAAAAATAAAAAGTCAAAATCATGGATGTACCAATCACGGATTGCCCCTTTAACACCTTGTGACGTGTTCAGGTTATGATCTGTTGTAAAGTTAGACGTTTTCAGAAAACACCTCCCTCTGCTTGATTATTCAGCTCATAGTCCAGGTAATTAGGGCTATGAGCTGAGCGTGAAATTAGATCCAGTCTGGAATTTAGATGGGTATTTAAAAATCCAGGCTATTCTAATAAGGGGCACAGATGTTTGTAAATGGACAATCATTATAGCTTTTTGTACCCCTTGAATGTCTGTTCTTTGTTCGTGTGTAAGTGCCACACAGTTCAAAGATCTAAATATAATGATCGATCATTATTGCTGTTTGTGAATTCATTTCACGTACTATGCAATAGCTATTTTTTGTCTGTGTGTTAAAGTCATTATGACATTGGACTAGTTGTTTCATGGATGTCATTTACAGCTGCACCATCGAGAGCATCCTGACCGGTTGCATCACCGCCTGGTATGGCAACGTCTCGGCATCTGACCGTAAGGCGCTACAGAGGGTAGTGCGAACGTTATTATCTATGCATAGTCACTTCACCCCTACCTACATGTACAAATTACCTCAACTAGCCTGTACCCCCGCACACTGACTCAGTACCGGTATCCTCTGTATATAGCCTCGTTATTGTTATTCTTATTGTGTTACTTTTTATTATTTTTTACTTTAGTATATTTGGTCAATCTTTTCTTAACTCTTGTTGAACTGCACTGTTGGTTAAGGGCTTGTAAGTAAGCATTTCACGGGTTCTTATTTTCCAGAGTAAATAACTCACAGACACTAGAGCTTTAACCAAGTTGTAATTCTTCCCAAAGGTTCTGTACAGCTGTATTCAGTCAACCCAACACGTCTCCCATCCAGATATATATCCCACTTAAGACACTCCTCCTTCTCTCCAATCCTTACATCTTACGGTTTAACAGGAAAAGAGTAACAAGATCCCAAACCCTTATTACTCCCTCCAGGTGACTTGTCCTCACGTCCTGACCTCAACCCCTCCTTCACCTAATCCACAGATGTCCATCAGTCTTTCCTGTATCAACACGGTGCTCTGCTCCCGTCCCCCAACACACTCCAACACATTCCACAGCTATCTGTCCTTCTACAGATATTCTATTCTTCTTCTCTATCATTTATTTTATATCTCAATGTTCAAAATGTCGAATCCAACAACGGTAACATACTTGTTGTATTCGGCGCGTGTGACAAATAAGGTTTGATTTGATTTGAACTAAAGATAAAGAACATGATGAGGATGTAAACAGACTGTGTACCAGAAGGCACCCTATTCCCTACATAGTACACTACTTTTGAACAGAGGTATATTGGCCCTTGTCAAAAAGTAGTGCACTATGTAGGGAATAGGGTGCCATTTGGGACACTGACAGAGAGATTGAGAGGATGTTGAGATGTTTGCAAACATTTTCCTCATAACTAGATTATAATAATGTTGACACAGCGTGAAAAGCCCATCTAGCTGGGATTACATCATCTCCATCAGATCGTTATACTGTAACTAAATGCATCAATTATGTATTATACCTCACAGGGTATAGTTAAAAACTGATTGGGTAAATAGGTTGAATTCCATGGATAGTATTAGTGGGTTTCTGTGGACAACAAGCTTGAACAAGCTAGCTCTATGATGATAATTCTGACCTCGGTGGTCTCCATGGGAAAATGAGAGGAAACAACGAACAAAGCCTGCGGTTGTCATATTGCCTGTTTGTCTTTTATTTATGGGAAAACAACTAGACTGTGGGTTTACTGTGGAATTGAGTGTTGAGATGTCTGAGATATTAGCTCAGCGGTCGAGAGATGGTCTCATGAATCATTTGCTTTTGCTCTCATAGCTATAACAGGTCTTATACTGTAGTAACAGATGGGGATTTGTAACCTCACTCCCCAGCTTGAAGTGCCTCTAGCCACGCTGCTGAATTTATAGCTATTCACTAGTGTAGTTGGCTAAGACGTTATCAAGGAGGGTGGTCAGGTGTGTTTGTGAGGCAGTGGTCCAGGGTTCTAGTCTCGCTGTGAGTTGGCTAAGACGTTATCAAGGAGGGTGGTCAGGTGTGTTTGTGAGGCAGTGGTCCAGGGTTCTAGTCTTGGGGTGAGCTTGTTAGGGATGATCCAGGGTTCTAGTCTTGGGGTGAGCTTGTTAGGGATGATCCAGGGTTCTAGTCTTGGGGT